>NC_042520.1:18391928-18700381 GCF_900963305.1 Echeneis naucrates | reverse complement strand
TCTTAAGTGGCGACAGGCCTTTGAGATGTACCTGAAGACAATGCCTCCATACTACCTCTTGGTAAGCTAAGGCTATGTCAAGTATGCTGTTGAAGGTTTATGACATGGATTCATAATGTTTTTGCACATGGCTAACATCCAAAATCTCCATCTTCTGACAGCCCTTGAAAAAGGCACTGAGGATGATGGGTGCGCCTAATCTTATCGCAGACACCATGGACTGTGGCCTGAGTTACAGCGTTATCTCATATCTAAAGAAGCTCAGCCAGCAGGTAAAAATTCCTTGGACACAGGTAACTGGTCTAGTAGGGAAAACACAAGCTGTGTTTCAGTTCGTTCAGTAAGAATGCACATGCTGTTACACCCCTAATATATATAAACTTGTATATATGTATATTTGTGTGTGTGTTTGATTGTCTATGATAGATAACAGTTGCAATCATGATGCTTACACGTTATGTTGATGTGTTATTTTGTTCAAAAAGAAACACAATAGAAAAATCTTGCCCAAAATCCATCAATGCGTCTAGGCTCCTAACAATAAATCTTACCTAAATCTCATCAGTTCATATCTTGTTATCTCTACAGACAGTAAAATGTTGTCTTTCTTCCTTGTTTTGTTGGAACAAAGGCAAAGATTGAATCAGACCGTTTAATTGTGTCCGTGGGGAAGAAAGCTCCCCAAGAAACTGGCATCAAGGTGAAGAACCACTCCAGCGCTCTCTCCCTGGCCCATCGACGGGACTATAAGCAGCTGCTGCAGGGAATCACTGGGGAAGGGCCTCTTCGTCTGGTGGACATCAACTTCAAAGAGTTTGCCGGCTTCCAGATTGCACTGCTAAACAAGGTAGATTTAGGACATAGAGGACATTCCTGAAAACAGGACAAGTGCCATGTTTGGTGGGTTTTGCTCTGACAAGATATCCTGATGTGCTTTCAGGATGTAAAACCTCAAGCTTATCGAAATGCCTACGACATCCCAAGGCGGAACCTTCTGGATCAGCTCACCCGTATGCGCTCTAATTTACTGCAGACCTCACAGAAACTAATCCGAGGGCAAGACGAAGGTTTGTTATTTAAAAGACAGGATGAAAACAATACTAACCTAAACCACCAGATATCCCAGCACAGGAAACACTTTACTTTATTAATATTTAGAAAATGTCCTGTGGTTGTTAGACTATCTACATAGTATTCCAGTGGCTCAGATGGGAAACTACCAGGAGTACCTCAAAATGATGCCATCTCCTCTCAGAGAGATTGACCCTGACCAACCTAAACGTCTTCATACATTTGGGAATCCTTTCAAGCAGGATAAGAAGGTAAAGTTATTTTGGTCTAAAATTCTGTGTTTTTTTTTTTTTTAACTCAATGTTAGATTTTGTGTTTTTTCATTCAGTATTTAGTGTCTTTCATCTGTTAATGATATGTTATCTCAATTTTTTTCCTAGGGCATGATGATTGATGAAGCAGATGAGTTTGTAGCAGGCCCTCAAAATAAGAAAAGAGGAAATTCCGGTGATTCCAGCTCGGGTGCTACACTGAAGAGAAGACGGAGTATGTCACCACTGCTGCGGCGCCCACAGACTCCACCAGGGAACACCAACCATGTGGTGGGAAAGAGTCCTACAGGAATTCAAGGGCAACAAAACCTCATCAAACCAATCCCACAGCACAAAGGCAAGACTCTGCAGGCTACCTGGGATGAATTGTGCAATACTGCTTGAAAGGCATTGATTAGAGGTTATTGATAAATCTTTGCTTCCCCACAGGAGTGGACGGAAACAACGTGATCCCTGAGAGTAACGGAGATGTGGCTCTTGGGTCTGAGTCAGCCGAGATTTGGCCGGCTGAGATGGAGTCTGTAACAGGAAGCCCATCCCCACTAACCTTGGAGGTGAATTCCAGCACGGGAGTTGTGGATCGGGAAGAGGACATCAGCATGACGGAGGAGAGACTAGCAGGAGATTGTCTGGATGAGCAGCCGCTGGAGGAGAAACACAACTGTGAGCGGCTCAGTCCACAGAGCCAGCTAGAGGCCCCTGAGTCTAACCCTGCAGAGCTTGAGACCATTTTCATTGCCCCACTAGACAGAAGCCAAGCAGAGCTTCGGACGCGGGTCATAAAGGAAGTTCGCAAGCCTGGACGAAGTGAGTACAAGCCAGTTCAAAGTGTCACAATACATTACAATACAACATAAATGTTTGGCTGGGAAGACTTGAACAAGTTGGTGACATCTGTCTTTGTCTCTGTCTTTTCCTCAGACTATGGGACGATACTGTCACTACTGCAGCAGGTTAAAGGACCACCTAATGTTAAGCGGTACTTCATCCAGCATGCCATAAAAGAGGCTATCAGGTAACAAACAGTGCTACATTTCTTATTTTTCCCATTACATTTTTCCCATTCCATTAAGTTGAAGACGTTTTGTTTTTGTTTTTTTAAGCTTCCCAGACAGTCTTATATCTGATGTATAAATGTTCAACAAAGAATGATTTAGAGTTGTGTCACTGCAGTTACATTATGTTGAAGATTTAGTGTCCATGCACCATTGCTGCTATTAACAATGACTCATAATCTCATTGTATTAATTTTCATAACTTTGTTTCTGGAAGCTTACTTACGATTATTGTTATCATTACTATTATTACTGTTTACTATTTATTTATCTGCTGTTTTCTTATTTCTTTTGTATCTGTCCAAGGTTCAAGAAGCGGGTACTGATCCAACAGTTGGAGCTGGCCCTTGCCACATTGGAGGAGAAGCATGCAGTGTCTTCACAGCTTCCCAACGATCATGGCAGATAAAGACCATCTTCGTGTTGCTATATATCTTATTCCACTGAGTATTTCCAGGATGAAAGAGACGTCCTAGTAGACCAGAAGTTGGGAAGGAAAAGGACAGATGCTCGTACTGTCCCTGTGCTGTTACATCACATCCTGTCAGAGTCTGAGGTAAACGGTTTAACTGGAAGAACAGTCTTCAGTACAGGCCCACTGAGGATTAGTAAATAGACTTTAAATATAATCCTCTTCATATTGACAGATGCCTTAAACATTCATACTTCTTTTGTCTGTGTCAGCACATTGCTTCAAAGAGAGAGACACACACACACAAATACTCACAACATTAGACAGACTTACAATAAGCCAACAGATCCTTTATTTCCAGAGCAAAGGATACACAGGATTATTCCTGTTTTTGTTGTTCTTTTAAAAACAGGCCTTTCTTCAGCTGGTCTGAGAAGTGTTTGTTCAACGGCAACAACTTTTTCTAGAGTAATAAAAGTAATGTACCTGTAGTTGATGGGGGAAACCTGTTCCCTCTGGGGACCCCTCGTGTTTCAGTATTATATCTGCATTAAGTCTGCACTGATGTCCCTTGACCAAGTTGATCTAGTTATCTAATATTTCCCCATTCTCATTGGTTGACGTTGATATGCATCAGTATTAGGGGTGGGCATTATGGATCAGGTCTGTGAGTATTTATTTAATTAATGTTGCAGCAGCATTATAAGTTGATAGAGCATCATTTTTAAGAAGGTGACTGAAATACTACTGAAAGAGTTCATGCTGTTCAACATTAAAGGGGCAGTAACCCCAGAATAAAAGCTGCCGCAAAATGCCAGATGGCAGTTGATATATTTTTCTCAACTCATTGGACAGTTGCCATATTGTCCATCCCCTAATTCACAGCTTTAGTCATAAAAGATAAAAACTTTGTCTTTTAAGATCATTAAGTTTTGTTTCAATGTCCATATTGGGTCTGTTTTGCTACATTTTGGTTTGTGTTGACATTTTCCTGGAGACAAACGTCACACAACTGAACTTTTAAAAGACAAAATTGAAGAACATGGAAGATAAAAGTATCAGTGTTTTGCACATATGTGCGTTGGACTGGAAATGGACTCGCGTGTCCATGAAAGACTGAACACAAGACAGTTGCGTTGGCTGAATGACTGAGCAGCAGAGTCCTCTTACCTGCCATCGCAGCAATAGAATATAGGTTCAGTGCAGCTGTCGGTATCTGTTTAGAGGTACCACTCAACTCTTCCTCCACGCCACAATAAGCACTCCAGTGATTCCCAGAAGTTTCTTCAAAGGAATCTGAATAAACTGTCCAGGCTCAGTGGACAGTCACCTGTTGTTGCTCTTTAACATCTGGTGATCTGCCTCTGCTGCTTTTTACAGAACCTCCAGTCAGCGTTCCACCTTTGTTGTCCTTGTTTTTACTACAGATGTACACTACTTTTTAATGTTCATAAGGAATAGATTATTTTTGTGAATTTGTTTATTTCAGAGTATAAGAAATATTTTGAAAGAATATGTTTAAAGCCACTTTTGTAAACTGTTAAATACATATACAAAGTATAAAGTTTTATGCACTTGCTCTTTTTTTATAAAACAGAAAATAACCACAGGTAGAATGGTATCTATTGTGTGTGTCAAGTGTGTGCATTTCTATTCAGACGATCACTACCCTTAAAATATTTTTACATCCAGATGTACAACAGGACCAGGTTTTATCTTCTGGAAAAAGATCCACATGGTTTACCTGCTGATATGAGCTTAAGATGTAAAATGATCTAGTCACTGTTACAAAACCTTCAAGAACCATGCAGCCCATAAAAAAACAAGTCCTTTCAAAAAAATAAAAAATAAAGTGTTTCATCTTTACATTCTGCACAAGATAGAAGCAATAAACCCTTATAAAATAAAAAGCAGTGTTTCAGCTGTCATCTAAGATATTTTATTTGAACAAATCCAGCAGAAATAACAAATCCTTAATATTTGGAAATGATCTAAATACAAATGTTTTTCAATCAGTTGAAACTATACACAGGAGAAATGAACATGAACCCTTAATTTGAATAAGCTTAAGAGCTTCATCCTCCTGTTACCTAGAGGCCAACGTTTTGAACTGCACGTTTTAAATCACCAAAATTCATTGTGCTGCAGCAGGCAGGTCTCACTGTCCACCTGCAGTCACAGTAACTCTCACTCGTTGGATGATTTTCTTAACAGATTTAACAAATTCTGTCAATGAAAAGAAGCTCTCCATCCCCTGAAAGTGCTCCAGGGTAAAACAAAAAGGATTCTGACAACTTATAAAATAAGTATGCCTTTTATTAAATTAAAAACAATCTCTTGAGTCTTAACAAAAAGTTAAAATGATGGAAAGTTCTCCCAAATGAATGTACCATTGCTTTCTACTTTTCCTTTGTGTTCACAGTATCATTGGAACCGCAGTCAAATGGTTTCCACTCTCATGCTGCACTGATTTCCTGTGGCATAAATCAAACCTCTTTATTGCATACAGGGTGTACAGAAGAGCCTTTATGCTTTGAGGAAATCATCAAGGGAATAAAGGTTCCTCCATTCATACAACAAAACTCTGGCCCAACAGCTGCTTGAGACTGATGAGTGGTTAAAACCAAACAGAAACTGAACAGGCATTTTTATGCCCTTCATACAAAGGGTATACAAAGGACACAAATGTCCAAATTCAGTTCAGAAGTGACGGAAAGAGGGAGATGTCTCAGTATCTTAAGACTCCAAAGCATTTATATACAAACAAATCTGTTTGAAAAACTGAAGGGTTGGCACAGTCAGTGTTGAATATGGTAGTGACCACTTCTATGGACAGAGATGCAAACCTGGACATTATGTTAGTTTATATACAAATACAAATTAAATTAGAGGACGGTGAATCCCCACTTTGCCCCCTCTGTCTAACAAAAACAAATCTTATATGATGAACATGATGTTACAGGCAGGAAAAGGCCAGTCTCAGTGCAAATGCTCCAGCTTGCGTAGCCGTATGGGGTTGGGTAGAGCTTGCTGGTTGCGTGCAGTGGAGGGCTCCTCCTCTGGCGAGCGGAATAGCATCCGACCCCGGTGATTGAAAAGGTAAAAGGATGGGTGGTTCCTCAGTGTGTCAAATGTTCTGGGGGGGGAAATCTAAATCAAGTATCAGCCTGAACAGCACAAATATTGTGCTGCGTGTACAGATGAACAGGCAACACATACAAACTTAATACTTACACTTGAAATACAGAGCTATGAGTAAAGGAACAAATCCTGGTGGTCTTTACACACTGCCCTCCCTTTTTTGTCTAGTTATCACTGCACAGCAGAGTCTGCACTTTTACACCACGTTCATTTGCTGGGAGACGTTGATATGAAATAAAAACAGGTCAGTGAGAATACTGGAGATTATTTAGTAGTGAAACAGCTGGTCGGTAACTAATCTGAAGCCTCTTCATTTTATAGAGCTAAAGTTTTAGAAGCTATAACCTTCAACTCCAAGAGACTGAGATTTATCACCATTTCTTGGCATATTAAAAATAAAATGAATCCAAAAATAATCAAAATATGGACCCTTGTCTTAATGTAAACTAAATTTTTTTTTGTGTGTGTCAGAATGTTTATTCAACTAATCTAAGTCTTAAAGGCCCTCATTTCACACGGCAAATACCAAACTGATTTTACATTGGGTGGCAGGACAAAAGAGGTGAAACCTGACATTTCCACCATATTTACTGATCATTTTCCTATCGCTTGTTATTCGTTCCTTCATTGAAAAAAAAAAAAAAAAAAAAAAAAAAAAAAAATATATATATATATATATATATTAACCATGTCTCAATCTCAATGATCAATCTCTTCTCTCTCAGCTGTCTACTTTTTACTATCAGTTTCAGCCCTGCAATTATTGGTCAATTGATTGACTGACAGAAAATCACGCAGCAGCCTTTGTTATCCCAATTTTATTGTTTACCATCTTTCTTAGGCAAAAAGGCCAAACCTGCAGTTTTTGGCTTTAAAATATGCTGATTTGCTGTGTTTGTCAGACATGGTAGTGAATTTAATATCTTACGGTTATACACTATTAATCACAACAAACCAGGACAAGATGTTGCCTCCAAAAAACAGATAAACTTAATTTGCAGCTTTCTCAGGGATACACTTGATGGTCTATCAGCTCTGTTGTGTTGAATGGACTGATTGAGAGTGTTACTGTCAAATTCACAACATATAATTGATATTATAAGGTAACAAAGACTGGGGGTTTAATGCGTCTCCGTGGGAAATTATTCAAAGCAACGCTGCTGTGAATGCAGATGAGGTGGTTAAGTGCATGTTTCCCCTATGGCTGAGGACACAAACAGATACCGTACCGGGGGAATAAAGTGTTGAAGGATAACTCAACCTACTTGTTTTTTAGCTCTGAGGAGGCATCCATGTCTTTGAACTCTCCAGCGATGTGGACAATACCGTAACAGGTCATCACAAACGATAATAAAGTCTGTAATACAATCTGCAACAGGAAATAGACAATGATAAATAAAAAGCAGACAAGTGGTTAAACGTAACTGGAAGGAAACAAAAATCTATATCAATCAAGTCACTCACATCAATTGGTAGAGTCTCATTTTCCTTCTCTGTCAGTCGCAAATACGATCGATCTAATGGAAAACATAAGATGGATTCATGTTTAGTCACCTTTAAAATAATCTGTAACGCAGATCACATCAGCTGTGACTTGTGACTGTTGGTGGTTATTTCATTTCATATTGCGGTTGAAAATATCCGCCTGATTCAAAGCGGAGCAAAGCCGCGCTAGCATCGTTAGCTAGCAGGTAGATCGACGGGCCCGTCCCGGTGTCTTATCGACCTGTCGGGGACAGCAGGGTTCCCCCCCCGGGGGGCGATGCAGATGCAGACATCCGTGTATTCCCTCCCTGCCCTGACACTTACGCTGTGCCGCCGAGAAAGCTGCGTGAGCTAAAGCAAAAAGTCCGACGCCGACAACACCTTTCCAAAACGACGAGGCCATCTTGAACCAGGGCAACGAGGAGCAGAGTGAAGTGCCGTAAAACGGTGTCGTAAAGCGCCGCAACCATGACGGGGTCAGTTTTGGTTCACCCACTGGAATAAAAGTGCCCAGGACACGTTTAAATCACGTACAGATAAACACAATGCGGGGAGATTTCAGATTCAGGTTTATTTATGCGTGTTTGGTTTTTCTGTGGGTTTATTTTCCATTAATATTCCCCAAATTAGAGAGAACTCTTACTTTGAAGTTCTTAGTGAACATCCGCTCAAACGCCGTCCTTTCCTGTTAGCTAAAGCTGGTTTTACACGCCGGACCACATTTAGCGGCTTACTCTGATATATTTATTCTGTCCGTAGATATTACTCAGACAAACGTAAATATGGCAGACGCCATTCAAAAGAAACTAAAAGTGGAATTAGAAAAATATACACAGATGCAGAAAGGTAAGTGTTAGCATAGCATTTCATTTCCCTCAAATGATGCCATGTTGTTGTGGCCGAGCTAACTGACCACATTAGGACACCAAGTCGTTCAACTAGCCAAAGAGTTTGGGTTCTCCTCCCATGTTTAACTATTATTTGTGGTGATGGCAATATTTCCATGGTATTATCATAAAAGATGTGATAAATAACTACACCCCTTTGCCATTGTGTATCTGTCTCTGGTTCAGATGTTAGCAAGAGCATGTCAGCTAGACAGAAGCTGGAGACGCAGCTGACAGAGAACAACATTGTCAAAGAGGTAACCAGAAACTCACAAGATCATATTTTGCTCGACTAGTTATCGGCCCTTCAACTGTTGTGTAAAAGCAGTGTTCGCTGTTCTAGAAATGGCCCCCATCTTTCTCTCTTGTTTCTTTTCAGGAGTTGGATCTGCTGGACAGCTCAAACATAGTTTATAAACTTATTGGTCCAGTACTAGTCAAACAAGAGCTGGATGAGGCCAAAGCCACAGTTGCAAAGCGGCTGGAGTACATTAATGGAGAAATGTGAGTCATTGAAGTTGGTTTGATTCCACGCCAATCATGTCTTTAGTCCCAGAGGATAAAAGGGTGTCTCGGTGGCAGAGATTACTGCTGGTAATATGATAATGCCACCAAGGTCTGTAAGAGCCTAGGACCTCCAAGGGTGTATGTCAAATTTTAATTTATAATGTGGGTTCAACGAGGATGAGCAGTGTGTTGTTTACCTGAGGATATTGGTGAATGATCATTGAAAAAAACTGTGATAGACTCTCCCCGACACAACTCAGACTAGCAGGTCACCTAATCAGTTGTAAGGCCTTTAAGTAAAATGCCACTTAAACATCTCTTAAAAACTGATTTACTGAATTATTGTAAAAGCAGTAAAACATTGTTAACAAGAAGACTATTAGAAGCCAGGATGGCTAAAATAAGGAATCTGTCACAGGGCACAGTGGGTGCAGCTTCTTACTATCTATCTATATATATATATATATATATATATATATATATATATATATATATATATATATATATATAAAGCAAACCTCAGCCAGGGTCACGCACTGTTCAAAGTCTGAAAAGGTGACATCCATACATCCAGTCCTTAAGTGTGTGCAAAGATGTGATCCATTTGGACCATAGTGTATTTTGTATGTGTGTGTCGAGCTAAGTGCGTTCTGAAAAGATTGTGTGGTGTAGACACTTGGTGGAAATGAATTACTCACATTACACCAGACTGATACAGATCCTAGCTCTGTTACCACTATCATCATGTGATTAAGTCATTATTAGAGCTGCACGCATAATCTGTATATAATCAAAATGACAATATGCAATATCCAAATTGCAGGAGATTTGGTTTTGATGCAGCAGAAGTTAGTAAACTGATGTTCTACCAAGCACAGGAAAAAATATTTAATCTGTGTAACCACATGAACACTGCTAGTGCTTTTTTTCATTGCTCCACAATAGTTATCTGTGGGCCAATCAACAAGAATTAGTTTTATTTTTTGTTTATTTTGCTTTTGTTTGTGTTTTTATAGTTAACTCATGGTCCCCTATACATGTTTTTTGAACAGCTTTACTATCATACAGTCAGTTATCTGTATTATGGAATATGGACAAAAAGGGATATTGCACAGAAACTGTGTGGCACATTTCTCATGTGAGTGCATTTAGTGTATACAGCCACAATCTGTGGTGTCCCTTTAACACTGCAAAATTTAGATATTTTCTTCTTCTGTGTTTTGTCCTGTAACAGCCAAAGGTATGAGACGCTCCTGAAAGACATGGAAAAGAAGTCTGAACAGCACCGAGAAGTCCTGTCTAGTTTGCAGCAGGAGTTTCAGAAAGCCCAAGGCCTCGCTATTGGAAAAGTCTGACCAAGTGATAAAGCTACACACAGAAATGTAATCAAATGGTGTAAATTTACAGCATGAGGCTGGGTGAATGCGGATTGTATCACGTCATTAATTTACAGTTTTATTACCGTGGTTACACAGTACTGTGTGCATTTCTCATTTGTTACTAATAAAAAAAATGTTTTTCATGGAAGCATACAGATTTAAGTTAACTGCTACTTTCTTTTGAACTGCTGTATACTGTCAGATAAGAGAAACGGTTTGTGTGTGTTGAGCATTTGCTGTAATTACTGGGGCAGGCCAGCGGCCACCAGAGCAGCTGTTGTCTATTCTAACGTGATGTGACCAGTCTACCACCAGCGGAGGATTTGAGCAACATGAATAATCAAGAACAAAGCTCTTTTCGGTTTAAGGAAAGTAAACGTCCTCAGCGGGGACATCTAGTATGAATATCAATTGACACGTAGTTACTCGACTGTAGCCCATTTATGAAATGACTGCATGGTCTTACTAGAATAACCTGAGGAGTCTTACAGTGTAAACTAAAGCATTTGATGAAATGCTCTTTATTCTCTTGGCTCTGGCCTTTATCTCATTATTAGCCTCGTGTTAACCTCTGTTTGAGACGATCACATCGGTGTTTGATTATGTGGTGTTTAAATTTAAAACTTGTGTGCAGAGGATCAGATTTTTTCCCCCCTTCTTTTTCAACGTAAAGTCATCAAACTTGAAACTGTTCAACTCGCATCAAGGCGTCATGTAAATGTTTTGTAGTCTAATGAAATTGTGCCACAAACCTGTGCAATAATAACACGCACTGTGCTCGCTCGTGAACCTCTCACCTGTGGCGCGTGGTGCCAGCAGACCCATTAACACCCTGAGGTGCGCTGTTTCCCAACACCCAGACCGCAGCTGTAAAACTGGGTGACACGTGGCTGCGGGTTGCCATCGTCTCTAAAATACAGGTGAATATCTATGGAAGCAGAAAATGATGCGCTTTAGATTTTATTCAAGTCGCAACAAACTGAGACCCAGCAGGAGGAACAGGACCTGAAAATAGACCAGAGGATCGCAGAGATCTGGCAAATGAGAAGTGGAGCCAAATGGTTTGTTGATGGGGCCAAACGGTGATTCATCACTTTGGTTTACTGTGTCCTTGCTGCTGTGGTAAAAACCAACACTGGCCGAAGCACCCACTGGATTTCTGATGGTGCGTTTAGTAAACCTCGGGAAATCTCACAAATAATGGATAAGGTCATTCCTCACAGACATACGTTTCTGCACGTTTTTGTCTAAAGAAAATAAACTAGAAAGCTGTAAGTAGAAATATCCGCACTGAACTAATCCTCGACTGACAATAAAATTAATCTTCATTGAGACAGATGCCCCTCAAATGAAACTAATCTCATTCCAGCTTTAAGTGATTTACTTAGTCCTGTGGGCTTTTCACCAGGGGGTTTAAGCTTAAAGGCTACAAAGGAGCATCCTGTCCAGAGATCAGCCCAGCGGGACTAACACCTCCTTTCACACGGAGGTTTGGAGACCGGCTCTGGGGGGAGGCCTGCATCGCCACCGCATGGGTAGAAGTCACTGGTTCATCTGATCATCTGATTATAGGTCATCATCACTAGATCATAGTTGATCCAAACCTCACCATAGCTCATAGTGGAAAATATTCACATTCATTGTCTCGTTTTTACTTAGATCAGCTACGCCTAAAGAGAAGCCTTCCAGCGCGGTGCTGCCAGCACTTAGTGTAGATGGAGGGCAGTTAGGCGGTGATCCAGGGCGCATTCATATGTTGATCCTTGGCAAGCCGTTATTTTAGTGCTGTATTTCAAATGGACAAAAGCACACGACAGTGGCCGTTAGCGCTGTTCACATTTACACTACTCAGACTCTGTGGTCCAATATACAAAACAGCCTCAGCCCCCCAGTTCTGAATCTGCAGCAGCCCACAAACTGCCTTCTAACAGTTTACTAACTCTCACTAATGCTGCCTCTGTCTTCACACGATGTGCGGATCATCATAATGGGCAGCTGATGTGAAGTAGTAAAATCGAAGCAGCTCCACCTGAAGGTTCACTCTGTGGAACTGAACCATATTGTATTTCTGTTACAACGGGCTGTATTTATGTGTCTTCTATGAATTATTTCTAAATGACCAAATGCAGCACCTCCTCGTACAGTGACCAGTAAAATTAGCTATTCAGCGGTCCCTTTGCCTCACTTGACTTAAAAACATTACATCCACAGTAAAACGAAAGGGGGAATCACTGTGACACTATTTCTAGAGTCTATTTTTTTGTAAATTGGATGCTGCCCCACCAACAGCTGTCTGGATTCTGAACAGTGTGTGAACGACCACTCTGGTTCGCCTTTCTGCATCTGAAAAACTGTTCTTCGGGCCATAGGAACAAGAAGACCTCTATCATCAACATTTCAAAGGACAGAATGTCCCATAACTGCTGTCCAGTCTAGATAAAGCATGTGTTAACTATCCAATACCCGCCCTTTCAGTGCTGAAGTCCACTGAAGTGCAAACTATTCACACAAGCAAATAGGCCACTCAACGGACCAGGAATGATCAGGAATTTGTGGTTTTATTGCAGCAGGGCACAAAGAATTCATCAGGCATATATACATCAGAGAAAAAGCAAAAACAGAAAAAGATCCCCGATCAAGGCAAAGCAGAAAAGCGAGTTTTACGCACACAAGTTTCAGCATCACCAAATAAAGAGAATAGAGCATCGGAGTAAAAAATAGCAGCCATCTGCAGAGGGAGTCAAACACTCCTGCCTAAAACATCTCATATTTACATCTAAAACTTAAAAAAAAAAAGGAAAAACATGTGATGCACATGCAAAACTGGTAAATCTCCAAGCAAAAACGCCACGTCAAAGTGGATAGTATTATCCATCACGTGAGGGTTGTCATAGAAAATGTCTTCACTGTACAATCAAATACATATTTACAGTTTGTTGGCATCGATGGGTGTGTTTCTAAAAATAAAAGTGTCTGTCACTGGGGCCAGGGCCTCCACACCGGGTCACTAATGTGCGTGCGCTCTGCCGTGGGCGAAAGCAGCTTCCTGGTCTCACAGAGGTCAGTGTGGGTCAGGTATGGACGGGAGATCCCGTGCTGCTGGTGGTGGGACAGATTTCTCGGGCCCAGACCAGCAGGAGCGGGCGTCAGTGCCTTGTGGATATCCCCGGGTGAAGACGGGTGCGTGTGTGGCTCGGGATGCGCAAATGAAGCCTGAACGGGGTCCCCGCCGGTGGCCTCTGAGCCCTGGCCCTTGGTGGCCATGAAGCGACTGACCCTCAGCAGGCAGGTCCGCACGCCATCATTATAGTTGTGCTGGCGGGTACAGGTCTGCTCCCTGGGCAGGACTCGGTCCACCTCCTTCTCTGACTTCAGGAACTGGACCACACTCTCCAGGATCTCCGCTTTCTCCACCTTCGGATTCTTCAGTTTCTAAAAGAGAGTTCAGGTGACTGATCAGCCGCATGTGGACAGGATTGATCAGGCAGCATGTAACATGCCCACAGGCCTACCTCATTGTGGCTGCTCTCCAGCATCAGAAGCCGCAGTGTTTCCAGACTTTGGTTGATTCGCTCCCGTCTGCGTTTCTCCATCAGGGGTTTGGACACCTGAGGAGCGAAACGTCAGAATCACAACCCGGAACAAATTATTATTTTACAAGTACAGTGAGCTAGAAACAGATCTTACCCTCCTCACACTCCTCTGGCCGGGAGACTCTGGGGAAGATAAAACCTTCATGGTGGAAGCCGCGTCGTGGCTGTGTGCCCTGACTGTGGATCCAACGTGGTAAAAGACGAGCGATCACGTGTACAAGCAAATTTGTTGATACCCCAGCACGCGACCACGCCCCATCATGGGACACGCCCCTCATCCATCCCACGGCCGTGACACTGGACATACCTGAATTAGATTGATTTCACCACACGACTGTATAAATAACACCTGGGGAAATTATTAGACCATTATTGCTACAGCTGATACCGTTGTATATTTTACCATTTGGGTCAGTTCACTCAAACGATAACAAAGCTGATCGGTTTTTTATTTACATTGAAGCTCAGTGGGGTTTTTTTTTCAGTCATTTCGATCAAGTTTCAGCCTGTGGCAGGTGGAAGAGTTTCACAGTGAATATCATGAAACCTTTTCCTTTTACCTGGCTTAATTATCAGAAAGGTGCCGTAGGGGAAAGTGTAAATATATGAGTAGTAGTCTACATGTTGAAATTAAATCGATGTGCTTTTTCAACTCAACCACATTTTTTTCTTCTGGTCTAAACGAGAGATTGACCCATGAAGCTATTTCCTCCTATAAATCTGACCCTAACCCCCAACCCTCCGTCTCATAACACGGCCTGACCTGGTGCAGCGGAGCCAAATTGCGTGCTTCACACCTAAACGGTTGTGCTGAGTGAGGGTGTTGTGTTTTTCTGTGGCGGGCGTGGTTGTTTACCCTCCACTGTGTTTGCAGGAAGACTCATGCAGCTGACCTGTGCAGATCTGTGCAGAAAGAGCTGGACCTTTGACGTCCCGTTTTCAGTCTGTTTCCATCCCCAAGGAGGACTGAGAATAGGCCAGAGTAGCATGTGCTCAGAGTTTGTGGTGGCTGTTTCAGAACTGCATTTATGCTCAGCCTTGATCCCCATAATTGGCTAAAGTGTGGAGATAACACTGGGATGATCGGATCACAGGGATCCCGGAGAGATTAAGTGGCTTTTCACAGGCAATGATACTTCCGTTTAAAATCAAAGAGGGGCGATTAGTGGAGGCTCAGGGGTCAGTGCCGGTAACTATGGCAGCCAGCATCTAAAGGGAGCACAGCAGTGTATGACATATCTATTATAACACAGCATGGGTCTACCTTTGTATGCACACACACACACACACACACACACACACACACACACACATATATATATATGTATATATAACTTTTTCTGGGCTCTAGGTAAACTATTGGAATGGATTTATTGATTTATTGTTTGGATGTGAAGACCCCCCCCCCTTCCCCACCCTCGGGCCCCACAGGAGTGTGTATAGGATTCAAGACACGTGGACCCGCCCCATAAATAAGTCCCATAACGCGGTCGTCTGAGCCTGTGATGGAAACGAATGAGTTTAAAATGCGCCCTTTGGTGTCAGGGAAATGGACCGTTCACTTCTAATATCGTGACTCCTCGGGTGTGTCAGCCACAGACAAAAGAGAAACGACCCGGAGACCATGAGGCTGAAGTCCAGGGGGAGCCCACCGGGTTAGGATCATGTTAACAGCTGGCTTTATTTTAAAAGCGCGCGCGTGTGTGTGTGTGTGAGAGAAAGAGAGGTGCAAACATGAGACGTGAAGCTGCAGCAGCGCACACTTCACACTCAGGTATCATCCTCACACTTCATCACCTCCGCAGACAGACGGAAGCGACCTGGATCCCCTTTGCCCACCGTTTCCAAACTTTGGCTCATTCTTATCAGTGAACATAAGGAGTCAGATTAATCTGTTTCTGTCTTTTTTTTTTTTCATATAACAATTGATGCACAAAGTGATGCATGAGCCTGACATGCCACCTCATCACTGGGACCAAACGTCTGTCATTTGGTCTTTTTCATCACTTAATGCAAAGTGCTGATGTCTCACACATCATAAAAAGTCCGGAGCTGCTCACTCTCTCACTTTCTGTCTGTTCCCACGAGAAAAATCTCTGGTTCCCATCGCCTCACCTCAGGCTGCTCTCTCTGTGAAGTCTCAACCAGGATGTGTAACTTCACTAATTCAATTAATGTTGAGCGGAGGATAAATTAAGAAAGTGACTGATGTTACGCGCTCTTTCATTATGGCTACTACAACACGACATGACTACAACTTAGATTTTGTTAAAGGAGAAGATAAAATAAAACATGTGTATTCTTCGCCTAATTGCCCCTTTGATGAATGTTGTGATGCTGATTGTGGAGAGTTTCGATAAACCATTTTCGGTCAAGTGTCGTCGCTTGCTGTTTTCAGCCAATGAGAGGCGTCCTAAGGTCCACGTGTCCCCGCCCACAGGGGACAGGAGTCTTCTTGAACAGCTGCAGCTCTCAGTCAGGACATTTGGACCAAAGGCTGCAACATGACCAGGAAACTCCAAAACTCCAATCTGGAAGATGCCAAGAGTAGAAAAAGGGTAGGATCTCATTTCTGGGTTTATTCATCATGCTCATTTTTTAACGTTTTTAAATGTTTGCTTTACTGAATCATTCATGCTGAGGAACGGTTCAGTAATACTTTAAGGATCAGTTATAATCCACGAATTAGTCAGGACAGTTTGCTCTGCAATACAGGTTGACTGAAGTTTATGCTTCTCAATCTGAGTTTTAATTATCTGGAAGAATCATTTGACTTTTGGTCAACTGCACAAGAACTTATTTATTATCAATACATCAAAATTTATAGCATTAAGGGAGAGCCAGAGAAATAGCCACCTTTCCTGAGCAACTTACTGACATTTTAAACTGCAAACACGAAACATTTAGACTAACCTTTAGCCTTCAAAGTCTATTCATCAACTATTAATAATGCCTTTATTATGCATATTGATCCAGATGTCAGATGTGACCTGGGACAACTGCGATGATCACAAAGCTTTATCTTTATCATGTAATGCTGTTTTATTTTCTAGATTCTGAAACCAGTCGTAGAGAAGAAGAGAAGAGATCGAATCAATCAAAGTCTTGCTGAACTGAGAAGTTTGCTAATGAATCATACATCAGATCCAGTGAGTCACATCAAATAAATAACACAATCACGTGCATTTGATTAAAAATTAGAATCTTACAATGATGAAATGAATTTCCTCCATATTTTACCGTTGCCACTTACAGAGACTGCAGAATCCCAAAATAGAGAAAGCAGAGATTTTGGACTTGGCTGTGGAATATCTTCAGAAGTGGACTGATGGAAAGAAGATGACCGGCGGTTAGTTTCTTAGTTCCTTAAAGTAAATGAATATTTTGTTTCTGCTGCTGCCGTGTTCTAATATTACACTTCTGTTTTATCTCTTGTTTTTGTGTCTTTTAACTTTTGTAGACTCTTCTAATAGACAGATGAAGACTCCTGTAGTAAGCCTTCATCACCCAGAGGCTAGTGCTCCTCCTCTCTTCACCATTCAGAGTGCAGGTTTTCAGCAGTGCATGGTCCAGCTGACCAGCTATATGAACAAAATTACACCAGCTCAGAGGACAAGCCTGATCGAAGGGCTGAGGCGCCACACAGAGACCCAGCAGCCAAAATCAGACTTCAGCCAGAGCACAACTGAAAATGAGATTTTGGACGCAGCGTCTGAGAGAAAAGAGGAGCCTCCCAAATCACTCTTTCTGTCCCATTCCCCATTTCAGCCTCAGTCTTGCTCCACACCATGCCATGACTACCTCTCCCCTCCCACGTCTCCCTGGTTCTCTCCTTCCTTCTCCACTTATGCCACCTCTCCTCCTTTCCCATCCTTAGCTCCTCACTTCTCCTTCCCCCCCAGCCTGTCACCTCCATCTTCCAACACCTCCTTTTATAGTTTCTCGCCGCCGGCAGCCCCTCACACCAGCCCTGCTGCCCTCAACTTCCCCCCACTCACACCGAGATCCTCTCCACGCCCTGCACAGAGGGAAGGGTCACTACCAAACTCTCCTTCAGCCATGTGGAGGCCTTGGTTTTGATGAGGTGCTGCAGAGACTGAAACAGAGCAGCAGAGCCACAAGCTGCAGTGACTGGATGGGAAGATTACTCTCCATCCCAGCATGTACAGTGTTTATATTTTTTAAATGTCCTATATTTTTATCTCTCTTGTAAATAAAATTGTACTTGAATCTCATCTCCTCAGTTTCTCAATTTATCTACTTTAGCCAAGTAGGCTTTTATGCTCACCCTTTTTGAGCTCAATTTGTATTTACCAGTTTCACAGTGTCCTAATACTGCTGTTCAGAACATACAACATACACAGGAAAAGTAGTCTGCATGACCCGTTGATCATTGTGTCAGTTTTTACTTGACGTGTGTCTGTTCTTTTCTTATAAAGTCGAAGATAGAAAAGATCAAATATAAAAACAACAGCCAGCTGGTCACACAGTCCAACACTGCTGTAAAAATATAATAAAAACGGCGCATCAAGAACTTATCCCCCATGTCTTATAGGAGGAATTGCTTTCAATACATTTCTGAAATTAAGGTGAACAATGTTTGGGAGTACTGAGACGGTCAGTAATAAGAGGTCACAACTGAAGGGGGTTTGCATGTCAAAGCTTGGCTTCAGGTCCCAGAGAGAACAACATATATGACACACGCTGCATGAAGTCCTTCGTGTCTGAAGCCTCATGACCGGTCTCCAGTGATTTCCCCCGAGATTAAAAATTGTAAACTAATTAAATCTGAGCGTGTGAAATCATCAAGAAATTAGTTACTGAACAGGCACACTGCCTGTCAACAGTGATGTTGCATTGTGGGTATTGTAGTCGTCTGATTTCAAACGTCTTTGGTTTCGCTGCGTTGGTTCTTGCATTACAGGTGCTTTCCCTGTATTTTAGTGCTGTGTCAGAGTCAGCTTTTGATGTTTGTTTGTTTGAGACATCGCCATATCCTCATCAGGTCATGCTTTTACCTTCAAACAAACAAACAAACAAACAAAAAGCTTGTTACAAAAGTCTGGACATCCCATTAAGTCAGCACTTCGCTGTGTAGGAGTGAATGAGTGAACTATAAGCAACCCTCACAACCATCCCGCCCTCAGGTACTCTGTGCTA
This sequence comes from Echeneis naucrates, assembly GCF_900963305.1. Classification (NCBI taxonomy): domain Eukaryota; kingdom Metazoa; phylum Chordata; class Actinopteri; order Carangiformes; family Echeneidae; genus Echeneis; species Echeneis naucrates. The sequence goes on along the minus strand of NC_042520.1, from coordinate 18,681,419 downwards.
AATCCCAGAGGTGGCAAATGACAGAAGAGTCTCACCAATATCAGTCCACTCATCACAACATTTAGAGAGCAAGTAACTGGACTTGATGAGCAGCAGTAGGTGCCTTAGAAACAACCTGACACCTCTTGTTTCCTCGGAGCAGCAGCTTCACTGGGAACACCTGCTGCTGTCTCTGGTTTCCATGGAGCTGCTGCAGATTATTCAGGCTGAGGAGGCAAATACTCTTCAGCAAGCCATCAGGACGCCAGCTGTGGAGTTTGACTGGAGGTGTGTTTGTGCACCGCCGTTTCATCGCTGAAAATAATGCTTGAACCTTTGGCACTTGCAGGGACCCAACAGGGGGGCCGCGACACCACTGCCTCCTAATGAAGTGGGTCTGTCAATTAGCTGATCAAACTTTCCCTTAAATCTGATCCAAATTTCTTATCCGGTGTTTTTGACACTGATAATGAAAACATCCCTGCACTATAGTAAAGCTGCATTAAAATCAGTAACAGCTGAGATGCAGAACTCTGTATGAGGGCTGGATCCACTAAAGGCAGCATGGACCTACAGTGGTGAGCAGTGTCACCTCGGGTTCAGGGCTCGATCCTCAGCAGCCTTTTTGTGTGGACTTGCATTTTTTATGGCTTTCTCCATAATCATTCATGTAGATTAGGTTAATAGGTGTGATGAACTGCCAACTTGTGTTTGTGCGACCCCCCCCCCTCCCACAGACCCCTTATAAACAACTGTTATAATTAATGTTTGGTTGGCACTCACTGACAGTTTATATTTCATACAGATCATAACATCACTGAGGATAATGACTCTGTTGTGAGATGGTTTGTTTTTATAGGACCTGGTGTCCATATATGAGGCCATTATACTTCCACTTAGCTGTGGCAGAAGAGTTCATTCATACAGAATTCAAGATGACCAACAAGAGAAGAGAAATTACAGAAATTAAAAATGCATGCCATGCAAGAGTTTGGTTTTAGGAGGTTAAGAAGCATCTCTTCCTCTTTACAATGAACACAATGCCAATATTCAAGTTTTGTTTGTAACCAAAAGGAGCACTTAAGAGTTAGCAAATCTGCTATTTTAGCTGAAGAAGTCTTAAAAAAAGCCATAAAGCTGTAGCATGTTTATTTTTGAAGTCATTGGTCTTTAGTTTTACTGAAGATAAGAGTGACACTAGTTGGTGGTTCAGAAGGTGTTTGGCTGAGTGATCAGCAGAGGGCAGCATTGACTCAGCAGAGAGTGTGGTGATGCATTCCCTCCCTCCCTGACCTCTCTCACTGAGTGTCATGGAGGGGCGGCTGTCATTGGGGCTAAAAGATGATATTGAACATTTCTTTCAGCAAAAAGGCCAAGTTGCATGGCCATTCCTCTCTGTGTCTTTCAGTGCCCTGCGCACTCTTTATCTGAAGATCGAATCTCTGTTACAAGCTCTGAATATTTCCAGCAAAAGATTTGGCCTGAGAAAACAGACTTTATCAAATGATAGAACATGTCTTTGGATAATGGTTATTTTTCTTGCCTTCACTTTTCTCCTCCATGTGCTGAAGAAGCTCTCTCTGTTAGAGTGCCATCGTTGATGAGGTGACCATTGTTCTTTGTCAGAGAAAGAAGGCAGGCACATCAGTAGGAACTCAACTGCTCACTCCGCCTGCCTGCAGGTTTTGATCGCTCTGCACAGACGTATGAAAGCAGAGAAGGTCGCTCACACCGGAGAGGATGACTGCTGCGGCACAGCACATAATTAATAGGGGAAGAGATCACCTCTCGGAGTGACCTGACAATCGTTGAGAACTCCTTGGCATTTTCTCAGGACATGCTGATTAGAGCTGATCCTGTTACCGTCTTTAATCACTGTTTTTGTTTGCCGTGAATGCACCAATGGGTTCCTGATTTGGATTTTAAACATGAGATGTTGCTCTTTGAAATGTGACGGGTTTGTCGTGGCCTGCTGAGAATCTGTGAATTCTTTCGTGTTCGTGCTTTTCAAAAATACGACGACTGAGTTGAGACTGGTGTCAAGCTCTTTCATCACACATGTGCACACTTGTACAGCTTGAAAGTATACACACAAACAGAAAGAGTGCATATTGTACTGTGCTGGTATGAAGCTCGGCAGCCCCACAGGACAAGTGCTTATCATGGCTGCTCCTCAATCCGGGTCTTGAGAATCTTCTGCAGAACTTTTTTTGTGGCTGGGGTGTGACCACTCTGTCTATTTGCATGACTTAATCCACATACCGTTCACTCAGTTCATATCATGTCATATACAGATCCACATGCTTTCAAACTTTTGTTAGAAACTTGCTAAAAATGAGGTGACACAACATCTACCTTGAGTACCTTGAATGACTTCTTTATGGCTTAGTTATAAAGGGCTTACTAGACCAGAATGATATGAATTAATACACAGAAGACTCTCTGATGTGTCTTCATTATAGTAAAGTTAGTAAACTTTAGTGATGATATTACAAGTACATTTTTTCAGAAGTGACTATAGCTACTGGATACAAAGTCTGGTGATAATAACGTGCCAATATAAACAGTCTAATTTTATTCCATGATGATTTCCATCATGTAATCCAATGAAAATTTACATAAAAAAAATCCCCTTGATAAGTAACCTATGGCTTCTTAAACAGGAAAACGGAAAGAAATAAGCTTATCACAATGATGCTACAAAATCTAAATTTATTGTGAGGTCTATCGATCTTCCTCATTCTTCAGGTCCCACCCAGTTGTATTAAATCTAATGGCACAAGAAGAATCAAAATCTTTAGTCTGATTTAGACAATTTAACCCATTTTTTTTAAAGCTAGCTATGTTTGGCAACATTAAAATTTAAAAGAAACATATTCACGCTCAGTTTTACTCCATATATATATGGGCAACAAAAGCCAATGGCTGCAGTTTATGCTTGTGATTTTCCAAACCTTGAACTGCAGTGAGGTGTCTGTTTGTGTAGGAGTGACTCTGCATTCTTTTGAAGGTGAGTCAATCTGTTTGACCAAGCTTTATTTTGGAAGACAGTCAGTAGATTCACTGCCTTTTATCATTGGGATTTGTCTTTTGCAGCAGACTAAGTCAGCATCAGACTCGTCACTCACATCAGATGTCAATACTCAAGAATGTAGATCTGTCACTACCCACAACTAAATATCATTTTCCCTCTTTTTCATTTCTCTGTCTCTCTCTCCCTCTGTAATGTTCTTTGAAGTAAATAGTGAAAGGATCCCAGACTGTAGCAAATTACCTGAAGACTGAAACATTTTTGACATAAGTCCTGAGAGATGAGGGCAAGCCACTTTTCCTGGCGGCCCCTTTTGCATTTTTAATCTGGGGCTGAGGGAGACAGCGGCGCTGACAGAATGATGGGACAGCTGGACATGCTTCCAGGCAACAGTGACGGACAAAAGAAAAGCCAGGGGAAGGGCCACTGCAGACATCTCAGCACGGGGCCAACAACCCAGGACGGCCGACCTGAGCAGTACGGAGCATGAGGAGTGTCCACAGCAGACGTCCACCTCCTCCCTCTTAGCAGCTTTCATCTCTGCCATGGAACTAAAGAAATACCCTGTTTGGGCTTTATTTTGGTAACAAAGCCTGGCCAAGGCTCTGTGAATGACAACGACGGTCAGCTGGTGTGTTGCCTTGGTGCAGAGTGAGATATCTATAATACTGTATCACTCTTCATTTTGTACAGACATTTCTGGTTCCCAGAAAATGAATCATACTCCATCAGGCCTCCCCTGTCTGTTCCACTAGTCTCACCTTCCAGTGAGGGAAGGATTTTAGGACAACGTGTTTCAAGTTAGGATTTAATTCAAATTAGCATTTAGTTCACTCCCCAGGTTGTTATCATGGAGGTGCAAACATTTGTGCCTCACACATTTACCCTGTGTGAAAGCACAACTAGATGTTATCACACTTTGGTTTTGGCACCAATTCAACAGAATGAAACACATTTATCCAATACAACACACTTAATCAATAAGCTTATTGACCAAAATGTACTACTTTTGCTTTTAAAGTTAAATCAGTTTCAGGGACATTAAATGACTCAAAACAAGAAGGGAAAAAAACAGGAAATGTAGGGTCATTAACTTCAGGCCTGTGGTGGACAAAGAAACATCCCATCCCATCAGAACATCCCGATATCTCTCCAGGACCTTCATTGTCATGACAAATATGCTTAAAGCAGACAGGAAGTAACTTGAGCCAAACAGGAGGGAATCAAATCAGACATCGGCAGCTTTTTTTTCAAAGCAGGACAATTATATTTGACATAAGGTGCTTTTCACTCATGCATCAGTGCTCTCCACTTTCAAGGGGTACTATTGGTCCAGTGGTTTGCTTTTCTTCCTCTCAATTTTACAAAGTAATTTCGCTGGAAATGATGAACAATGGCTGCTTTTTCAGAGATACTATAACCTTTTCTTCCTGAGGGACCCCACTGCAATGAAATATGCAAGAGTGCATTGTCGTTATTGTGTTTTCGCTTTGCTTGCACCGTCCAAGTTGTAACCTTTCCTACACTGCTTTTATATTCAAAGTACAATTAATTGATTGTCAGCATGATCTAACCTGAAATTGGGCCTCTATTGACGTAATTTTTCCCTGACTTTTAAGGTATTTTATCTTTTAAACCTTTATTCTAATGGACTTGGGGGGGTTATAGAAAAGTATCAAGAATCACGCTGTTCCTGTCTGCCAGTGTTTTCCTGTGTTTTGTGTTACAGCTCTGGAGCTGTCTACTTTGTGTCTGGGAACATGCATCCTCCTCAGCCTTTGTGACCTTATCTTCCCTCCCCCCATGGGTGGGCTGTGACCCTACTAGCCTGCAGCAACTGCAGGTTACCGACTTTCACCCTGGAACCCTTGTAATCCTGGGCATGTACTTCAGTACACTTTGTGCTCTTTGCCCTTTTCTAAAATTCAGTGTGAACCTAACAGGTCACAGATCAGCATACTAAACAGGAGTTGCAGATAAAAATAGCAACTGATGCATAGGTCATCTAAAAATGTGAGTTCCTGTCCATTCTCATTTGGAGAATACTTTGTTTCACCAGCAACCTTTTGGGATCTTTTGACATTTTGTCTTGGTGTCACTAAAAACATGAGTGAGAGGCTGTTTTGTTCGTAGAAATGGAGGCTTGATGATGTGGATATTTTTTTCTTTCTATGTAACCTCATACTGCTGAGAAAATGTCAGAATGCAGGAGAAGGAGCGTGTGGACATCAGATTCTCCGGGCCCTTGAGGGGCCCCATGCACTGACAAATAGAGCCGTCTGTCCTTATCTCTATCATGTAAGAATTCCACCACTGTTTCTGAGGACTGCAGCGTCTCAGGCCAAGTTTTTGAACAGGCCAGGGCACATGCAAAAAAGGTCTAAAAATATAGTTGTTTTCTATTTAACAGTAAAGATGATGAAAGATGTCAGGCTCCTCGGTGCACATGTTCCCTGACTGTTCCAAATTTAACATCAGAGAACAAACCAGAAAGTGATGTTCTTTAAGAGTCAAACTGCGAATGAACAAACAAATCAAGGTAGGAAATAAGTTATTTATAGACCTCATGCTGAGGCATTACCAGCATGGAAAAAATGCTGTTTTATTGCAGTGTCACAAGTTGACACCTGGCAGCTCCGTTGCAGATGAGCACTGTGCTCTGTCTTGAGGAGCCGGGGTTTCCCGCTGAAGCTCCATGCAGGAACAAGCTCTGAACAAGAGCTGAACAAGAGCTAAAAGAGGAAATTACATACTGTCAGTGTCAATACTTGTACCCTTCACTGTGCAGCAGTATGAGTATTTAGTGGTGTCACTCTGAGCAGCGACTAACAACAGAATACTAAACTTCGGGAAGACAAAGGTTTTTACCCACCTTACCCACCACCTGCTACAAACCTGGTAGCTCCATCTGCAAAACAGCATTTTTTAAAGAATATCTTTTGAATATCTTGTTTTTTTGTCTGTTCTCTGTGTGCTTCCTTGTTGTTATAATGTCTCTGGAAGTTCCAAAACTCATTTCAGTTTTTCATTCATCTTCCATCTGAAGGGCTTCTAAGCTTTCTCTGGTGCAAAACATGCTTTCTTTCTCTCTTCTGCGAGCAGGTGGGGGTGATTGTAACTTGACAAGGATGAGCTTTGTGTTTGTGTAGTGTGTGGTGTTTACAAGATGAGGTGTGATGAAGTGATGTCATGTTCTTTCTGTGAAACGCAACGTCGTCAGGGCAGATAGGAAGCTCCAATGGGAGAGGGTTAGCTGTTAGCAGGCTAACTTCAGAATGAATAAAGACTTTATGCCATACAGTTTATATACTACTTTATAGACAAGGTTTAATGTTGGCACTGTTTACATAACTGGAGAGGGTTTTTGGAACAGGAAAGATACTTGATGCTCATCTCCTCTCTCATTCACGCTAACATTAGTTATGTAGCAACAGCGAAACTTAGATGTAACTCCTTTAAATAGTAGGGAACAGCATTTGGCTTCCGTTGGTCAGTGCTGCTTGGGCACGATACACACCACAATTTGCAAAAGCTATAAACACTGAGGATGACAAGGCTGCTCAGTTTGTTCGCTCAGCTGGACTGACCGCCATGAGATTCCCTCTGCTGACCCTTATTTCAGCTCCATCAGCAGGCCGGGCTTTTTGTTTGTCCTGTACTTGCATTGTGACCCAGCTGTGCTTTGTGTTTAGCATGTGTTAGCATTGCTAAACATGAAACGGTTGTCTCAGAGCACCACTGCCTACATACAGTCTGACTGAGCTGCTGATTACAACCTGAGAGAAAATAAGAACCGGCGGATTTGGATTTTTTGATTTATTTTAGGCAGATAAGGATGCACTGCCTGTTTCTTTATCACTTATAATGGCTCTTTGTGCTTCACACACTTTCAGGCCTATTGTCTAACTCAAGGAAGTCCTGCATACTCACTCACGTTAATGTCTCCCTCCCTGTCTGTGATACACATTCAGTGATGTCTAGAAGCTGTGGGCCTGGAGAGGTGACATAATGTGCTGAGAGGGATTTAGCACTGCATGACATGAGAGATGACCATTGTCGTGTTCCACATCACATTTGGAGACTGAAAGACATTCATTTGAATTTTCTATTATTTATTTTCTGTGGTGAGGTATTGCTGTCAATTATTAATGAATGAATGCATTTATTTATTACAGAAAGAGACCCCAGAAAATCCATCCAACTGTCTCTGCTTTTTTTTTTGAAGCCACTAACTCATCCATGCTCTCGAAGGTTTAGAGACAGTGAAGGGATGAGCACTCTATCACCTCCTGACAAGTATTGCGTGAGACGACGTGTGTGTAGTTTATCAGACCTTTTCTCTCTCTCTTTTCATCCAGCTCCATATTTATGTGTGTTCACAAAACACAGATGCCTCCTCTTGAATAAGACCAGACTTATCTATCATTCAGGCTCCCCCTCTTTTTTCACTGTGGTCTAAATGCGTGGACCACCAACCTCATCTCCCATAAGAAGCAAAGACGGGGAGATATGATGAAACAGATGAATTTCAGCTCAAAGCTACGGGACCTGGTGGTACTTTGTCTGGCCCATCTAGATCAGTCTGATAGGGTGTCCACGATAAGTAACATGAAAGTGCCCTGTCATCAGCTTTTTTCTTGTCCTCTCCTCGGTCTTACAACATCACAGCAGAGTGAACGCACAATACTTCTGCATGTTGTAGCAGAATCGAGAGACGGTGGCTTTCATAACCAAGAAAGACTTCTCAGACAAGCTTTGCAGAGGTCTGCTCCCACAATTATCCACCTCACTGGCTCTTCTGTTGATCTATTCATCATAACCATGTATGTGTGCACAACCTCCATTACATGGTCTCTGGACAGCTCAAAGCTTGAGGCTATCAGTAATGTTTTATTATCAATCTGACACTCTGACAGATTGCAGCTGATTCCAGGAGGCCCTGACTTCCAGGGCCAGTCTGGCAGGGATCCACGAGATGCACTTCAGTCCTTTGCAGCAATGCCAACAGATGCACACCTTTAAAAGAGCATTTCTTCAAAGTTAACTGATCCTATCTGTCAGCTTGAGATGCACATATCCTGTTATTTTGTGACACAAATGTTGCTATTTCAGTATTCCACAGCAGACCCTCTCAGTAAATAAAGCAAAGTAAAATATTTTGTTTTGTTTGCTTCAGGGCTTAAAATCAAAATGGTATATTAATCACTGCCATAACCTCCTCTCAATGTTTGACCCAAATGTTCGGCTTTGGCTGCTCCTCTGTTGTTGCTGTATGTGTTTGTTTCACATCTCTCAGACATGAAAAACTCAGGTGTCTTGTGCTTCACTTTAATATTTGCAGGTGCTGCCTAAAATTAAGATAACACTTGGCGTTCACAGTATGACAGCTTGCTTGTTGACACAGCAGAAGCTGAATGAATGTGTAACGTCTGCAGACATTTAAACATGCTCCTATCAATGCTGTTATGATTACACACTGCATCGTTCTGGGTCAGACCAAAGGAATGAGGTGGTTCCTGTGAAAATAAACATTAACTTCAAGATGTATTACACCCAATTGTAAAACATCCACCAATGACAACATAAACCCTCACCTATCTTCCTTCAGGGCCCAGGATTGTAACTGCTGTTGTGATTGGTCACCACAGGTGAGGCATGTTGGGGAAACAGCATGCCTTTCTCCTCCCAGAAAACTGTCTTTGTTTACCTCTGACAGGGGGAATGTGTGGCTAAGCATCTATGTGGCACTTTGAGCACTTGAAATGAGTCCCCTGTATTTTCCTAATGTGCACAAAGACGCACTTTGATCCTCCCGGGCAGGTGGGTGTCAGCTATCAGGGAGATGCTGCTACAGCTGAGGGAACCTCAGTGGAGGTTTGTGTCATATTTTAAACCAGAGCTGAAGCTGTAAATGTGATATTTGATACTAATTTTACTTTTTAAAAATTTTCGCTTACGTATTTTCTACCACGTCTTGTCTTTCTTCTCCTTACAAATGTTGCTGAGTTCATAACAGGACAAAATCGGCCTGCCTAGTTTTCAACAGGTGTCCGATCACCTCAGTGATTTGTCTGAAGTCAATAAAACACACCTGGGCCAGTGGAGGACCAGAGCCAACCAGACAGAATAAAGTGCGCCAGACCTGCACATTAGTGAAAGCACAGTAAACATTATTGTGAGGAAAAAATGGCTCTCCACTCAGACACTGGAACATTTGAAGTCCCCAAACTATTCTCTTGAATCGTGGGGCTTTGAAGTCTAATTTCTGCTTACTGAAGCAGGCAAGACTGATATCTTCATGGTCAAGACTTGGGAAATGAACTTGGGAAGCCCAGGTGTAACTCTAGAGAGCTTGAATATGATATTCCCTGTGTTCAGCTACTCTATTCTTGGCCAGATCTGCATGATGATTAGTTACTGGGACGTGAAGAGGTATGCATGCCTTATGAGCAGGAGGAAAAGGAGGAGGCCAAAACATCATCAACCCCCCCCATCTGTGCAACAAGCGGTAATCTTGTGATATCAGTCAATGAACTGCAGGTTTCTGAAACAAAAATCGTCTTGCTCTGCAGTATAGCACAATTGCTCTCAGAGTTATGGTGCAGTTGCGTTATTTTTGTTTTTCATACAACGTTAATGATTTACAAGAAAACTAAAACAATAAATTGTTGATTATTCCACCACTTTGGTCCAAACTGAAACATCTCCACAGTTTAATCAATATATGTCAACTCTGCTCACTTGAAAATTTCCCCAAACATCACCATCTTGTTTCAACAGTAGGTCAGAATCAAATTTTATCTCAGATTGGATTAATTTAAATTCAAATAACTTTGATGAACCTCTGACTTTTCAATCAACCACCAGGTTCAAGTTCATCTGCTTACTGGAAAATTAGCATTTAGTGCATTCTCATTCTCTTTCACATGTATATTATCCAATCATTTCTTTGGTGGGTTAATCTTTCTTCTCTCGTCCTGTTTAATTCTTCTTAAGATTGGAGCTTATCACCTGCTTCAACTCCTTGCTCTGGTTTTTCATGGTGCCTTTGAAATTAGGGTGGGGGCGGGGGGGGGGAATGCAGGCTTTAGCAAAATAAAAGCCTGCTCCAGCTTCTACTGATCAACCTCTGAATTTGTGATAAGCTGGTGAAATCAGCCCTTGTAAGCAGCTGGCTCAGATAGATTCTGATATTGGCCTGTAAGAAGTTTTCACAGATTCACAGACATACTTTTAGAGTAATTTTCATAGGTCTTGTTCAACTTGTTTAGATGGCTTTCAAGCAATATTGTGCCTGACATAGAATAAAGTTTGTCTGATCTGAATTGATCATCACAGGATATGCATGCATGCATATTGATGTATGCTTTATAGACAAACTTAAATATCCTTGATGCTCTCTTGTTCAAGATGGCAGCATATTTTTGCTGTTATTCAAAAATGTATTTTAGTACAATGGCCAGGTGTTTTACTGTCTGAGTTAACATGTACTCCAAGAGCATTGGTTTTGTACCTCGTATCTCGTAATCTTGTATGTTATTTGAAGATGGAGTCTGTGGGTTGGCTGTATTAAACCACCCGGCTTGTTGCCTCTGTAATGGAGTGATGTGTCTTTCCTGGTCAGGGGATTTCCTCCTTCCAGAAGCACTCAAAGTTATTACTGTGGAGGAGGATCTGAGCTGCGCTGCTATGTCTGTTTGAAGTTCTGCACAACGTTTTGCACCGCTAACACTCCCAGAGATCACAATCACAGCAGCCACAGTAGCAGTGATCACACTGGAAAGTCAATCATATCCTTTTTTCTTCTTACAAAGGACAAATTTAATATGATCTCAGGATACAATCATCATGACACTTATATAAACCACCTGAATCCACTTTCATCCACCTTTTACATCACAGACACATCTACAGCATGTGTAAGTGATGTAATTATGGATTGAATGTAGCGTTTAGAGAGCAGCAGATTACAGGTCCATTGATTCACATTGATTCCTATGAAGTGGTTTTCTGTGCTGGCTCAGGTTCCTTTCTGTTCTCACAAACAACTGGGTCTCAGGCGGCACACTTGGATCACTTGTGCTTTGGAACTAGCTGGGACTTGTTCATGTTTAGCCCTGTGATTTATACAATTTAACTATATAAGAGCTGCAGATTAATGTCCTGCAGGATAAAGCCCTGTTTAAACTAAATCTGTTTAGCAATCTTGTTATAGGAGATATTCTCAAGTACTACAGACACACTCCTGTGAAATTAAAAGGAAAATGATTTTGGTTGATTTAATGTAAGAATTATTTACAAGAATTGCTATATATGCTGTCAAAATCTATTTCACATATTGAGACTAGATCATTTAGAAATAAGTAGTATGAGTATGATAAGAATGAGTCTTTCTTATACAAAACTTTATTGACATATATGAAAACAAAGCCTTTGGGGGCCACAGGGGGGCTTTGTTTTAGCAACATTGCTATGGTCCTATAACAAAATGAAAACGAGACAGCTAAGTTACCAACAGACACAGATAATTACGTTGCTGCTTAAGGATCGGCAGTATATTGTGAGAGCAGGGTGCTGGGATCCAAGGTAGCTGCCATTTAACAAACGTTGGGAGGCGATGGGGGTGGTTAAGTGGTTAGCGGGCATGCCGTGTTGTTGTAGTATCATGGGTTCGATTCCAGCCTGTGACCTATGCTGCAGGTCATTCCCCACTCTCTCTCCCTGTTTCCTGTCTGTGCCCCTGCCACTCACTAACTTAAATAAAGACATAAAAGCCCCCCCGAAAATAATAACAAATAGCTGCACCCACGTCTTGCAGAAGCTCTAAAGCTGAATTTTACTTCAATAATGATCTTCTCACACCTTCGGCAGATGCTGTATATCTTGATTTTCAGCTGCACACTTAGAAACCTACTTAAACTGTTTTACAGAGTGACTGCTAATTTCAATACTATTTGAAAGCAGAATAGTTGTGGTGAAAGACTTTGATGTTCCACCTGCATTAGATGGATGGAAAACACTGCTGCAGCTTGGAGGTTCTCTGCAGTATCAAGCAGCCAGCCAGTGAAGCAGTGGAGAAGTTTTGTTAAGTGTTTCTTCAATTACCTTAAATCAAGCAGTTAATGTTTTGACCAGGAGGGTAAGAAACAACATCCTCTTTAGCCAGTAAGAGTGTTCTGTGGTCACACGCAGGAATAATTAGTGGTATTCTCTGGATTTGGATGTCAGCCAAAACCTGGCATGTCATCTGCCACTGTGAGCTAAATGTATATTGGGTTCAAATGAGATGAACTAGACGTGCAGGGTTTCACGGTAAATTCTTCTCACATATCGTTTTTCTCTCCTCTGTCTTTAAGTCTCTCTCTCTAAGCCCTCTTTTCTCTCTTTTTCCTCATGTTTTGTTATTTTACCTGAGGTGCAGGTGTGAAAGGGTGAGGCCGTGGAAAAACATTCAATTCCGTATGCTTGTCATGAAGGAATCTATTGACTGACCCCTGCATCTTGGCACACAATGACAAATGGGTTTGCAATTTTCCGCCTGACTGAGGGGCAACAAAGCACATTTCCACTTTCACCAGCAGGCAGTAAGAGTACAGTTTTCTTCTAACTTGCCCTTTAGCCAGGGAGCAGCGTTACACATAGCTGGACTCTTCACTTTGGGGTATGCAGTTGTTATCGTCAAAATAGATCCCTGCACTTGGTATGATGTCTGAAGACAAACAACTTGTTTTCTTCTTGTAGTTGTAGTAAGTTAGATTCAAAAATTTAAATATGCATTTTTTTAATTTTTTGCTGTCATGTATCTGTATCATTCTGATTTTTTATCTTCAATCTGTGCATTCATCAACGAGTTCTTCAAAAAGCTTTTGGACTAAAACTTAGACTTTGGTCTGAAAAAAAATCTCTGCTGTATCTGTGTCCACAGTTAACAGCTGTGCTGGAGTTTCGTCATATTTAAAGTAACATCACTGTCATTTTACAATAACTTTTTTGTACCTTTTTGTATAACAGTTCAAATTCAAATAAATGGCCACTGACACTGATCACACCTTTATCAAATACCTCATGTTTCATGCACATATTTTGCAATTGCATAATTGTGTTATATGAAGTGCCTTAAATAAATAAGTTTGTGGTCTCCCTAAAAAAAAAAAAGGAAGAAAGATGTTTACAGCTTATTTATTCATTTATCTAGTTATGTTTAATATCTTTTCATGCTTTAAAATCATTGAGGACTTCACAAAGTTTGGGTTTCATTTCCAAGTGGGATACATCCATCTTGTTTATGAGTGTGTAGCATCGTTAATGACAGCTGGTAATTCCACTCTGTTAACTCGTGTTTTCACTGCTGATTGAATTGCTTCCAAAGCCTACAGGAATGTTTAAGGTGGAAGCTATGGAAATGAACCAATTGACCTTTTTTTCTGACCTTAAAGATCTCTGTACCCTGTGGGAGCAGAAACTGTCAGGCAGCACCAGAGTTTGGAAATCAAAGGGATCTATGCCGTTCTTAGCATGGTGGCACCCAGAAACATACTGCCACTCCTCCAGCATGTTGTCGTCACACAGGTAGCTTCAACGTGAGGCATTAATTTTATCAGGAATGTCAAACTATTTACAGATTCATCATTATTGAAGATTTTACCACAAATTTTACCAAGTTGTTTGTGTGTGTGAGTGTGTGTATGTTTGTGCGTGTACCCTGATGGGAGGCTCTGGCCGAGCAGTCCGACGGGGGCGATTATGTCCTGTAGGGATAACCTGTCATGGTGCTGAGAGCCTAATTTGTGCCTCATGCTTTTCAGGGGGCAATTATAGTGCCCAAATGTCAAGACCTAATTTGTGAGTCTGTAATGTGGACACATGGGCCGGAGGACAGGGTGAAACGGCTGCTCACACATTGGTTTGGTCAGCAGATGTGAGCGACAGGGTGGAAGTTAAAACTAAAGTTTTTCGTAAGCTTTCCTTTTGACATTGTGGCTGGTTATATTGGAGCTAATTTGATTTTAGATTCTAATGGAGTGCTCAAGCTTCAACTTCTGATCATATGCAAGTAATGTTTGTGTATAAACACATTTTTTCTATTAAAACTAAATTTGGTTACATTATGTGACAAAATTCCAAAATAGTATAAAATGGAAATATTCCAGCGAATTCCAGTAAATAGAAAGTATCCTGCTTCAGGTAATATATAACCACCTTCCTGCTAGGGTTTATATGCCTTTAACCTTGTATTAACGCTGTTGTAATTATGATATAATTAGTTAGATTAGAATACATCATATATTTTATATAATTGCGTCTTTTAGGCCTCTTGCCTCTTGTCGACCTGCTGGGACTGTGTTACAGATGCTACAGATGGCAGCTGTGTGTTTATTGTACCAGAGCAGATTCCTCTTCTCTGTCTCCCCTGAGAACCGAGAGGCTCAACTCTCTAGAAATGACATAGCCTCAGCCTCATCTTCTTCTTCTCCCCACAACACCTAAACATGGTTGTTTTCTGCTCACGTCTCCATGGAGATGCAAACAGAGGAGCATATTTTCCACTGCAGCTGACAGCCTGCGATGTGGAGTGTCAGTAAATCAGGTATGCTGGTCTAATTGCTGCTTGTGGAAGACAGACCACAAAATCCTTTTAGTTGTGACACTAAAAATTATTGAACTCAAATGAAGGATAATGCAGCAAGTGTAAAAGATGATTTGTCTTTTCAATCCCAAAGTAATGAGTGGTTGCTGGATGGAGGGATAGATGGATGGGATGTAGATTTTTGTAGAACTGTAGATTTTTACGGTTAGCTTCTCTCTCCTTGGACTCAGATGAAAGCCCAAAAGTATCAAGTGGATAACGCTATACTTACACTTCTGCTATAATCCCTATAAACACACATGCAGCTCATAATTTGTGCGCACGGCAATTTACTAAGGAATAAACAAACAACAAAGAGCCTGAAATCAATAGTTGCAGGATTCAAATGACACAAAGCTGCAGGCACCATCCCTGCGCAAACACACTCTTAGAAGTGGCCACGGCTTTAGAGCAACAGGTGAGCTTCTCGGCACCTCCCCTGTCTTCTCCAATGCAGCCTTCTAAATATAGAAATTATGCTCTCTGATAATTGGGGGCAGACAACAAAGCCAGCTGTATCTCCACCCTCCTCCTCCTTGAGCTGCTAAGTTATATCCCCAGCTGACAAACAGCAGGGCTGAGATCAGAGTGTGAGAGCTGGAGAGCTGAGGGAACACCTGTGCTGTCTGACTGGACCTTGAAGATAGACATGGAAGATCACTGACTTCCACACCTGCCAATGGACCAATGCCATACACTGACACACACACACTTGATTGGGTTTCCTCGAGAGCCCTTTAAGGCCGCTGCCGAGGAGGTGGTGAAAGTCAGGGAGCATCCATTAAACGTGTGGGTCGGCCCTCAAAGACCGGGTGCGGATGAAGGATTTAAGTGTTTTCAGCGAGGAGCCACAGACCACCTGGAGGAGGGAGAGTAGGTGGAACAAAAGCGTCTGTCTAAGGGCCAGGTTGACTCCAAAAACACTGGTTAAACAAGTGCCAAAGAGCACTTCAGGGCATCAGGTATCACAAGTCAGGATTTCCAGTCTGTTTAGAGATATGACCTTCAAAATGTCAAGGGGGGTTGGAGGGGGTTATGCTCTTAGATTTGCACAAAGTCTGCTTTTCATGGCCACAAAGGTGATGGCACAAAGCTCTACCCTGAAATTTTAGCTTTTTTGGAAGGTTTTGGAACAACAACAACAAAAAAAAAAAGAAAAAAAAAAAAGCTGCAGCTATAATGTAACACACACGCGTCTTGTCACTTTAACGCTATAGAACTTTTCTAAACGAGCAATAGAAACCTGAGCTATGACAGTATCTTTCCAGAGACATGCATCACAATCACCTTTTCATGCCGTAATAGGCTGGTGCGCGTTTATCCGGTGGACAGGGAATGTCCGTATGCATGCAGGTTGTAATACACTCTGGATTGTTGTCATTAATAGACGACAGAAGCGTGTTGATGTACAAGGTGTGCAAGTGGGAAAGTCCCACTGTGCCGTGCTGTAGACACGAGAGAGCTGGCAGCAGGGTTGACTCCCCGTATCAAGACACCCCCACTGGCTCACCATCACACACATTTGTCGAGATCACAGGCTGAGCTTTCATGCTTCAACACAGATCTGCTCTCAACCGTGGAGGAAACTGTGCACAGATATGAGATAGTGGTGTTTTAAAAACATAAATCACAAATTCAACTGCTTTGACAGAAAAGGGTGATAAAGGGTCTTCTACAATAAAAAAAATGTTAATATATGAAGAGATTAGGATGCTGTGGCCAATTTAGCATCATTAAATAGCATATTTTATCAAGTCTGCAATCCTCTAACTGTCAGCAGAGGTTACGCAATCCTTACCGCGCTGACCTCCACATTTATACAGCTGCTAAAGTTGCAGGGTCTGAGCTAAAGGTCAGATTTTATTTGGTCCTGACCGTGTTGTTGTGCAGCCTCTCTGTTCACAGCATTCAGGAGGGATGCTTTGAAGTTTTATGTGTGCATCGGGTCTGCAACTCATCCCCTGGCATAATGGTGTCCATAAAGAAAGACAACATTGGTCTCGTAACAGGTTTATATGTTTGAACTCTGAAAGACAAAAGGCAACGGCAAGTGTCTATTTCTTTTAAAATACTACACAGTCAGTTGTTGTTAAAGGAGCGTTGGTTATGAGTGGACAAAAATACTGAGCAGCTAACAAAGTACCTTCATCTGTGATTATAAAGGCTGACAAAAAAGTTTTTTTTTAATCATATTTTGAGCAATTTATTGTTTTCTTTGTCCACTTCAGATTCTGCTTCAACACATGTAACAGTAGTTTGGTTATAATTACTGTGTCAAAGAGATTTTATAAAAACTGGATTCACAGTTATCTCATTTTGATATAATGCATTTTAGATCTGAGGTTCTTTCCAGGTTTTCCAGACTCATTTCCTATTTTGGGTCATATTACATCACTAGCTGAGTGGTTTTCAAAATAAAAGGCATAATGGTACAGTGTCTCAGTCTTTATATAATCAAAACAGTTCCTAGTGGTTTCACTATATTACATGTATCTAACTGTAAAAATATATTCTCAAATAAATAAAAATATAACATAAATATATGTATCTAAAAGGAATAAATAAATTGTTATGTTCTGCTCTTTTTAAACAGGTCTGGACACAGGTAAAAAAAAAAAAAAAATCTGGATTCCTTCAAAGTCCTTCTGAACAAACTGCAGCTCTCTGACACCGTACGCAAATAAAAAGCACCATCTTGTGATACTACAGATTCCCACGGTCTCCAAATCAGCTGAGGTCTCTGTCCAACAGACAACAGAGTAGACGCCCTCGGACCACTCGGCTCTGTTTCCCATTCATCTCCTATTCCTTGCAGGTGCTTTTTAGGGTCGTCCGGCCTCTGAAACAAACGACCCCCTCATGCCGAGCGTGCAGACATTCTAGCCTGTCTTCCTGGCTGCTGAGAGATGGCCCGTGCATTCCTACAAGAGGCCCTGGTACCTATATCCCTTTATCCGGTCGGGCTGCTCTCCACCAGCCTGCACCGGCCACATCCCTGCCTGCGTCCCTTTTTTTCCTCTCCACTCCCTGCCTCTGAGGGTTTTAGCAGCTATTCCTGATCTGCACCAGGCCTCCAGGTCTCAGCTGTGTCCCAAGATATCTCTGTACAGCTCTGGCACACGGTCAGGGTCCACAGGCCTTGGCAAAAAGTGTGTAAATTTCTGGTGCCGCCTGGATTTAGTGCCATCTCTTGGTGTCCCATCTTTATTTAATGCCACAAAATAACGTGTCCCTTTGTCACCGTGCTTGTAGAGGTTGGAGGAGTATGTGTTGTACCAGTTCTCCTCAAACTGTTCCCTGAAGACACATTGAGCTGTGAGCTTTTCCTGAAAACAAAGGATACAACATAGGAGGAGTCAGGATAGAAAATCACAAGACACATTACATTACCTTTTAAAAATTAATCTCTCAGGAAATAAAACTCCAAATATGAACTGCCTGGTGTTATCAAAGCGTAAAAATGAGCATTTGGTCAATATGAATAAGCAAAGGTAGTACTTACAGAGCCATACAGCTCTCCTTTGTCGTTCATCCCCAGATAAAGTCCACTGTCCACTCCTCTAATGCTTATCAACCCAACAGCAAGGCTTATGAATTCCAAAATACCTGGGGAAGAATAACACAGTTGTTCTCTACAGACTTTGTCGACGATGACAGAATATTATCAGAAACATCCTAATTCAACTCTGTGAGCAGCTCATTGGCATCGTTAGTATGTTTCAATGGACTGAATTGTTTCAAAGCATCGTTTTGAACACTCCATTTCATAAATATTTAGTTTACAAGTAACCCGCTAACTTTAAAAGAGGTAATGTAATTGTCTATTTTCACAATAAAAAAACAAAAAACAAACAAAAAAAAAAAACCCCAACAACTTTACCAAAACGACTGTGGTCCTTCCTTGTCCCTTGCACTGTGCCATCCGGAAGTATTTCCAGATGAAATCCAGTTCTGCAGTACAACTGTCTCCTCCTGAGAATCCCTTTCAGGTGCGTTAAATCCGCCGTGGTGCTCCGGGACAGCCTGTCTCCAGATATGAGGTGCCCCCCCAGCAGCGTCGGGCTGTCCCCCAGCGGGGTCAGGAGGAAATGGGACCCGACCTGAGCGACACCATCGATGCCGTGCAGGACGCCTCCAACTTCCCCCAGAGCAGCAGCGGCAACAGCAGCAGCCATCGCGTCAAAGCTCAGCGGGTAAAGTTCAGCGAGGAGGTCCGGAGGGAGCGCACTTGCGTAGTCGGTACCTGTTTTCCACCGTCGCTTATTGCATGTTTACGTCCGCCTGTCCCCGGTTACTTAGCACGTGTCCCCGAGGTGCAACGGCACGCGGACGCACGGATTTCTGTCCCCTGACATAAAAACGCTCACCAAACCTTCGCCGCTTGCCGCGCAGATCTTTCCCCCTGGTCTGCCTGAGGCTTTACGGCTGGAGGTGGACTGATGTGGCTCTTCAGGAAGCCGTCATGCTGCATACCTGGTCGGAGCGGACGGTGCTGCCTCAGCGGCGCAGGTACAGCAGCTCCTGGAAGCTTTTGCGCTCAGAGTGGCAGAGCTGGTGAGGCAGGTGCAAAGCCACAGGACGGGGAATGGGCGGGGCTGTCACAGTTCAGACGTGCCCTGGCAGGGATTTTTTTTTCTCCCCTAGGCATAAAATAAGAGACACGGGGGTTTGGGGGTTGATGGCGGGCTGGGGGGCTTAAACTGAGCTCGGATATCACTTCAAATTCAAGTGAAACACGTGACACTTTCAATCAATTCGGGCGAATAGAATTGATTTGTGGGTAAATGTGAAATCTTTATTCCCAAAAAATATTTCCATGTGAACATTTTCCTACACTGCACCCGAATTTGAAGCCCTTCAGTTACAGGGCGCCTTGAAGTGCTCACGGTATATCTCGCGAGCTCGGAGCAGCAGGCGGCTCGCGCTGCTCGGCCCGCGGTGACGACAGCTCAGAGTGAACCGCCATGGCCGCCCTCCGCAGGCTCATCCGCTCACTCAGCACCGGCTCCCTCGCTGGGTCACGACGGCCGCAGGCGTCTTCTCGGGCGGCCAAAGCGCTCAGAGTCGTCGCTGCCGGAGCTTGTGTCACCGCGGCGGCCGGTGCCGCCTATTACTGCGGCTCGTCGGTCAGCGGCCGCCCCGGACTGCGGAGCCACATCGAGGCTCGTCTCACGCACCTGGCGTTGCCCTCAGTTTCCGCCACACATAAGGTACAGTGGGGTATTTATCAGGCCTGCCAGCACCGGAGCAGCTGTCTCCGTTAGTCGGTCAGCTCGTCTCTCCGTGAAATTCAATAACAGCGATGATCACGTGCGGACAGCATCGGGAGCTCTCCGCGACCTTTGGTGCTGAAACGGCAAAAATGGTCAAAGTCGTCCAGGATCACCACACCAATTTAAACCTTTGCCCGCTTTTGTCTCACTCAGCCTTAAGGAATTTAAGAGAAAATGGTATCAGTCAGACATTATACAGTATTTATGTTAGAATTATTATTAATACTAAAGCCCAGCAATGAGATAGACCGAAGCTGTGTTTGAGAAGCTTTAAGTGGAGATTCGATTTGAGAGTCATTCTTCAACTTCCTGGTGATGTTTTTGGATTTAAGTTGTGCTTATTATTTTTGACCACTTCATGGAGCCTGGACAAAACTAACTCAAATATTACCTGATCTGACTCATTAATTACCTTTAATGACACTAAAACAATATTGAGTCATCAATTGATTATTTGTTCATCAATTAAATAATGATCGATTCATTCTTTAGTTTCCCTCTTCAGACACCAATCGGCAATGCTCAGTGTGATTTGACTAGACACTTTACAACCATATGAAACATACAGTACAATACAATACAAATCTATTAATTTAGAAAGGCAATTTGGTGCGGGCATAAAATACAATACCAACAAGCTGACATACAGACAAAGAACAATGTCGGGCAGTCACTTATAGTTGGAGTAAAATTGCTGCTGGTGATTGAGATTTTAAAATGATTATGTTAAAATAGTAATAATTGTCCCCACAATGGAGACCAATAGCGCTCAGTTCATTCACAAAAACAAGAATAACAGGTTTGAAAACCTTTTCTGGGAGATTAGGACAGGACAGAGACTGTGAACTAAAAAAAGAGAAAAAGATAATAGATTAGTTGAAAACTGACAGATGTATTGTAATGTTTTATTTAGGTTATCAGTCTTGCAAAGAATTATTTACATTATTTTTTACATTTTAAATTACTAGCTTTACCCAGGTTTCCATGTCACTGTGTTGGAATAATGTACATGTCACATCTTCAGCCTTTTTGGCCTTCTTTGCAATATGCATTTGTACCTATTAGCCTTCATACCAGCACCTCCAAGTCTCTAGCCAAGACATGTGTTGACAATGTCGACATGAAATCATGGATCACAGGTGATGTAAACAAATATACAAATCACATCTGGCTTGTGCAGGGGATTGCTGGACATGTGCAGGAAGACCTGACTGGTGTCCACAGGCAGCAGAAACTCAGGGACACATGAAACCTGACACCGAGGCTTGGTGGAGGGGATGATATTTGATGAGAGGTGGGGGTTGTTAGAAGGGGGTTTAATGGTTAAGCAGAGGGGGGCACACATTCCCTGGGTGTTTGCTCTGTGCCCAGTGGACCTGGCACTGTGCCACTTGACAGAGAGAGCCGCTCTGTCTTCACCAATCCAGCCTTGTGATCTGGCTGGGTCTGAACAGTTGTAGGGACATTATCTGGTGCAAAGGGATGAAAAACAGAGCTGACTGTGGCCCATTACAGATTAAAGCATGGGCTTCTTTGTTGTTCCATGTGAGCGAGGCTTTTCATGACAAGAAAAGCTTACATGGATAAAAAAAAATTAGACAATACTATCACTGTTGATATGGCGCATAGTATTTCATGATCACGTGTGTATGTCTCTGTGTGTGTTCACAGACAAGGAGCTATGGTCTAGATGATGGAGATATATACATGTCTACCTATGAAAACAGATTTCGCCTGTTTAGCTCAGTGGAATATGAGGGACAGCTCTACATGACTCCACTCAACTTCATCGAGTCCGTCACTCTGAACGAACCAAAGAGTGAGTGTGCTTCTTTCACACAGCACCAAACATTCAAACTGCTCAGAGGAATGAAAATCTGTAACTCATCTGCAGAAGAAGGTTGTGCGATATGATGAAAGCAACCACTGAATATTAATTCCTCAACTGGTAATAAAGTAAACACTGATTATTTTTACTTCTTTTAGACCAAATAGTTTCAGGATCGAATCAGCCATGGGAGCAAAACTCAGGAAGCAAAAACCATGTTTGAATGTTCCTTATAATAACTGTCTACACCACACAAACTCAAAGGATAAACACTGTTGTGGTTAATCGACATAACATGACCACATTTAATTAATTCACTCCCCTCATATCACTTTACCATTACAGTGGTTGTCAACAAAATTTGTTTTAGCAGCTACATCTAAGTTTATTAATAGTCCTGAACGAACCACCAAAGATATTTTACTGCTGCAGTGTAATTTGCCTGAGATGTGAAGTGAGAGAAACAAATAGGCCAATAGATGACCAAAATAGTTTCCAGTATATATTTTTTCCCATCAGAAGTCATTTAATCCGCTTTCTTTATTCTTCCTGCACTCTAACTGTGTGCTGCACTGCAGATGCATCTCAGCCTGGGTAATCCGTACAGGAGAAATCAGCTATATTTGTCAGCAGCCATTTGCTTAATTACATTTCTATCAAGTCATCAGATAAATCCCTGCTCCTTTTTATTAATGGAGATTAAAAAAATAAATAAATAAATAAACACCCCTCACTTTTGTTTGCTGAAACAGTACTTGTTGCTTGGAGGTGTCATCAGACAATAAGTTGTGGCTTGAAGTGCTTCAGTCATAACACCTGCATAAAGATAGACATCTTTACCAGCAACCCCACTTTTATGGCTCATTTATGTGGCAACCAAGTCGCAGAGACCCAGAGAGACCAAACAACTGAGCATGGATGTCGTAAATGTAATGATAAGATATTCTGATTACTGTGACTGATGGTGATTTGATGTGTGGCCCTGCTGTAATGTTCTGGACAGGGCTTCACACATGTAAAGAGGACATTAAACAACAAGTGCTATTAGCAGCAGTTTGTCATCGTTGCAATCTGGTTGCTAATGGCTAATGTGTTGCAAAATGGGTAATCATGGTATTTTATGGTTATATTGTGGCTGTAAAAAGAATAGTTTTGTAGGAATGTTAATGTTCTGGATGACCTTGAACATGAACATGCATCAGTGATGGTTTAATTTCAGAGACAAGTGGCAGCTGCTGTTATGGCTGTGTGAGTCATTTGTGTCAAAACATAAAGTTCTGCCATGTAAATTATTCATATTAGATCGATATGAGTAGATGGCCATGTAACATTATTTGGAAGCATCAAATACATGCCAGTGCATCAGTTGACGCTCTCCATTCTTCCTCTGCTTTGGTGGAGATCCATCACATGGAAATCATGATTCTAGCTTTATATGCAGGCTTTAAAATGTGTCAGTGAACGGTTATTGCCACTGTTATTGACATGATTCCCTGGCTGGCTGTTTTTATGATACTTCCATCTTATCTTCTGCTTTATTGATCATTGGAATGTTCCTGTGGAGATATCGCTTACAGCTTTGTTTCTGTCCACATAAACACCTGTTTTCACTTTTATTTCCCAGTTTTGTATCCTAGAGTTTGTTCATGTAAAATTCAGCCTTGAAAAGGAAAATCCCACAAATAGAAAAGCTGTTTCCTGATAACCTTATTTTTCTTTTTTAGGTAGGAGAACATGGAGGTCACTTACAAAAAAGGTAAATTGTTCTGTTGTGTAGAATTTATATTACACTTTATTTATACTGAAAAGGTAACTTGAAAATAAACTACAAGAAATGTAGACTGTCACCTCTGTTGTTGATCTTGAGGAGAATCTCTGTGTTATATGTGTAATTACTGTATTGCCTGAAATGCAAACGGACACCGTGCTATCCTTGTGAAGGATTTAGAAATGAATGAGTGGTTTGGGATTTTCCTCTGCTCTTCCAGGAATTAGACAAGATGCTGGCTGATACCCCGCCTGTTTGGAAAGGATCATCTAATTTGTTTAGGAATCTACGCGAACGAGGTGAGGGAACCTGCTTGATGTATTAGAGCTGTACGCATAAAGCCCTAGAATATTACTGAATAATTCCCCTTTCAACTTTTATTTTTTTAAGCTGACACATTAAGTCCCCTGTCTTGTTCAGAGTGTGCTCTGCTGTGCATGTCAGCCAGATGTAATCCAGTGCAGAAAGTGTCTGCAGTAAATGCTATCTTATCTCTACATCAGTTCGGTAACATGTTGTAGATTTATTCTCAGGCAACCTTTGCAGGAGGACCTAGGCCATTGACGATATACACAAAGTTCCTCCCTTGTTTATCTCATAAAAAATGAAATAACTGTGCAGTTTTGTGGGATTGAATATACAATTTAGTCATATGCTTGAAGGCAAAGTTCTTTTTCAACCTAAGAAAATAAATCATGAATGAATCTTAGATAAACATCAGATTTTAGTGTGTTTAACTGCACTGTTAACAGCAGAGGCAATTCATTGGAATGAATTGACTTAAAATCTGCCAGTCACCCACTCACTCAGTCACTCATGCATTCTCTATAATACAGTAAGTATCTGTAAGTGCAAAAGAGAAAATAATTATTCTAAACATATGAACCCTTAAAGAAAGTTGCTTAAGATGGTTAAAATGTAATTGATTGGACTTCTGCCATGGTGCTCTTTTTCTTAATTTTACTTTTGTGCATTTTATGACACACAATAAAAAGCACATATTTCTGTTTCCAATAGTCAATATTTTAATTATTCAATCAATTTTCAAAAACCGCAACTTGGATGCATATTGATTGTTCCAGACATTTTCAAGCAAAAGCTCATTTGTCTTGATATGCTGCTTTCTTGACACATTTGGAATTTAACTGTATTAAATATTCATTTACACGGTGGTTGGACAAAATTCTCCATTTAAAGATCCAGCAACTGTTATTTGACATTCAATAAAGAAATTGGTAATCAGTGTAATCAGTATTTAAAGTGCTGTTAGTTGCGGCCATGCATATTTTCAGTGACATGGTGTGTGTTGTCTTCATGCGGTTGCTCAACAAATCCTGACAGCTTTGGGAAGGAAGCAATAGGACTTCTCAATCTGTCATTATGTTAAGTGATATTCATTGCAAAGAGTCCTCCCTGTTTGAACACTGCCCCTCGAGTCCTCATGAGCGCGTTTAAAGACAGAATCTGTTTTAGGTTATTGTCATTTGTGAAACTTCTGCTCTCTTCAGTTATCTAACATTGAGGAAAATGAAGGTGTCATTGTGAGTGAAAACTCTGTTTTTAATTTTCCCACTTGGGTCTGTGCACTGGTAGGTCAGACAAGCTAGTGGAGCATCAGCTCTCACTGTTCTGCTCTCTCTCCTGTTGCTTTAGCTGAGTGCCAATGCTGGGATTTGGGGCTTTTAATCCTGCTGTTAAACGTTGCGGCTTTGTCAAGGGAAAAAAAGAACTGGATTGATCTGTGAACAAAGCATTGCTTTAGAGAATGAGGGAGCTGTTTGAACCCAGCTATGTTGAGACATGTCCCACTGGCCACCCCCCTGATCACCATGGACATTATGAAGCCTAAGAATGGCATTGGATTACATCTCCGGGACTGCCACTCTGTATGAAGTGTTTCTGTGGAATTCTTTGTATTGTCTAACAACATCTACTTGAGCTCGGGGGCTGAGCTGCAGGGAGGAGGGGGTACTCCCTCCAGGACTGAAGGTGTGTGGTATTGGTGAGATATGGTTGGAATCTTAAAAGTTTTTTTTCCTATCCTCAACCCATTTAAGCTTTAAAGGCTTTGAAGCCAGAGATCTGTTGTCATTATAAGGCCCTACCTGCCAAACATTGAGTGCTGTGTTGAGAGGATGGGGCATTTTGTCTTGGGGAATTTTTATATGAACTTTGTTCAATGGCATGCATCCATAATTATCCTTTCACACGTCAATCTCTATGTATCTCACAGGTTTTACATCATCCTGCTAGCAACATATTTCCTGTCTTAAGAGGAAACGTTAGAAAGAGTTAGAATTCCATCTTTCTTTGCCAGTTTTATGGTTTTTTCGTCTTTCTGAAAATGTCTCCTTGAAGTAAACCTTGTATTCCCTGAGTTCTTTTCCCATAACACTCAAAGCAGTCACCCAGAACTATCTGAGCTCGATTCTCGATCTTCCCAAGCAAACAAAAGCTTGGGAATGCTTTCAGAGTCAGAGGGGAGAAGCCTCCTGAGTTGGCGGAGATGTCTCCTGACACTTACTCTTCCCTTTTCACAACAAAGGGAGCTGAAGAACACGACACAAAACCTGAATTGGCCATTCTCAATCAGTGACAGATCACTTGAGAATGTATTACACCTTGTTACTCAAACACGATCAGAAGCCGTGGGCTTAAAATTTGTTTGGGTTTGTGTCCAGATCGGTCAGCTCAGTTGTAAAGCTGGTGTTTGTGTGAGAGGAACACCAAGCATGAAGTAAAAGGCACCTTTTAAGATGTTATCAGTGAGTCCAAGAAGATTACTCTTGTCTGGAGGCGTGCACTGTTTCTTTGGGTGGCTTATTCATCTCGGCTGCATGACTTTGAAGATCTGTAAACACTTGGCTGTTAATGCAATTTGATGCTGTCTTTTGTGGAAAAGGGAACATTTTGGTTTTTGTTTCTCAGTTTGTCTTATTTTTCTTTTTTTCCCAGGTGTCCTTAGTTACACAGAGTACCTTTTCTTGCTCTGCATTTTAACAAGTAAGTATATTTGAACTGATTTACACATAATTTTCTTAAAAGTATGACATAATAAATTTTGGTTTCCTTTCAGAGCCCCATGCAGGTTTCAGAATTGCCTTCAACATGTTCGATGCAGATGGGAATGAGATGGTGGACAAAATGGAGTTCATGGTGGTACGAGTCACTTCATGATAAGTGGATATAACAAACTGCTGTTAATCTATTATGTTAGAGGCAGCATAATAACCTCTTGCCTTCTCTCCAGCTGGAAGAAATTTTCCGCAAGACAAAGGACAGAAAAGAAGTTAGTGAAGATGAACGATTGGACCAGCAGGTATGAGTTGTAATACTGCTCCAATGTAAATATATTTTTATTTACAATGGAGCAAAGAATCATCAGAAATTGTAGCACAAACAATAGCTAGCACCCACCTTTGCTATAAAAACCTTGTGACCATCTTTAATTGGTTCCTATTTTTTTGGGAAGCTGTTTCAAGAAAAGGTAAAATATATATCAAATATGTAGTTCAAGGAGACCAGAACTGAGAAAAAACGATCAGTTAATGTTTAACCACCAATATTATTTATGTAATTGTAATTGTTGCACATTTAATTTTGTACTGTTTATTTTCATGGACATTAATCAACTTTTTGTAATGATTATAGTTTTTTGGGAGTTCATATGTTTGAAGATTTTTGAAGTTATTCCCTAGATCATTTACAGTTGGTGAGGTAGGTTGATTTTTGTGGCATTGTGATATATTGAAAATTTGTTTGAATTTGTACATTGAACCCTTGTGGCTTGTGGTGACAGTGAGGAAACATAAAACTCAAAGAACCGTGGGCCTGTGTATTTCCTGGAAAGAGTGATAGAATGTTGGACTTGAATACCCTGAAACAGGACTCCAACAAAAAATACTAATGTCTGTAGATTTGGTGTATCATCGACTGTAATACACCAAAAGTTGTGTTTTTTTCATTCCACTGCTCAAGTGACCAAAAAAATCTATAAAATATAATAATATAAATTATTGTGAATTATTGCAGGTTTAAATTGGTGCTAATCAAAAGTTATTTGGATCCTACAGAGAATTATGACCTGGCCCTTCAACTCCATTTTCTTTAACCTCAATTTTTAGTTTTGCTTTTATGCCATTTTACAACAGAAAAGCTGAAAAAACCTAGTGAACCCTACCTGCCCCATCAGATGGGCCGCCTTAGCAACTAGCACAGTTTAACAATTAGCATCTAAAGAGCCAGTTATTTCCTTAAGGATTCAGTGGAGCCCAAAACAGAGCCAAAAGACAGTGACTTGTTGAACAGATGAATGCTAAGGTTGCAACACTTGCAGTATTCATAGTGAGAACGCTGCACATAGGTGAATGTGGCCATACAGGGTAAAACATGTCTGAGGCTTTCATCTCTTTATGACTGTCTAATGCCGCATGCAGGTGGATGTAAACAGGCAGAGCTTAGTGGAGCGATAAGAGCTACTCTTTGAGGTCTTATCACATAAAAACACAACATGGAGGAGCTTACTCTGCTGGGACAAATGTTAGCATCTCTGGACAGTCTTGAATTAATCTGATGCCCACATGGGCATCAAAAAGATCATTAGAATGGGTACTCTAGATTTGGGAATAGAATGGTGCTTTGCTAAACGACAGCTGTGGATGAAGACTCTGGATGCACTTATAAAGCTTAAGGACAGCAGCACTAATCTTGGTTTCGAGGAAAGTTTACTAGGAAATCAATTGATAGCCTACAAACATGTTTCCCACCATCCTCCTGTTCAAAACGCTTAGTGAATAATGAATGAAGCCTCTGTCATGCATGTACCTTTTCTCTTTTGCATTACAGATCCTGCAGCTTTACGGTCATCGCAAATCCCTGCCACACAATGTGCGTATTGTTCGTTTTCCCTGAAGGAAAATGTTCTGCTTGTTGCATGTGTTTTTGGCATTCAGTACCCCAACCCGAAAATGTTTTTGCATAGTGAGTTAGCACAGAAAACACAACTGACACCACCCATATTTGTCTCTGTTAACATAAGATCGCCTCATTCACTGAAACTGAACTGCATCAGTGTGTACTTCAGTATTATCTGACATATTGTCTGTGCATATGTGTGTGTGTGTGTGGCATTGGAGAGCAGCACAGATGATTTATGTACTTGCCTTTTGTCAGCATTGGGCGAAAGATTCCACTTCAAAAAGTTCCTACCTGAAGACTGACAAGGTTTCCTCCCAGACCCCCATGTTTTATTTTTACAGTTTCTTGAGGAGTGGTATTTGAGCTCAGGTTACCTTTTGAGATGGGTTTGACCATGAAGATGCCAGTCAGAGTGGAGAAGCAGCAGCACTGTGAAAAGCACTCAGCACACACAGAGAGCAGCCTATAGCTAACACCGGGACAGGCCCATCTTTTCAGAGTGCTGTTTGGACACTTTACCTTTAGGTGTGTTTATTTTTTCCTGCTGCACTGTAGGTATCTTTCCAGCAAACAGTTCAAAAGTCAAATATTTTTTAAACACACACAGCAGGCACGTCTTCAATTGTACAGTTGGGCTTTCCCCGACACATTCTGCTCACAAGTGCATCGGGGCCTTTTCATGGGATAAGACGGGAGCGTTGCGGTGCATTAAAGAGTTGTTCTGTAATTAGCTGTGGGATCATGCCATAAATCTCCCTCTCTGGTGAAAAGTGATGAGGTGCAGAGGAAAAGCTGTTTTATCAGCTGTCTCACATTCACCCTCAGGCCTGAGATGGTGAAAAAAAACTGAATAAGATAAATATTATGAAAGGAAGCAAGCCATACTTAAAGACACGTGTCGGCGGCAGCTGGCTGTTTCTGTTTGGTTGTATGCTTTTCAATGAGGTGATGTCCAGAGTTGAGACTGGAGAAATGATAGGTTGATAAAGCAGCAAAAAACAAACAAAACAACAACAGCAACAACAACAACAACAACAACAACAACAACAAAAAGTTCCAACAGTGCTATATAAGAGAGTCGTCTGATAACCTGCATTTTTCTTGCAGCTTGTATCAACTGATGTTGTGTTGGGTGGGATCAGTTACATAGCTAACCTGGCTTTGAATCACCGTCTGGGTCTAATGCCCTGCATGCTTTGGACATGTGTTAGCTGTGTTAGCTCCATGTCCTGCCAAGAGGCTGCATGCATCGCTGCAGAGCAGAGCAGGCTCATGTCAGGGCTGATGGGCTTCTGAGATCTACTGGTGTCAGCCCCGGTCTCTTTCTGCCTGTTTGAATTTGGATGGATGTCAGATTGTTTGTGTGTCTGTGAGTCTGTCATTCCTCTGTTCTACGTCTCTGACTTCGCATGCTGCTCCCAGTCAGTGCGTCTCTGTTCTTCTGCCACGGAGTGTACCTTTTGTGCACATCCGTCCATTTTCCTTTCCCTCCTCCAGTTAACATGATGTGCCAGATGTATTTTGTCTTCTAACAGCTGTGCTTCAACTGTGACCACAGGTTCTTAAAAAAGACAGTCAGCATGTGGAGGCCCGTGGCATGTGGGATGTTCTCAGACGTGGCACGAGTCAAGTTCTGTTTTCTGATCTCACTGAGGTAGAGAAGTGGCCATGAAGATGCTTCTTCAAATCACACACTGTAACACTTTAGAAGAGGTCCTGCTGGACTGTCTGACTGTCGTCACTGTTTTATTTCAGTCGAGACTCCTGTAAGTTTTGTGATAGAAAGTGCAGAGGAACATGTTCTTGATTCATGCATCTGTCCCCTTGTTAGTAAGAGTAAATCCTCAGAGCTCTTCTAACAGAGTTTCCTCTAAAAGCAGCAGCTTTTGAAACAGGAAGTGCAGCATGTGTACTAAATCCATTGCATGGCCCGTGTTTGTATCTTGGAGACGGGAAATCCTGGCCCCATGTTGGCTTCAGGCACAGCTGAAATTAAACATTAACTCAGAGTAATTATTCAAGAGCTGAATCTTGGTATGGCTATTAACTAACATCTATACTTAAAGTTTCAGCATGGTTAAATAAATGTCATTGTTAATGTTTACCTGTTGTAACCGTGATACTTCTGTTTGCGACAGCACAGCTTGTCCTGGCTGCTGAAGCTGAAATTTTGTGTTAATTTAGACAACATTTGACTGAAATGTATCAGTAATCAGTTGTACACTGTGGTTTGCTGCATTTTTCTTGCTTTTACACATTTTTATCACATTTAAGGCGCATTTTTTTAGATGTTGAGAGTGATAAACTTTTGGTTCTTCTAACAGAGTGTGGAAGAAAAAACAGACACAACACTGCTGGTCCATTTGTTTGGGAAAAAAGGCAAAGCTGAATTAAAATTTGAAGATTTTTACAAGTGAGTTGAGACATCTTTTGTCTGCTCTGTCATTAATCACGCCCCCTTCATACTGTAATATTGTAATTAAATAATTTTCGTACCACATTGAACCTCTGAAGTGTTCCTTTGACTGTGTGGGTCCCTGGTGGTGGCGTTTCCTGTCAGCAGCTGCTGTCTGTCTTGCTCCTCCAGGTTCATGGACAACCTGCAGACAGAGGTGCTTGAGATAGAGTTCCTCTCCTACTCCAGAGGCCTGCCCACCATCAGTGAGGAAGACTTTGCTCGGATCCTCCTTCGCTACACCAACGTGGATGATGTCAGTGAATACCTGGACAACCTGCGGCACAGCATGCCAGAAGAAAAGGTGCACTGTTCATTTTGCCCTTTGATTCACTTTGTCATCTCATGTCACCACTGACATCTCCAATTCCTTGTCTTGAAGTACAACAGGTTAATACTAACACCTTATAACATTATTATAATAATTATATATAATTATAACATTACATAATTGCAAAACCTGAAGTCGTAAAACATGTAACAAATTTGACAATGTTACATTGGTGTTCAAGGTTTTTTGTCTCACCTCTGTAGTTGTTAGTTACCTCATCGTTACCTCTATTCATGGCACATGTAGTGGGCACAGTTTTCTAGACAGTAACTTTTAAAACCCACATGATTCCATATATTTAAGAAAAAAAAAATTCAAACCTTCAAGTGACACTTGAAAGAATCTTCCTGCCACCTGCTGTAAAGCTCACTTTTACTTATGCAGTAACTTATTCAGTGGAACTTTTAAATTACAGTTTGCGGTTTGGAAGAGCTAGATGTTGGATGTAATCGAGAAACAGCATTTTATCTGTTGGCCCAGTGCAGCATCTCTGTCTGGTTTGATAGAGACAGATATAGGTGCTTGCACAGACACGACCGAACCACACCTGGTACCCTCACTCTGAAGACATTACCCAGGAAGGCAGTACACTCTGCCATGAAGTAGCTTCAGCACATACAGCTTACACCAGAAAAATATAAGATGTAAATCACAATGCTTTATGCTCCTACAAACAGTTTTTTATCTTCACTTTAGAGAGAACTAGGCTAGCTGTTTCCAGTCAGTGTGCTTAGCTATGATAACTGCACACTATCAGAGATACGCTATATTTAAAGACAAAAGAGAGGTTTTGATCTTCTTATTTAGCTTTCCCATGATAATGAGCTATTTATTCTTATTCTCTCATAAAAATTTTGGATCTTAGAAACCCAAATTTGTCATCCATCATTGACAGCAAATGAGAGTGCAAATGAGCTATTGCAACTTTAGAGTCTGAGGGAGATTCCAAATCTGTACAGCAATCTGACAAACCCTTACAAACCCTTCTCCCCATAAATTCTTCACAAAACAAAAAGAAATCTTAGCATGGCTCTATTGGGCTGTAAATATAAACAGAGTTATTTTGTTCCCTTTGGATATTGGAGTATTTCACTCCTTTGTTTCTTTCAATCCCACTGTGTGAATTAGCTGTTGAGTGAAGCAACCTCATTTGAGCTTTAATTTGTTTTTCCTCTTGGCACACTGACCCACATGAAAGGACGCCAGCAGCTCCTCAGCCACCTCGAGTAGCCTGCTGCTAGATCTCCATTGATAATCAAGTGGGACTCATCGTTGGGCTAAGAGATATTTTATGCCCCTCACCTTGTTAAAACAGCAAGGTGTCACAGATTAGTCATTACTCCATTTGTTAGGCTCTGTGTTTGCCTGTTTGGCAGGGCCTCCGGCAAAGGAGGTGCTAGTAGCTGCGGCATGGTCGACTGGACATCAATAGGCTCAGTGTTTGACTCATCAGTCAAGCCTGAGATGTTTAGGGATTCATCACTTTTGTTTTTGTTTATGCAAGTATCAGGTTAATCTGCTTTAGAAAAGTTTGCAAATGGCCTGACCCCATCCCAAAAGCTACAGTCCCCCCCCCCCCCCCCCCCCCCCCCCCCCCTGCTGACAGATCAGCGTGTCCATACTGCACAGGGAAAATCCAGCAGTGTATACTTTGTCTGTTTGGGTGAGTTATCTATCTGATGGCTTGAAGGTCCCCCACACACACTAAAGGAATCCCCGCAGGATGAAAGGAGGCAGGTTATTATGTATTGTGGGAATTGTAGCACTATCCTTCGATGGGGTGTTGACACATGCAGCCACTTGCTTTATGGGCCTTTTTTTATTTCATGTGTTGCATCTCACAAGGTTTTCCTGGGAAAGACACCATTTTATTGCTGTGATATCTTTGCAGGGAATCACATTTGAGGAGTTCAGGTCCTTCTTCCAGTTCTTAAACAACCTGGAGGATTTCGCCATTGCCATGCAGATGTACAACTTTGCCAACCGTTCCATTGGTCAAGGTAAAGACTCACATTCACTTTTTTGTCCTCATGTCTCCATTTGCAAGTTAGTTTAATCTTTGAACATCTTTGAGAATAACAACTGTGCCCATAGTGGAAACACAAACCTCTGCAGAGATGAGCGGCTGGACTGACTGACTGTGTTAATTTACCTGCTCTGTGTATGGAGCCGACATTGCTGGCAATGAAAGGCTTGCTCATTCTGAATGGTAGATATTTAGGGGTCTATGGAAGCCGGTCAAATACTTTCTCTCTAAGATGGAAAAACTTTGTCTTGCACATAAGTGCTTGGGGATATATTAGATTTAGACGACATTATCCAGAATCAGTCGGAGCAGCACTCCCTCAGAGTAAACTGACCTCTCAGACATTCACCAATCAATGGATTGGAACTTTAATACCTTATGAAGTCCAGAGGTCATCAGTCACTCAGGAGCAATGTTGGGTATTTATGATCATCCTCTAAGTAATGGATGTAGGTATTTCTAATTTCATGATGTTATAATCTGATCTGCTGCTTAGAGAGGAATCACTTCTCCACACACTCCTTTCTCACTAAATTTCTAACTAAAAAAAGTGCTTACTTTTTTATCCTGACTCTCCTGTCAATCTTTCCTGAAACGTTTGTCTTGTGCTGGGTTGTCTTGGTTTTTGCTTTTGCTCATCTCCTCCCTTGAAAGAGGAGACGCTTAATTTCAGAGGCAGTCATGGATTGAGTAATATTCACCATGTGGCTGCATGCAGCAACAAAAAAATGACTTCAAACCGATTTAAATGTCATGTTCAGAGGAGTTCAACCGAGCTGTCTATGTGGCAACGGACATCAAGCTGACCCACCATTTGGTCAACATCATCTTCAAGATCTTTGATGAGGATCATGACGGGAAACTCAGCTACAAGGAGTTCATTGGTGTCATGAAGGACCGGCTGCACCGCGGCGATGGGGTAAGAGCTCAGGTCATATAAACACTATTCATCTCTGTTTTCATGACACTTAAGATGTCAGAAGAGATGTACCCATCCGGCCTACTCTCCTCCTCCCTAGTAGCCTTATGGAGCACTGATCAGAGGCTTCTCATCAAAGAGGTCAGCACAGAGGCTTTGGCATCAGCGCTGCAGAATAACATCTGAGCCATATTTGTCAGCTACTTCTAAATGTGCAGAGCTGGCAAAAGGACACACGCATGTCAAGTCAGATTTAACCTGACAAAAGACAAACAGGCAAATATGGGTTGATGCGAAGCTCAGAAATGTGTGTTTATTTTCACAACAGGAGGCTTTTACACAATTAGGCCCACTTAAGCAACTATTATCAACACAAACACCATCTTTCCTGTTTAATTACAACTTTGAGAGAGTACTAATTATCTCTCTTTTTTCTTTAGGTAATGGTGTACTTAAATACCTCCGTGTCTAAATTACACTCCTGCCACTTTGTATTTGGGGAACGCGTCTCACCTCGGTGACTGTGATTAGTGATTTCTGTGAAATTATACTGCCACCTACCGGAACATCAGGAAACCCATCTTGTGTTATTTTCCCTTCATTTTCCTGTCTTTCTTTCTCCTTTGTCTCACACACACACACACACACAGGGTGTCCGAGTAGAAGAGAAGTTCATCTCTTTCAAGTCCTGCTTGAAGAAGGAGCTTTCAGGCAAATAGGTAAAAGTCTTTTCTCACACTGTTCTCTGATGAACGAGGGAAATGAAATACAATTGTAATGGTGAATGTGAAGGGTAACCATGCATTCATTACCTAACAGAGATTTCAAACACAGCAGAGCTGTGTATAGTCAACCTTTTCAGATGTTGTTCAAGGCCCACACTAGCCTCTGAACGAAGCATTAAGTTACACTGTAATATTAACGCCTGATCAACTGCCACCAGATACCAGCTTAAGTCTGCATACAAGAGCAGTTTAAAGCCATATAAATGTTTCAAAGGGCCTCTCTTCAGAGGGTTTGCTAATTTGCCTTGATAAAACTTGGGGAAAACATGATTATTAATTATATCTACAAACTGTGATATGATAACTTTGATACGAACACATGTATGTTCGAAAAAATAAGTGGATTGCAAATTTCAGTATGACACATTATGTAAGCTTGACACCTGTTAAAGAAGTAGTTTTGGAAATACATTGTCACAACCGGTTTGAATCAAGCTATATATCGCAATTGGTTAGTGTAGACACAGAGGTAAAAGGCTAGTTTGTTCAAAGGTAACAAAATCCCCCTACCAGAAGCTCCAGACCTCAACAAACAACACTTCATATGACATTAGCACAATGCAAACCAAAGCAAAACCTTAAACAATAAACAAACAAACAAAAAAAAGTGGTAGTATGGCGAGATGCAGTAAACTTCCTGTTGTCTTATTATCACTGTGAGTCTCATAATGAATCACTAATTGAGATAAAATAACAAATATATTTCTGTCCTGGCAATATCATTCTGTTGAAAACAGGTAAAATGTAGACAAATGTGGAAGGAGCTGCTGGATTTATTACCTGTTAAAAACTCAGAAAGGGATTTGTATGCTGAAAATCTGCAGGTGTCACTGCAGAGGACCCAGATATTTTATCTGCATACTTGCAGAACTGCTGCACTCCATGACTTTTTGAGTAAGAGGTGCAATGATTTTTTCTTGTTCTGGTTTCTCATTATCTGATTTTTCAGCATCTAACATCAGAAGAAAATGCCCCGTTCAGAAGTGGTACAGATCAGCCATGTCTGCCTTCATGATAAATAATCTGTTGGTTTACATTTAGAAACTCCGGATTTATCACTCTTATCACTATGTCTTTCCTTTGTCACCAGGTGAAGATCCCAACATCAGTGCATGTGTTACAAACTGGGCGAGCTTTGGCTTCTGTGTGCGCTCCAGTAGGACAGCGGGGTTAGTGCATGCTGCAGCATCTTATTACAGTGTGTTAGAAGTTTTAAAATAAACAGGACATGGCACAGACAGGATGTGGTCAACCTAATGTGTAGCTCTTGGAAGTGGTCAAACACAAATTAGCACAAAAAAACCAAACACTTAACTCAGAGTTGCAGGAATCTAAATTGCACTGACTATCTCGTATGACCCTCTTCACCTTTTCAGAGCCATTTATTAATGAATCTGCTTGTGAATATATTTAACAACTAAAGTTTCTTAACACTGTTTGATATACATATCTAAAACTCTTACTTCTGCCACTGTATATTGATCAGTTCGATTTGCCTTGAATCCTGAGTTTATTCTGTACAGTGGCAGGATTGTGTACATACTTTGTCGTTATGTTGGCTCCTTGCACTGATCAGCTTAGGACAGCAGCTCTTCCCCCTCACCCTTATCCTACTTCTCCTCCTCCCTTCTCTGAAAGCGCTGCAACTAAAATCCTTTGGGATACCCCAGAGCCAGCAGGCATGAACACACACATCCTCAGTTTGTGGCTTTTTCACTGTTTAACTATAGGCAGCTAACACTGTTAATCATTTCTTGGCTGGTAAACAGAAGTGCTATTTTTATGCCACTGGCAGGGATGACCTCTTTACTAATATGCAAAATATTGAAGCCATATGTTTGTTCCACTCTCGAGACACTCATCTTAAATAATTGTTGGTTTAAACAGAGCAGTAAATTAAAATGACTTTCCCTTTAGGCTCTGACACTTGTTCCAACACTAGATGACAGTTTTTTCCCAGTATAATGTTTGCTGTGGGTGGAGTTGTGTACTGAAAGAATACTGAAGATATCAACATGTTAAGTGCTGTCGGATTAACCAGACCAATGTATTTGTATTTCAGGCAACTTTCTGTTCAAATGTTTCAATGAGTTAGTCTACCTTTTTCAGAGTTTAACAATGCCTTGACTGTTACAGTGCAGATGCATTTATAATGATGTCGTGCAATAAATGTGAGAAAAAATATTTGGTTGTTTTATTTTTTTTCCAGTTGATCTCCGAAAAACACAGTTTATTCAAAGACTGTTTTGACAAAAGTCATCTGATAAACTGTTTACATCCCTAACTGTTTCAACAGACAAACCTTTTCTTCTTCTTCTTCTCAGCTACTAACTCCTGACGGCAAGACCACAGTAGAATAAATGAGCGTTTTCATCCTCAACCTGAAGGCAAATCATTAACAGTATTAATCATTAGGAACCTGGAGCTGTGTGGGTGCCCTGATTAGACTCTAATCAGGGGCTTTTTTATCTTTAAATGATTAATTCAACATGGTAATAATTTACAGTGTCGCACTCTAATCCTGGACTTTCTGAAATGAGGGGAAGGGGTTTGTTAAAGGAGTCTGTAACAGATCCCTGTTATATGAAGAAGCATTTCATTATAATGGTCATCCATTCATTTCGGCCCATTAGTAGCTGGAGCATTGACAGGAGGATATGTTGCATTTCACTCCATTTATTTGTGCAATTCATAAAAAAGTTTGTTTAAACAATGCCAGGACTTTTAGCAACTATTATCAGATAACTTTCACTGTTCCATCCATAATGGAGCCTTTCCTCTGCAGTTTAGAGCAGCATGGTTTACAAATGTCTAAATTATGGGTGAAAATTAAAAGACCCTCTGTCCTACTACCCCCATAATGCAATTCATTCAGCCCTGTCCGAAATAAGCCTGAAGATGTCAGGCTGCATCAGAGTCACCCATGACACTAAACAACCACCATCACAGGTTGAATAGTACTTTAATAATAACTAAATGGTAAAGTATAAATTCAGGTGATCTTTTCCAGTCACCGCCTGTGTGAGATATATTCTTTTTATCTTTACTTTCTTTGATGGTTTTTGGAACTTTCAACAATGACAACACTGATGTTGTTGTTAACCTGTGTTTACGTGTATCGCCCATATGTTGTTGTTGTTGTTATTTTTATTCATAGCAGTATTCTCTGTCTTTACCATTATTTACTGATGTCTAGACAGTATCTAGGTGATAATGTCTCCATATAATATGCAGGTTCTCTATGTAATAGAGAAAAAAGACTCACTGAAATCTTGTTAAAACTAAAAATGGCCATTGTCAGATTGCAGAGCTACTTGAGGTTTGATGTGTTACTGAGCCATCTGTCCTTTCTCTGATTGTGACATGTGCATATTGTGGTGCATATTGTGGTGCATTTACTGCAGCCTGCCACCCACACAAGCAAGAAGCAACAGGTGGTAAATGACAGCTTCAAGCTTTCTCTCATCCAAATGTCATGTATGCAAAATAACCATTGAAATAGCGCTGCAGTCAAACATCAGAAATTCTCCAATAAAGTATGGGAGCATGAAAACAATGCAGGCAACAGGCTGGCAGCTGGTGCTGTTGGACATGAGGCAGCTATCTTATTCACTCTCAGGTATAAGATGCAACCTGTGAAGTACAATACCTGACACTGGCAAACACAATGTACAGACCCTACTTACCCCTAACATAGTGTCTGTGTGTCTGTGTGGGCTGGTTTTATTGTGATAGGGGTCTCATGACCAGTAGGCCACACTGATGTTGTCTTCTGTTGAGACCAAAATGCTGAACCCCTGCAACTGAAAATTCATGTCCGGGTTTGGGCTGAACATTTAGTTGTGATGGGGCTGGGCTCCTAGTGAAGCAGGGGATTGTGTGCGTGAGTCTGCTTGTGTTTCGGTGGTGTAAACATCATGAGGATGAACCAATCTGCTGGAGGTGAAACATGTGCCAGGCTTGCAGCATCCCGTGGACGTCATGACAACCTGTGGGGAGGCAGCAGAGGCGGCGCTGCCTGCTGGTGTGTGAGTCTGTGTGTGTGAGCCGTCTGATGTTTTGTTGTAGTGTGTAGCAGCGGCTGGGCAGCAGTGCAGCAGCAGCAGCAGCGGCAGCAGCAGCAGCAGGCGGTGGGAGGCTGCCGGGATGTTGCGTCTGAGCTGCCGATTAGTCTGATCGGTGCCGGAGCGACTGTGCAGTGACAGTCTATAGGAAGAAAGACACACACACACACACACACACACACACACACACACACACACACACACATTCACACACACGTGCGCGCGCGCTGGGCGAGCGGGAGGAGGGCAGCGAGTGCAACGTAAGTGTGTACGCGAGACATGATCGGCTCATAGACTATGGCACCGTCCGGCTCGTGTAGCATCAAGCGGGGCTGTCAGAGAGCTCTGTACTGGATCCCGGTCCTGTTCATCGCTCTCATAGTGGCCTGGTCATACTACGCCTATGTTTTGCAGCTTTGCATAGGTAAGATATCAGCTGTGTGGCTGTGGCTGCTGCTTTGAGGAGACTGTGTGTATGTCTTTGAATGGTGTGTGTGTGTGTGTGTGCGAAGTGGTGGGGTGGGGAGATGTTTCTTTTTCAGCAGTTTGTGCTTCAGGCTGATTGTGTTTGTATCATGCAGGAGCCTTGTTGTTTACGCAGTGTGGGGACAGTGTCACATGACAACAACAGTTACAGCACGGATCTGTAGCCTACATTGTCACGGAGAAGAGTTGATGTGCTGAAAAACTCATGTTCAGTTGGTAACAGCCCGCAGACTGATTGTGAAGGGTTAGCATTGATTCCATTCTTGTGACATGTGTAATGGCAGGATGATCGGGGAGGATTAAACCATGTGTCTCAGGCTCATTATCTGACTCCACCACTATCAGCACTATCTGACTGACTTACTGTAACAGCTCCAGGCTCATGTAGTCGCTCAGTTTCATTCTGTGATTTTACATCCACCACAACACCAGCAGCATTATCTCTTGGCAAAGTGGACTGAGTGTAATGGCTTTTGAGTGGAGTCAGGGCCTGCCTCCCTCCTTCACACACTCAGCCTGACTGCTGAATGGTGAATGGTGTGTCTGCAGACCGTCAGCCTCCTCAGTGAACGGTGAACACACAGTTGACCCGAATAGTGAGTAACGGTTTTCTAGGAGTTCTCAGAGGAGCCTTAGCAGCCTAGTCGTCCGCTCCATTTGGAGAGGAGATCTCCTCTGGCGTAAAAAGAAAAAAGAAAGAGAAAAGAACAATAAATGGACACAGTTTAGCAAGAGCGAGCAGAAGAGAAGACAGGAACTAAGAATCTGAGTAGTCCCCTTGGAGGCCACAGCCTTCACTGGGGTTTGCATCTTGCATGTTTATATAATTGAGCTGTCATAAAAACTCTGTGTGAAAAAAGTTCACATCTCTTGTTGTCAAAGAAACAGAAAACCCCCACAGAGATGCAACATCTCAACGCTAATGACCACAAAGTGATTTAATACAGCTGGTGACCACAAGGGGACTCACAATTATGACAACATGATGGTATCATTAATTCGCGTATCCATTTCTGGGTTGCAGGGTGCTGGAGCCAATCCCAGCTCACTCTGGGTGAGGGTGGGGTCACCCTGGACAGGTCACCAGTCCATCACAGGGCCAACACACAGAGACAGACAGACACCAACAACCACTCACACTCACACTCAGACCTACAGACAGTTTAGAGTCACCAGTTAACCCAAACATGATGTCTTTGGACGGTGGGAGGAAACCCGCGCAGGCCTGACCTTCTTATTGTGGTTACAGCACTAACCACTGTTCCACTGTGCTGCCAGGATGGTATCAATGGACTGGGGGGACAAAATCACATAGAAACAAAAAATTATCCCAGAGACAAAAAAAATTTGCACCTGAGAAAGGCAATTAGTGAGAACTACAAGGCGACTACACTTTGACCACGAACATGGCAGTTATTAATATAATTTTAAAAAACAGGGCTTAAAATGTAAGTTTTTAACCCCCCTTGTGCATCCATCTGGCGCTACTCAAAAGTTTCTAACACCCCAGCACTGTTCAACAGACAGACCAGCACAGCATCTGTCCCAGGATGAACTGCCTGTAGAACAACAGGATAGTCTGTGCCTGCTGCTCTCCATGAGATGTTAAGATAACTTTGATTGCCGCAAAAAAACGAAATCACAGTTTGATCAGGGTCTTTCTGTTTTCGTTAGTTAAAAAAAAAAATCTATCTTGTTTTGCATCCTGGAGAACAAACATTGTGATGCACTCAGGTCAGATGAGACAGACAGATGAAAACAGCAGCAGTGGGGCATGACAGGTTGCTCCAGGCCGGCATGAGCTCTGCAGACACACACAGAGATGGTTGTGTGAAAGTATCGTCAGCTGACACCCTTCGTTCAGCAGCTCAGATAATCCCATTGTCTGCTTTACATAATTCACTCTAAGCAATCTGTGGCTGACCCACTTCTTGTTTTTAAGCATCAGTCTTTGAACAGTCGCTCCTTTTTCAAACAAGGTTGTTAGAAAATGCGTGTTGGCGTTCGGCATTTTGTGTTGTTGGACATTTTTCTTGTAGCAAAAAAGCAAAAGAGAAAAGGGGGAAGCTGATGTATGGGAGACCTTACCATCCTGTCTCACACCCTTTAATCACACACACACACACACACACACTCTCATACTTCTTCACTGTCAGGCTGTGGCAGTTCTTATGTTTTTATGGTGGCGTTCACACGATTTTTGGCTGCAAGCCTCAGTTCAGCTCGTTGGCTTGCCCCTTCTGTATTCCTGCTGCTTGTCTATGTAGTGTGTGCTGTTTTATGGTATAATTGCTGAAGATGGATGACTCAGGGTAATCAGCTAATCGTTGCTTACATCAGGACTAATATAAACCATAGTCAGTCTGCCAACAGGTGGGTTTTTCATAATTGAGTCAGGATCTTTAGATTTGGCCTGTGTGCAGATTTTTGGGGTGCTCATCAAGAATATAGGTGCTGATGATCAGCAGCCCCCCCCCCCCCACACACATCTCTGTGGGAGGAGGCAGGAGCTGCAGGTGTCAGCATTCACACACACATATTCACGCATGCTGGACATGATGCTTCTGTTGTTTTTGATGCCTTTTGTCAGTACAGAGCTATATGAGAGGAACAATGAGTCAGACTGTTTGACTGGAAGCACACTGTGTTTTGATTTTGCGGCTTTGGATTTTGGGATTAAGTGTTCACAGAGTCAACAGTTTTCAGGCTTGCCAAATGAAGTCTGTCAGTCAAATGTAAATTATGTAAAACATACACCACCGCATGCAGATACTCACTGTGTGTAGAATTAAATTTCCCCCCGTTTGGAAATATCCTTAGACACACCACAGTGTGTTTCACCTGCTTTAATTATACACAGACCTGACTGTCGCTTTTCATTTTACAGAGTCAATCGAAGACATCAGACAAAAGGGTAAGTACTTTATAATGCTGTTAAACATCAAGAGGAATCCTTTAAACTCTTGGAGTCCCCAGCTGTTCTGTATCTGCCAAGTGCTGAGTTTCCAGCCAGGGGAGGTTGAGGAGTTTTCAGTCTGAGCAGAGGCAGATCACCTCAAAACACCATCGGCCTGTGTTGGCTGGAAGTGTGTCTTTTCATTTGAGCTTTTTTTTTGTATTCTTCCATTACTTCACTTATATTTTTAAAGCGAGTGCAGAAGACATCTGGAAGACATAATTTTTGTCCATTTATTTACTGCCAGAGTCTTCCTAAGGTGATCGTCTGACTCTTCCTCCAGTACCACGAGCAAAGAAATGTAATCACAGTAATAATATGAAGCTGCAAACCCATTCAAATGGTGAAATGCAAACCAGCGATAAGAGAGGACAGTGATGATGACTTGTGTTGGTTGTTTTTCCTGCTTTCAGTCGTGTACTTGCTGGTGTACCATGCCATTTTCATCATGTTTGTGTGGGCGTACTGGCAGACCATCTTCACCAAGCCAATGAACCCCCTGAAGGAGGTGAGTGTGTCTGATTACGCTGCAGCGTTACAGCCGGCTGGCATGATGAGGCATGGTGGGAAGTGCAGATGTAGGTTACAGCCTCCCTGGGTGATTGAACGCTGCATTTAGACTAATAATACTTTGCAGTGGAAGTGCCTGGAGCTGCGCTGAAACGGCTCTGAACCTAGTCACAGCATGTCATTTCTGCAAGGCATACACACATGCATACATCTTGGAGAAGAAGCAACCGTTGTATCTCAGTTTGCATCGACGCAAAGCACATGTGCAGGCAGCAATTGCTTCATATAGACAAGAGGTGATCTATGCATCTGCGG
This sequence comes from Echeneis naucrates, assembly GCF_900963305.1. Lineage (NCBI taxonomy): Eukaryota > Metazoa > Chordata > Actinopteri > Carangiformes > Echeneidae > Echeneis > Echeneis naucrates. Next base: position 18,638,150 of record NC_042520.1, on the reverse strand, counting down.
AGGTTTTGAGATTACCATAAAAGTCAAATTTCATGAGTGTTTCACTGTTTTGTTTTGTTTTTTTTCTGGATCAGTGTTATGTTTTTCCAGTGCTTAATCATAAATCGCTTGAGTGGCTTTAAAGTAATATCACTGCTCTGTGTTGATTTCCCCCCCATTTGCCTGCTGGGGCAGACGGAGTCAAGGCAAATGGAAGAAACAAAGATACTATTCACTGCTACTAAGCTGCAGCTTCCTGACAAATATAGTCACATTACTGAGACTCACATGGCTTGTAGCTCATCTGACAAAACATTGGGCTGTATTGGTTAATTAAAAATAAACCCCACTGCTCATAGACAGAGCTGCTGATAAATCACAGTTGTTTGTCATTCCTTCTGTCTTCTGCCCTGCATAGTTCCACCTGTCCTACTCTGACAAGGAGCTGCTGGAGCGCGAAGATCGGGGAGAGTCCCAGCAGGAGATCCTGAGGAGGATAGCCAGGGACCTGCCCATCTACACCCGCACCAACTCCGGAGGTACAGTCTCACAGAGTCCAGAGCAGCACACACTACTGCTGATGCAGAACAACAGACAGAGTCTTGTCTCTCAGAGCTCGTCACCTTGATAGTCTGTGGTCAGGCTGCGGCTGACTGACGGCTACGTGACTGAATTGGCTGTGTCTCCTCAGCAATCCGTTTCTGCGACCGCTGCCAACTGCTGAAGCCTGATCGATGTCACCATTGTTCAGTGTGCGATAAGTAAGGCTCCCTGCCCACGCACCTATAGAGAAAAGAGCCCACGATATATTGAATTCTCACAGGCGGAGTAAGATTCAATTACACTGATGTCTGACCCTCCTGTGTTACAGATGCATCCTGAAGATGGATCACCACTGCCCCTGGTGCGTAGTGACGCTTTAAAAAAAAAAAAAAAAAAAGCTCTAAACAAAACAGGCAGTACATTTTAAAACAAAGATCAGTGACACTAAACCAGTGCAGCACTGTACACATGTTGTGTGTAATTAAGGGATTTCTTTTTTATTTAAGTCACCATATAATTCGGATCTCAGTGGAAAGGTATTTACCTTATTTTCCCACTGTCCAGTTACATTCACATCAACAGGGCGTTTTGAACAGAAACGTACAGCACATGGATGCACAAGTATCTCGTTTACTGAGCCAAATTTAATGAAGTGACCATTATCTGGTCTGTTTTTTAAACCCGAGAGGGACCAGGACTAAAAACAGCAAAACGAGAATCGAATGTTCCATTGGCTTATAAATTAATAGCTTTAATTTATTTTCTGTGTGAAATGCATTATAGCAGCATATCCTCATGTCCACCATGAATTATTTGTAACGTACAATACAACAATAACTTGTGACTGAATTAATTTGAAACAAACTTGCTGACTGATGCCTATGCAGCTCATTTGTGCTGCATTTACGTTTTAATGCTAAAGCCACATCAGCGCCTGATACCAAAGAGCCAGCCTGAATACAATAAAAGTGTCCCTGCTAAATGGACTCGTGTTAATTTCCATGTGGGAGATCTGTGTCATGTTCAGATGTTCCAACTAAAAGCTGAGGATGAGGCTAAGTGTAATAACAGATGGTCACAAATACATGTTATGTACTATTGAATTTCACATTTCAGTTACCTTCATGTTGAATCAACCATTCCCAGTCTTCCTATTGTTCTTCTTTCAGGGTGAACAACTGTGTGGGATTCTCCAACTACAAGTTTTTCATGCTGTTTCTGGCATATTCGCTACTCTACTGCCTTTTTATAACTGCAACAGATCTTCAATACTTCATAAAATTTTGGACGGTAAATATCATTTGTCTGCTACAGCATGAACATTTCATTCAGTCAGAGTTCAGAGCAGATAATATCTTTATAACGGACGTCTGACATCACTGATATGCATTCTTAGTGACATGTGTTCTGTTTGCTTTTCTTCACGAGGCTGGAGGTAGAGCACATTTCCGTCTGAGAGAATACCTGGTATGAATCAGCCGATTAGTTAGTGCCAATATAAACGCGTCCTCTAGACTAGTGAAGTAGAACTCTGTCATCACCCGGATTTCCCTTGCTTCCGTTGATTTCTGTGTCAGTTCTGCGCTTGTGTAATTGTGTTAAGCTGCCTTTTTTCTCTCAGAATGGCCTCCCGGACACTCAGGCTAAGTTCCACATCCTGTTCCTCTTCTTCTCGGCCTCCATGTTCTCAGTCAGCCTCGCCTCTCTTTTCACTTATCACGTCTGGCTGGTCTGCAAAAACAGATCCACTCTGGGTAGGTGGTGCACTCCGTCATGTGCCTGTGTGTGTATTCAAACAGCAGCTGAGTATCCTGAGTATCTGCTTCCACGTAGTCACACATAGTTTACACAGCGTCATCTCTGTTCTAATGATGGGCGATGTGTCGGTGCATTTCGCTCGGCTCCAGTCATCATCTTCAGCAGCGCATTGATTTGATGAGCTTTTCTGGGCTGTTATCAGACAGAGCTGTCTCTCATTATTTGTGCACACTGGCACACTTTGTCTCTGTGTTGAGGAGAGTGGATTATCCAGAGGAGTATGTTACAGTGTAATGCAAAGACACAAGGCTCAGAGGAGTAAGCTGCTTAGTAACAGACACTGGTAGGAAGAGGAGTCACACCTGGTGGAGCAGCCTGAGAACTGCTTTCCCCGCACAACAAAGAAACTTTCATTCAGTCTGATGTGACCGTTTAAGTGCATGCGCTGATGTGTTTTCTCACTGAGCTAAGGGTTATTTACTTCTCTTTATGCCAGACTAACTCTCCTTCTGTGTCCCCTCAGAGGCTGTTCGCGCCCCCGTCTTTCGCCATGGCACAGACAAGAACGGTTTTAGTCTGGGCGTCAGTAAGAACTTCCGCCAGGTCTTTGGGGATGAAACAAAGTTTTGGCCGATTCCCATTTTCTCCAGGTGAGGTCACAATATCAAAGGTGTTCAAAAAGAAGACAGGAGTGGCGGAAAATATTATTAGTTTAAATTAATCAATGTGCCATTCGAAGTGTTCAGAAACCAGAAAACAAAAAAGGGATTGGATGATTTAAGAAATATTTATATTGACTCGATTGCCTTGACGTCCAGCTGTGCTAACAACACATCAGAAAATGTTAAGTCTGATTTATAACCTGGTGAGGTGCTAAGATTTGGATCATACAGTGTCCCAGATTGACACAAATGTCACTGGTCTGCTCAGGATGTGCTCTATTTAAAAATACAAATGTTGTAGAGTATATTCTCTAAACACATGATGTGAACAGAATATTATGTACCACAAAATACGCTTGAAATAAACCCCATAGACATCTGCATATTACACTGACATGTTGCATTCAAGTCCATCAATCCCATGTTATTACTCACAGAGCCACCCTGCATGAAGCCATCACAATACCGTGCACAGTTTTTAGATTAGATGTCACACTGCATTAAAAGCTAATTCCAAAGTATTTTAAAATTTTCCAACTGCTGTTATTGCATCTATGACTCCAGCTATATGAGGACAGAGATTTTTCATACTAATGATAAAGTCAGAAAGTGATGGCACCAACAGCATCAGAGCTCAGACAAAGCTGTCCAGTCACCTCAACATAATCTAACTGTGGGTGAAAGAGGAGTCCTGAATGAAAGCAGCCAATCTGGGATTAGCAAGCGCTGCCACTTAAAGTGAAACTAAATGGTTCAGGAGAACTGAGGGAGACCAGAGAGCTCCACAACACATCCTTAAAACTGAGTTAATGCAGAAGCATCCAGCTTTGCAAAAATGAGTAATTCATGCTGACAATAATAATATGAATATGCAGCTTCTTGGAAATCCTAGTCACAGTTTGAATGTAAGAACAAATCTGTTTTTTAAATTTAGCTTTCACTGGATTCCAGAAAAATATGTATTCTAAATATAGACACTTGGAAAACTTAGTATTTTATTCCAAAAACAATCAAATTTAAGTGAAGGTTTCTAAGTTTGGAGAGGTGGAAATTATACACTCCTTTTCCCATAAAGGAAGGAAAAACTAAACACTAAAACCATAAAGCATTGTTTAATTGAAAACACTCGGAGGCTTTCCTGCTACAGCTTCACTTGGTCTGCTTTCACCACCGGCTTACGGTTGCTAATGTTACTTATCAGAGATACATAACACTGAACCTAACAGGTTTATTTCTCACAAGTTATTTTTTAACAAGAAGCTGTGCTTCCTCCTTTTCTTTCCCGACTTTTCAGTTTAGGTGATGGTTGCTCATTCCCATCCTGCCTGGTGAATCTGGACCCCGAGCAGCCCTCCTCACCCTCTGGCTCCAACCCTGCCAACAAGAAGTGAGCAAAAATGAGGAACACACACATCCATAAAACAGACAAGTCAGTGTCTAATGTTTTATTAACCTGTAGGTGTAATGATGCAGAAAAATCACTTCTCACCAGTCATGGCCTTGGAGTTTTACATTTATAATTCAAATAATCGAAAGACAGAAATTGGGACTATTTTATTTAAAGATGGAGGACATCAGGGGGCTCAGCATGCCTGGCTGTCTGCCTCCTCATGGGTATCTGTGTGTTTGTAGTGCAGCAGAGGGCCGCCACTTCCCCTCCAAGCTGCTGAGAGAGAGTCAGAGTCGGCTGCTTACCAGCACTCCCTCCTGGACAGAGAGTGAAAATGCTGCAGACAAAGACAAGAAAGGTAACAATTTCACACAGCTGCTTGGACACATAACCTCCAGACGCATTATTGAGATATTCCTTGCTTAAAAGTATAGTTTTTTATTCCATTTGTGTGTGTTTGTTCAGGTGCCAGCAACCCTGGGATGACCATAGAAAATGAAGCATAGCCAGAGTTGGAGTTGGCACCTTTTACCCAGAAAAGTATGTTTGCAGTCACAGAGGAAGCATCCACATGTTGAGATTTAAACTGAACATCTGTGTCTGTGTGTCCTCTGGCAGGTCAGTGCTGCCCCCTCCTCAGTGTTTGTGCCTATCAGAACATGACGTGCTGGTGACCTGATCGATATTCGTTGTTTTCCATGTCATGCCTGCCTTCTGAGAGGTTTACATGACTGACATCAAATACAGACCAGAGAAAAATCAACTGGTATTATCATCAGTTATTACCGTGATTGTGCTCAGCTACGTTAACTGCTGCTATTTGAGAGTGTTTGGGCTCTGGAACAACTGGATTAAAATGAACATTGCATTCCAGCAATCACATTTTCTTTTCTTTCTCTATGAATAAGCACAGAACAGCAGAAGAGGGGATGTTTTGCACTTTGTATACTGGTGAATCAGTCTGAGCTGCTTTTGTATGTTACAGTTCATGGCACAGACACTCTCAGACTGATCAATTCTAATCTTATTTTCACGGCTTAGCACATTCGTAGATGCTGTTATAAGTTTGCCAAACATTTGCACAGAAAGTATATATTAGTAGTGGTGTTTATGTGACGTAAATGACATTCCTTTCGTCTCCTCTTTTGTTCTGTTTGGTGAAGTTTTGTCGTTGGAGAGGGGGGTGGGGGCAGGTTTTTTCCACCCACCATTTTGAGTGTTGTGGATGATGCATGCTCTCATCTCGGGACGTCAACACAAACACACCCTGTTGTAGTGAACTGTACCACAAGATGTTCTCCCCTTTGCTTGAAAACAACAGCAAAAAACTGTAGACAGTAGTAATTACACTTTTTCAATAAGGGCTCTTCTGACTTGTTAAAGCATGAGTGAGGATGTTGCTGTCACAATAAAACACCTGGAAGCTGGTGCTGCTCTGTGCTGCAACTTTGTGGCCCTCCTGCCCCACCTTGGTTAAATCTCTAACCTGCTGTCTGGTCGCCCTCAGTTCAAAACTGCCGGCCAAAACACTTCCTGACTGTTTGTCTCCAGAGGGCTGGCTCACAAACAAGCCTCTACGTGACTGCCACAGATCTGTTCTCCATCGAAGGGCAGACACTGTTGAGCTGTTGAGTGATTTTATAACGTTTCGTGTCGGGCTGGAAAAATATCCCAGAAAATTCAAGAATGTATGCTTGTTAAAAAAAAAAAAAAGCTTCATGTTGACAGTCAGTGTCAATTTCTATTTTTCTAATCTTCTGTCTGTACGACAATATGGATGTCTGAGGCAATGTACTGTACAGTGGTGATGCCTTATAAAAATAAACTGAGCTCATCTTGTCTTCTGGTTCACTTCTTGACACAGTGATGGGAAAGATGTAACATCAGGAGCATTTCATGGTAGAAAAGTTTCAAGCCTTTATTTACAAAATAATCTAAAAACAATCCTCCTTTATATTGCATATCTCCTACAGTGCATACTCCTTTACAGTGTGAGAGATCTGCTGCAGAAGGAAAGTTACTGGCTTCGGAAGCTGAGGGAGGTTAATAAGAACCTACACTTCAACACACACCTGTGGAAGTTCTGTGTGCTATTCAACAACACAGCATTTATTCAAACTTATTGTACATGCGACTGTTCTAGACAGCATGAACCCAAAGAGCAATACAAAAAATGATGATGTTGATAATAATAATAATAATAATAATGATGATGATAGCAGAGAAATGTCATCTGAAGTCCAGAGTTAAGAGAGAAACAAACTGCATTAGAGGGAAAAGATGTATTTGTTAACAATGTTAAATTTTCCTCCAATGAGTAAAAGTTTTTTTTTTACTACAGCACTAAAACTCTACAAATCCTTAACAGCAATTAAAAACTTAATTTTACTCTCAACAGAGTATTAGCCTCACCACCTCCCATAGCAGGCAAAAGTAATGTTTTAATAGTTTTTTTGGTGTTAAGATGAATTTGGTGTAAATCAATGTAAAACAATGTTGAGTGATGATGCATCTGTGTTCATCTGTTCCTGTGTGCTTGTCAATGAGTGTTTTACATGCATGAATACTTAACTCTCCCCCAAAGGAAAACATTGTATATACTGTAAAATATCCTCATGTGCTACTACTGTACTCTGCTTGTTTTAATGAATACAAACAAAAACAAATAACCTAAAGGAAATGATGTTCACTTATTTCAGCCTCAGTGCAACACAGCAACTCGTTAGTTAAAGGCTTATCACGGGGGGGGGTTAGACTTTTATTAAGGTCATTATAAACATTATTCTTTATGAACAAATGAAAAATACTTCAATGACTTTTCATGTGCATGTAAACACACTCACTGAGAGCTCCCTTTCTCTTGATCAGACCAGAAATCCAATGATCAGGGATGAGCTTACTGACATGGTGTCAGTACTGGATGGGGGAATCATCACTGTCAGACAACCAGAACAATAAATTAAAGTTTAAAAGATAAGAATGCAGCTAACATTAAGGCTGAGTGTGGTGTGAGCAGTTGTTATGATAATAAAGATTTACATGTTCGCAATGTAAAATGGGAACATAGAGAAGGCAACAAAGAGGAGAAAGACACCAGAAACATTTTCAGCTTTTCATATAAAATCAAGTTAGAGCTTTAAAGTGCAAAATGTTTCTACAGAACATCTTAGGAAACTAAAACCCCATCTTTTCAAGCATGTTAAATGAAACTGACTGCCTATGCTGCCTCGAAGGAATAAAAGATTAAACTCACACAGACCGCTGCAGTGGCGGCGTGTGTGAGGGCAGCTGTGACGTTTTTTTGACCATTGTACTCAGTTGTCTAAGGTGGGCAGAGCCTATGGGAAACAGCTTGCTAAACGACATGTATGTTTTTCATGTTCTTCCATTATTGTTCTCATCCTGCTGTTGTAGCACGGCCTCAGCATCGCACTGATTGTGGTTTTGAACTGCGAGAATGCAGCATTTCAGAGTGATGTCACGACTGCTGTTTATTAGCCTCCTCCTCGTAAGCATTTCCTGTTCCGTTCTGGACGTAGGCAGAGCCGGAGCCGAGCCCGTACAAATGACCACAGTACTTTGCATCATCGATATGATCCTCAAAGAACATCTGTTGGAAAAACATTCAAAAGAAAAAGACAATGAGAAAGTGACACTTCAAATGTTTCATTGCATATTATCAAATACATACACAAATACAAACCACTGAAAATGGTTACAAATATCGGAAGCTTGGATTTCACAAGATTAGTGTTGTGAGAAATAGCACATTTCAGAGAAGCAAAATGTTTTTAAAAAAAATGTATATTTGTAGTAAAGCCAATAAGCGAGACAAAGGATTGGTTCAGCTCCCCCTGTATCACAATCAAACACAAGGAGAGAAGGCACTAGGGCCACAACTATTCTATTGCACTAATCAATTAATGAACTGATAGAAAAATCAGTTCTTCACGATATTTATAAAGATAGATATGGAGATAAAAATTTTAGAGCTTTAAAATTGGTTCACTGGTTTTCAGTGTTTTGTGGTTGATTACATTCACACCGTAAATGATGATGACCATGATGACGCTTGAGGTAAAGCTGAACATTTCTGTCTACTCACGTGTTGTAAGTCATGTCATGGTAGTACTCCAATGTGATAGCAGCACAGTTCAGACTTGTGCTGTGCTTACACTGATCCAGTCATTTCGTGACACAACTAAAACATGACTTCAATGACCTACCTCTCTCATCTTGAAGAAAGCCATGCCTGTGAGTAAAGAGTCAGAGCCGGCCTGATGCTGTGGTCCAATCCTCTCCAGCTCCAGCTGTTCAGCTACTTCCTGCAGTCCACCCTGAAAACAAAACACCGTTAGTGACCCTCCGACCTCACTCAAAATGGGTACTATTGTAATATTTATCAAAGTACCTTCAGGTTTTTACAGCTCTTCATGAGATACTTGACATCATAAATGACAGGAAAGTACAAGCGAAGAATCTCAAAAAAGTCCACCTCCTCCTCAGGCAGGTTGGCATTGGACAGAATCTTGATCAGGTAACCAAAGTCGTACCCACTGCAACACACACACAAACAGACACACACCTTTTAACAGTGTTTTATTAAACACTCAAAAGGGATTCAGTTGATTTTATCACTTCCGCTGTTATGACACAAAGATCCTTACATATTTGATTTTCTTTTTCTTACGCCTGTAGCCACTTGCCTTCATGTCAGCTGAACAAGACCACTACACATCAAACACAGTACACAAGGCTAAACAACTACACAAAGTCACTACATCATTTCTAAAAAGATAATTTGATGTTTATGTGGATTTCAAACTAATCATTGGCTAATAGGAACTGAGAACAGATGATTAGGTTGCTTAGTTCATTAATAAGGGAGCAATTGTAAGATAAGATTCACAATGAAATCATAAGACAGCAATTTATAAAACCGTGCGAAATAGCATAACAAACAAAATTGACACACATACCAAGAATAAATATAAAAATGACATTAAAGCCTGTTAAAAGTGTGTTCTCAATACCTGAACATGATGACAGTGATGTTTCAAACTTAAGTTTTGTTTAATATCCAAAGCCTGGTTATCTTTAGCCTCAGTTTGCCATGGAGACACAAGTGGGAAACTGAGTACAAAATGAAGATGTTAAGCAGCAGCTTGTAGAAAATAAGGTTAAAAGTAGCCTGATCAACAATAATTACACTTACACAGAAAATATAATGGTGAATTGAACATATTTTTACTTTTTCTGGTTTCTATGTTGCAATGTAACAATCCTAGTCCTGCGTAACATCTTTCTGCTGATTACAACAAGACAACAACACAAGCAAACAGAATAAACTTGAAAACACGCGTTACATTTGGTTTGACCGATTATATAAAAAAGTGCATTATGTACGTAGTGATGAGCTGATGATGATGTTATAGTTAAGACTAGGGCTGAACGATTAATTGCATTTGCGATAATATCGCAATATGATAGAACGTGATTTTCTAATCGCAACATGTGCGATTACAATGTGGCCATGTAAAAAAAACAAGTGGGCATGTGACCCGCGTGCATGAGAGAGAGAGCGAGATCGTCCACTCGACTGCATCAAATTTTTATGCTGCGCAATGGCCTCTGGCCTGATGGAACAGTCAGAAACTGACTCAACTGAGACTTTAGTCTCGATGAGGAACAGCACATCAGCGATGCAGAATTATTTCACCTTTAAAAAGGAAGATGCTACGCAGAACATGCTGTGCTACTGTTGCTACTTCACGGGGCAACACAACAAACCTCTTCCAGCACTTAAAAAAAAAAAACACCACAAAGCCATTTACGACAGCCGAGCACCAGTGCGCCACACACGCTAAACCCAAGACAGCATCATTGTCCGACATGTTTGAAAGAGTCGTTCTGTATGAGCGAAGTCCTAAATGACACGGGGATGTCACTCAGGCAATAACTGAGTTCATTGCTAAAGAGATGGTGCCTCTCAGCACGGTGACCAAGCCTGGGTTCACAGCATTGATAAATGGTACAGTATGTGTGTTTATCCATCTTCTTATTTCTAACTTTGTTTACTTTGATTTTACAAAATACTTTCAAAGTAGCAGAGGCATTTGTGTGTTTTGGTTTGTTCGAAATGTTACTGACTTGGGAGCAGTAAGATAGATGTCATTTAAAAATATCTATCTTTTTGCAGAATGTTTAAAAAGTGCATACTATTAAACAGTACCTTCTTTTTCTTTCAAATACATAGAGGCAAAGCCAAAGATTTGCTTCTCCAATGTTTCTGTAATGAGCAGTGAAATAAACGTGTTATTTATTTCAACTCTAGCATCTTATTGTGACCTTTGATCTGTGATCTTTTAATTGTAACAAAGACACCACAATATTTTGTTGGCCATATTAAAATAATTCATGACGTTTTGTTGGAAAAAAAAAGAGGATAAAATATATATATTTTTTTAAATCGCAATATTGGAGAAAAAAATCGCAATTAGATTATTTTCCAAAATCGTTCAGCTCTAGTTAAGACACTGCTCAAAAATGTCTATTTCTTGAGTAACTGGCTGAAAAAGAAAGAATAGATAATTTATCATTATGAGTGTAATGAAGGCGACTGTTGTTATGCAGCCGTTCACAGGATGGGGCTTAAGTGCAAAAGCAGATTACCTGTGAAAAGAGAGCCACTTGACCCCATCACACAGCACCACTCCTGACGTCATCAACAGCTCTGCAAAGTACAGTGTCTCAATTCCTTCATCTTCATGCTTCTTGAACTGAATCCCTGAAGTGGTCAGGAGCTCAATGGAGTCCTGTGCATACATATCTTCTCTGAAAACACACAACACGCGTGACATCATTATTAATACAAACACAAAAGACAGCCATGTAGGTACGAGACCCATCATGGAAAATGAAATTAGAATTCTGTGTTTTGGAAATATTTCCCCTGTGCATTTAAAAGAGTTAGAAATCATCTTACGTGAGGTTGAATTTAAAATTGAACTGCCATGTTGATGTTCCTGGAGGGTATTCCCCTTGTTCATTCATAAAGGTAAGGCCCAGTTGGATTATCTTGAGCAAATCCACGTTGCAGCGCAGTAACTGGTACTGATAGTCAGCATTGCTTCTGAATTCTCCGATCGGTCTGGCTACAACACCGGGAAACTCTGTGTCCTGCAAGAAGAAGGATTAAATTTGCACATTAGACTTGCACAGTTTTTAGCCATGCATGCGTGTCTTTGTGACCACTCACCATAGCAATGTAGTTGTATTTTCGTATGACATGTCGGATCCTCTTCAGTTCCTCCTCCAGGTTGTTGGCCCAAACCTCACATATTCTTTGGCTGTGATCCACAGTTGCAGCGGGCATAGTGCCACTTCACCAAACACAGGGGGGGGAAAAAACCCAGAAACTTCAAGAAGACAGTAGTTTCACTGACCTATCCCTGCATATGCTGACAGACCTCATAATAAGAGATGGCAGCACAGAGGTGCTGGACACATGAGCCCCATGCATTCAAGAAGTGCTGACAACCCAGAATGCGATGTTATAATATCAAATACAGGGAACACAACCTGCTCTGGGAATTAAATCTCACACATCTCAGTGTCAGCCTCCAACGGTGGGGGAGCTAATTCAATGTTAGAGCTGTTAGTGCTTCCTTAATGTCAGCTGGGACACTTCACATGGACTACACTGACTGACAGGGGGACCTGCAGCCGGGCTGTGGCCGCTCCGGGCTGCACTCCGCAGCACCATGTATGCTAGGTTACCTGTAGCATTAGCAGCTACAGGCTCGGGGACATGGACAGGACGGACCCGGGGACACTTTGGACACTTCTGAGACACACGGCCGGCTCCGTGCATGAATAAGGGTGTGTGCAAAACGTGAGAGAGACGGCTGACTCGCAACACGCGCGCGCGCGCGCGCACGGACGTGGACGTACAGACACACACACCCACATATATATACATATATATATGTATTTATATATATATATGTATATATATTTACACACACTCGGAGGCACTTTGGTGGTGCAGAGCAGCAGCCTGTGAACTTACCGTTCCCCAAACCGGCCGCCGAGTGTTTACAGTGTTTACTGTCAGGAGCTGATAGTTTGTCCCACCTTACTGTCCCGGGGCTGTTTCGCTAACTTTTAAATAGTTTATATTCAGTGTTGTATCGATGTCAACCTACGGCTGCCATCATAGCTGAGCCTACAACACGACGTCATCACGTAAAGCTGAAACGTCACGTACGTATGCTTATGGGCGCATGACCCACATCCTGTTTGTTCGCGTCACCTGTTTAATAACTTACGAATTACAATTTGATCGGATTGTCCTTTTATGCTTGTTGTGCTGTTAAGAATTATTGTATACCTTGTTGGTTCTGAACGTATTATACAGTTGTTAAAAAAAAAACGAACAAAAAACACGACAACAATAACAAATCGGATTTTTTTGTGTGTGTTTAAACAAAATAATAAATTGTCAGTTAAACTTTCTTGAATTAGACCAGTTGTTTTCCTGCTAAGTCCATTCTCCTTTCTCTCACTGCATATATTTTGGACACGTGAAATTATTCACATTTTATTTGCAGTCCAAGATTGACTTTGTCCAACACCACACCACTTTGTAAAGACTAAAAGGAAGACAACAGTCGGAGAGTAGCTGTTCTCAGAGTAACCCTCTGCTTTCAGATAGTAAATGAAAGCAGACAGCAGGATGAGGCACACAGCAGAAACACTGCTGCTGGCATGGCTTCGGGCTGTGGCTCCAGCTCACATCTGGCCAGATGTACAACAGCAGGAACTGGGGGTCCAATGGGGACAGCTTCTGGTGTCGCCGACTAACCTGACTGATTTTGTCATTGCCATTGTCACTGCAAAAAACATGGAACTGTCTACCTAAGCAGCTCTTCAGGCAGTAACTGCTGAAATTGAATCTCTGTTGCATCAAGGACTAAATGTGGTAAAGTCATGGAAACAAGGGTTGCCCGTTACTGTACTAAACAAATGTATTACTGTCATTCTCAAACTTACAGGATTGGATCTAGTTTTTTGACTGCTAAGAAATAAACATACATACAAAGCCTATATTTGGTCAGGTTTAGAGTTTTTAGACAAAAAATGCAAATGCAAAGAAATATTTTACAGGGTTTGGGTTATATATAGGAAATATGAACATAACTTTCAAAAACGAAACAAGTAAATGAAAATCAAATGATTAGAAATATGTAAGTGACTTGTGTAATTATTTATTTGTTTCACAAGAACTTGGACACAATAGACACAACTCTGCATATAGGTCAGTTTGATCAATTTGGCTCTATTTCTACATGAACAAAAAACAAAACACCAATATAAAGCTCTCATTTATAGAAGGTAAGAATTCATAGTGACCAGACATTTCAATCCCTGTGATACAAATAAAAACAATAAACATGAAAGCATGAAAGTAAGACTGTAGTCGTCAAAAAAATAGGTCAAAGTACAAAAATATCTTAACATGCTTTCCTTGATCATCTGTACATTGTTCATTTGCAGTACTTGGAGTGCACCTACAGCCATGTGTACAACGCTCCTACAACAGTGAGCTGTTTAAATCATAATTTTACTCTTAAAATTTCAGAAATATAAAAAAAAACAAAACAAAAAAAACTCAGTCGAAAGTTTGCTTCCTTAAACAGCAGAATATTTGTGTTCATGTACTCTCATTTGCTGGTTCAGTAGTTCTGCCATTTACACAAGAAGACAGTTGTTTCCCTTTGGTAAAAAAATTTGGTTTGATCTCAACAAATCACAAGTTGAAGTATTTTGGGCAGGAATGTAGAAAGTTCCCTTGTCTTCAGAAAAAATTCAAAATTTATCGTTGTGGAGTAAACACTGCAGAGTATGATGTATTAAGTAGAGATAAACAGGTGTGGATCATGCACAACGAACCATGGGTTACTGTTTGTGATGACTCCAAATTCTAGCTGAGGTCACTGGTGAAACACCCATTTGGGATTGATCAGGATCCCTCTGCCTTTCAGGCCAAGTTGAACCCAGACTATCTGTGAGTAGCAGTGACCATAAGGTGCGACAACATTTACAAATGCTCTTGGACAAAATCTTCAAAACATATTATAGGAAAGGACCAAAGGAGATGAATTTGTTTTATCCCTGAAATTTGTCTACTTGTTTTTAACTTGTGCCACTTTTTATTGACTGTTTGAACAGTTTAATTCCCTCTTTATCAAATCATTTAGGCACTTTCAAGATCGATGCAGTCAAAGTGATGATTTGGTCTCTTTGGAACTGTATTGCATGACTCCTGTTGCTTTAATAGTCCTGTTATTCCCTTTTTAAAAGTTAAAAATGCTTTTCTGATTTAGCATAAATCTACTGTGATCTGTTTTGGGAGCAGCATTTTTCCCTTTCCTTTCCTTTTTACATTGTACAGATAATGCCTAATGACTAACTTACGCGATTGAAAGACAATACTAAGCAGCACCCATATTTTCTCCGTTTACATGTATATTGAATTGTTCAGAATTGTTCTAAGCTTGCATTTGAATATAGTTAACTAGTTGCTTTCCAGATCAGTCCACTATTAACTCATGTACACAGTGTATCTTTGCAACCACTTTCATCAATATTTAATTTCTTTCTCTGGCGTAAGAAGTAAAATACAGTCAGCTAGAGTCACTACTTTTCACAACTATGTATGTGGCAATGGGAAAAGTCCATCGGACAACATGCAAAAAAAAAAAAAAAGCTGCATAACCCAAGTTTTCACAGAGGTTAGCGCCAATAGCCAGTTACTTATGAAGATAGTGTTTGCTCAGTGGCCAGGAAGCTGCAGTGGCTTCCACATCATGCTACATTTGCTCATGCAGCTGAGTAGGCAGCCTCATCCGAGTCAGGATCCTTGGTGCTGTCCTCGCTGACAGGTGATCGACAGCTCAGGTCTGCAATCCCAGACTCCTGGTCGCTGCCATTGGAGAGGTTGGTTTCAGGTGTTTGGCTCAGGTCTTGGGGAAGGAGGATCAGGCTACTCTCTGGTGCTTTTGGCTGACAGGGGCTGCTGGTGATGAGGCCCCCAGTGTAGTCCTGAGGGGTGTTGGCCACAGTGAGGTCACTGCTGAGAGCCCAAGCTGTGGGACTCTTATCAAAGGTGGATGCCCTTTGGGTGACACTCCATTCCTGCTCCTGCTCCAGTTGAGCAATTTTCTATAGATAACATAAGGCAAGGATATTATCGACATCTTTCAAAAACCTGGAAAAGCTCTGGAGTAGCATTATTTCTCATGAGAAATGACTTTCAGTTTGAACTCACTGCACTGTCCTACCTGTTTGTGTGAGGCCAATTGCTCCTCCAGCTGTTGTGTCTCCTCTTGGATAGTCCTCAGGTAATCCTCTACAGACTGTCGAGGGTGGATCCCTCTGTCAAAACGGTTGTACAGACCTCTCCAAAATCTGCACAAAAGGAAGTTCATGTGTGAAATTAACCCTCAGTGGTTTTACTCTTAGAGTAAAACTTTGTGAGCATGTTTTTTGAATATCTGTATTCAACAGATGTATCTTTCACATGACTACACTAGATTTCACACCAAGCTGTTAGGTGTTAGCTGTAGGCGCTTTTAGTGACAACCTACTTGAAGCAGTAGGGGGCAGTAGACGGCCGTAGTAACCCCTGAGTCTGGCTGTGGTCTGGCCTGTACAGTGGATTGATGTAGTCCTCACGATTGGTCCACAGGTAACTCCACAACGAGTGAGTCTTCTCACACACCCTGTCAAAAAGCAAATAATACAGAGAATAATCAGGCTTTATTTTCTCCAGCATATTTGTCCCTAGTTGTACAAGCTCAGTGGTACAATATATAACTGGCTGTCACCTCCACAGACCAGATGTCTATGCTGTGAAAAGGAAAATAAACTGATGGTAGCAGCAGGTTTAAATCTCACCCCAGCTCCTGCCGCTCCCGCTGGTTGTTGCCAATGAAGTTGCCATACTGGCAGGAGTATATGTGGCTGTGAATGGTGATGAGGAACCTTTCGTTGAACTCAAAGGCACAGGGGAACTGCTCCATCAGCTGCCACACACACTCTAGGAACTGATCAATGACAGGTGAGACCTCTTTGGGGTCTCCGACAAGATGGTAGCACCTGATGAAAATGAACAGGTACAATTAGCTGAAGGGAAACAGCCAAGTCATAAATGCTTTCAGATACATGTTTAGAGCCGAACCTGTGAGAGAACTTGTGGCCAAAAGAGATCCAGTCCCTCTCAATGAGAACCTAAATGAAAACAAAGAAACAAATAAAATTAAAACAAAACAACAACAAAAACATTCATAGTCTTGTTCATATTGAATTACAGGCTGTCATGATTGAAGGTTCAGACATAATGCACACTCAATCCCTGCAGAATGAATGAACCTCTTCACTCTCTGTGTGGGGTAATTTCCCTCTGACTTTAGGGGCAATTCCTAAACGTAGGCTTGTGCATTATGCCATTTATTTTCCATATTGGATCTTAGGGGATTCCAAATTAGCCTGCAATAATCCATTTGATCAAAGAGACAACGCTCATGAGCCCAGTATGGAGCAGCTGAACAAGAATATGCTTATATTAATATGATAAGGAGGGTTATGTGACATTTACAGCTCTACTCATGTGATGCACCCCTGCACATGACTGCAAAGGGAAAGATTCAGTATTTACCATGAGTCCTCGGAGGGTCCTGTAGTAAGGATCCAACAGCACACTGGCCACTGAACAAACCTGAGCTGTGCGATCCCAACCGTCTGAACAGTGAACCAAGACACTGACACCCTCCTCTGCAACAGCCTGCGCACATCCACACACACACACAAATGCAAACATATAGAGTCAGTGCACCACCAAGGCACATTCACAGTGTTGGGAGTAAGTGTTGGCAAGATCACAAAATATACTGGAAATGTGAAAATATCATCAGTCATCTATGACAGACAGATTAGAATGCCCTGCTTACTCTCTGGGGATTTCATATGGGCAAAAATGATGACTTAATGGATGGATAACAGATTAACATCAGCACATTATCAGAGCAGATGCTTGCCCAATGATGGTGACTAAATGTACATATCAAATGGCAGCTGCATTAGAAATACTTCAACAGTTTTTCAGCTTGTTTGCTGTTAAATATCAATACACCGACAGAAAATCAAACTCTTACCAATTTGAGACAGAATTCATCTTTAAAACTATAAACACAATTTTGCCTTCTCAGGCTCAGACTCCCAAACTCCCAGGCCAGAATGTTAAGATGTGGTGTTTTTGTCTAATAATAGTGATGCAGAGCACCATTTATACAAGTCCCCAATGTTTATATGGTGCACATGAACACACATGCGAGAAATATCTGTTGCTGGTTTCACATTATTCAACTGGCCAGCAGCTGGGGGAAGGAAACATAACAGCGCACCAGAAAAAGCAAGACTGCATGAGCAATTAAATGTAAATGGTATAAACCCCCCCCAAAAAAAGTAAGCACAGTAAAAAAATTGTCTCTGCGCACACACAAAATGTATATCACACAACATATGCAGGCTACAACATACAGACACACCTAAGCTAATATTGCTTGCAGCAGTGAAGCAGACAGCAGGGATTAACCTCCAGACTGACCTTGGCGATGAAGATGCCTGCATCCAAAACAGCTTTGATGTGCTTCAGCCAGCCTGAGCTCTCCAGACCCTCCAGGAAGTCCGACATAGAGGGGGAACGCAGCTCACACACTGTAACCACAACACAGCTGTCTCGCTAGCAGGAAACATGGCACATACCTGACAGTTGGACTTTATTAAACTTTGCTGAGTTCATTTTCATCATGAGGACTACATCCACCATGACGGTGGGTGAACTTATGAAGGAATCAGTTTATGGCTTGGAGAAAAATGTGGGCCATGTGAGAATAATTTGTTTTTTCATTACACGGATTTCCTTAATCTTTTCATCCAGATTGGATCCAACTCAGTGTTTTTGTGACACTACATTAGCATCCAGCACTTTGGTCCATAATGAAAATATCTCATCTGCGACACAATGTATTACCACAAAATATTGTAGTCCTTCATGCTTCCTAGAGCATAAATACTAATGAATTAAGCACCAGCAGATTTCATTAATTGGGGTGCTAGTCTGTGGTGAGCTGCAGAATTCTCATTCCCACTATCAGGACTAATTTCAAAATTTGCCCAATATTAGACAAAATACATCCTTACCATCATCCTCAGTTGTATCTTGAGGTGAGTGTGAATTGCTCAGATCAGAAATGTTAATGTTGGTACGACTGGAAATATTGTTAGCCTAACTAAGCACAACGCACAGATGATGCAGACAATAACTACAGGCCCATATCTGTACCCTAAGGCTTCCTCTATTATGGCTGCTTATCTTGTAACACAGAATCTAAAATTTTCTTTTCCATCTTCAGGGTTCAACAAAAATATTTGCAAGTTCACTGAGAGGCAGAGTGACATGAACCCATTTCTCCGGGCCTGACTTTTTATCTGTTGAGGAATATTTAACAGCTTAACATTCATAATTCAAATGCTTCAGGTTCTACATTGAAACACTGGCTCCCTCCTCATAAGGAGACAAAGTGATTTTTGCTGACCACGGATCAACCTGCTGACCTGTAAAAGTGCTCTGAGGCCTCTGATAGGAGAGCAAGCAGGTTTATTTTGCCTTTGGTTTTGTAACACTCTGTGTGCTTCCACCTGGAAGAAATGTTTGAGCTCAAGCTGATCTTACTGAATTGTACAATCGGGTAGGGAGACAGGCAAACTCTGAAGGGCAAACGCTGTCTCCAGCATTTAAAGATTTCCCTTGTGCTGCCAGGGGGCAAAGAGTTATCATAACTAAGAACAGCTATAACTTTTAGGACTTGAAATCACATCATTCTCACGCCCTCTGTCTCTCTTTGGGGGATAAGGTCCTGGATTGTCCACTCTGGGAAACCAAAATAGCTCTGAAATAAAATCCAGATGGATTCAAAGTCTTCCTAGGAGCACCCCTGCACAATACCCAGAAATTCTCCTGTGGGCTCATTTGAGGTCTGATTGCAGCACAGTCCAGTCTGCATGAGTGCACATGCACAGGGGGTAACATGGGGCCCTGTTCTGCTTTGGTAACGGACAAAGCAGCAAATTCAAAATCGACAATGCCTGAAAATATACGTTTTGCTCCATAAACACGTAAGTGGTGAGACATTGCTGACAGGGATAAATGCACTGTTGTAACTTTGAGAACCATTTCTGCAGTAAATCTAAAATCAGTGTGGGATTGTGTGAGGAGGACATGATAATTACCTTCTAGCATTTTTTGTTGACTGTTTCTCATAACATGGATGTTTTCGATGCCAATGAACTGGAACTTAATGTTGGAGTAGTTGTCTTCATTTTCGTAGCCTTTACCTGCAGCTCGGTTTGCAATCGCATTCAGCTAGAAAAACATTATTGATAGTTTGCACTGTTTAAGACAAAAATAATGCAAAACTGTGCTTCTTACACAAATGCCCATTATATAATATGGATCATGGTTCAGCTCAAACAGACAAGGGTTGTTTTTAAGGCTTTTGCAGTGAACACATCCAGCTGGCTGGAAAATAAAGCCCACTTTAACATACAGCATAGTACTGTAAGGCCATTCCTTCTGCACAAAGGGCTCACCTTAGGCCTGGTGTCCACCACATACATGAAGTCGCTGCGGGGATTGGACTTCAAGATGGCCTCAAGCATCTGTTCATCCTCTAGGCAGCGAGCGCTGAAACCTGACAGGGGCTGGCTGCTGCGGCAGATGGCAGCCTGGGAGGAGGCACAAGGAGAGGTACTTGAGTTTCAATCAGTAACATCTAGTCACCTGACATTTGATTTTCGAAGTGAATTATTATTTTGTTCAACATTGAGAACACAAAAGTCATGTATCCTGTGAGAATGAGGATGAATACAAATTCACAGTTGTCTTTTCTCCCTGCAAGTTCGGTTCAGATGAATCAGCCACAAAATATCTCCACAGAGGAAAGAACCACTCTTTTGCATGATTCTCCCTTCTGACTCATGAATCAGAGTGGAACCCCGACAGCACAAACCGATATCCACATGCAGGACCATCAACCCTGGGAATCTGACCTTGCACACATAAAGCCCTTCTAACTATTCAGTCAGGCGTTGGTAGGATAAATAATGGATGGTTAGATTTCTTCTTCATCCAGAGATGTGGCTTTTGAAATATAAAGAACTGTGGTTGAATTTCAGGGGCAGAGAAGAGTACGTAACTCGCTCCACCTTCTCTTTAATAGTCATCTTTTCATTTAACTGCGTTGGGTTGTAGCAGAGCATTAAAGACAGTCTCATCTTAACCAGTAATCTGATGTGAACCTAACTGTGTAAGAAAAACAAATGGATTAACCTGGTGTTATATTTCAGCCAAAAGTGTATCTTGTGCCATACCCCTGGGATTGACCCAGTCTGGTCTTAGGATCAGAGCACTGTCAGCTGTTTAAAGCTTAGTGTCTATAGGTGAAAATACATTTCACTGCCCAAGGCTCATCTTTTCTCCATTAATTGCCATTTCAAACTGTGTGACCATGTGTCATTTATGTTTGCATGGATGTAGAGCAAAAAATCTACATTTGGAAATGACAGCAGATGCTGTGTTTTAGATGTTGGTTAATGAAGCTATTAAATATAAAATTATATTTATGGTATAAATATTGTCAGAGGTATACTGCGTGTAGTCATTACTATCATACTAACAGTAGCTATTCTAAGATAGTATTGTTACTGTTTGTAATGGTGAGAAACTCAATTGTAGGTTTCAATGAAACAAACAAACAAACAAAAAAAAGACTTCTTGAAGAGAAAGGTGGTGCTGAGGTGGAGAAATGTCCCATTCAGTATTGTTGTTAGGATTGCCATCATGATTAATCATGATGGGTCAGTCTGGGTCAGAGAGACTGGCTCTGAAAGGCATTGTGATATTTGTTCATTAAAGATAAACTAAATGTGTAGGTAGATAACTTACATAATTTTCCTTGGAGTAGTATGACAGAGTGGGAAATCTGCCTCTGCTTCTGAACTTGGCGCTCCCCACGATGACCGGAGGTGTTGCAGACTCGGGCACATAGAGGTCAGTGGGGTAAGTGTCACTTACCTAAAAAAAAAAAAAAAAATAAAAAAAATAAATAAAACAAGGCTAAGTAACCACGATGCCCATTTTAGGATAAAAATAACCTGTGGTCACGAAGTCTCCTCTGACCTTGTAGTGTTTGTTGGCGGGGGAGAGTTTCCACAGGGCGTTTGGGAGCCCCATTCTGCTGTAATCATCCTTGAGCTCCAAGAAGTCCCACTCCTGCCGTCTCTCCTCCTCATCCACATTAGGCTTATAGGAGAAGCAATATAGTTCTGCATAACTCTCTGCAAGGCACAGTACTGGTATGATTAGCAAGACCTCCAATTAATGATTTCAACTGACCAAAAGCAGACAGGATGAATCCTGTGAACCAAACACTTCAGAATAAATAACAATCTTAAATATTACATTACTGTTCTGGGAACAGAACGTTTAATGCAGCTGTAAAATAACAGATTATAATAATCGCCCTCTGATGTGTCGGCCGGCCTCCAATGTGCAGCTACATTTGTGTAAGATGGTCTGTCAATGGATGATTTGAGGCATGATATCACAGCTCACCTGGCTGGGAGAGGCGCTGCAGGGACAGGTGGACATCATGACATTCTCGCTCTCGAGGAAGGATAAACTGCAGAACCTGGAAGTTCTTACAGTGGATGAGCAGAGCGCAGCCGGAGGAGGTTGCAGCCTGTCTCTCCACACTGGACACCAAACTGTGAAGCACCTGAGGTTGAAATCATAATGGATTGTGTCTGATGTGATGTCTAACGGATAACCT
Source organism: Echeneis naucrates (assembly GCF_900963305.1). Classification (NCBI taxonomy): domain Eukaryota; kingdom Metazoa; phylum Chordata; class Actinopteri; order Carangiformes; family Echeneidae; genus Echeneis; species Echeneis naucrates. The sequence goes on along the minus strand of NC_042520.1, from coordinate 18,615,864 downwards.
GACAGCTGATCCAGTGGTGCACTGAGTTGATGCCTACCCATGTTTCACTGCGCACTCCAGCCTCGTTTTCTACAAAGATGGAGTGCGTGGCGGTGAGGTACAGGGTGCCCACCCTGCTCCTCCTGGGTGACACCCTGTCCAGCAGCCGGACACCTTCCACCTGCAGGAGGGACAGGGACAGCATCAGACACCCACCTCAGGAGAGCAGCTAGCACAGCTCCCAGCTCGGTGTTTACCGGACACACGGCGGTTTGTGTAGAGTCACCGAGCTACCGCGGACATGGCGGCTAATCAGCGGTTACCTTCGGCAGTCGGATGTGCTCCATCACGGGCAGCAGAGAGAAGAGCACTACCAGCTCCACGGGGGGGTCGGGCGGCGGCGGGGAGGCCTCATCGGACGGCCGCAGGTTGTCGGACAGCCGAGCTCAGGTGGGCCGAGCCATGACTCGGATCTTCCTGCAAAGGAGCCGCAGCTCCGGGTCCTAAAGCCCGCCAGGTGCCAGCCGCTGCCACGCTGAGAGGTTAAAGGTCATCCAGGCTGCTGACAGAGACAGGTCACAGTCCCGCTACACACTCCTGACAGGAAGAGGGAGAGTCTGAAAAACATCCAACTGAATGGGGGAAATAGTCTTTACCTTACTGCTCTCTATTTTATTAGTTTATTTACCCATAATATCTATTTATTTTATCAAATGTTTGTATAGAGTTGGCCTTTAGATGGATACCAATTAAATTCACATTAAATTCACATTGCAATTGATCAATAATACAAGAGGTGGAAACGATGAAGAAGAATAAAAAAAGCATCCTATCAGACAAAGAAACATGTCTTACCTGAGCCGAAAGGACTCAGAATTTCGGTGGTTTACACAATTCAATGTGTAAAACTGGTTGGAGATTTCTTCTGTAAGCTGTAAACACCCCAGGGCAGTAAAACCCAGATAGTACTGGGAAATTATTATAGAAGATGCACAGTCACAAGGGTCTTTTTATTTTTCATGGTTGAATAAACCAGCTGAGGTTCATGTTTAGTGAAGCTTTATGGCAGTTAGAAAGAGTTCACCATAATGTCTTAATGGGAATGGTCAAGGTGGAAATCCCACATTAACATGAGTCAACATGTGAAGGAGTCAATAGAGGTGTTAGCAGGCAACAAAAGGGGAACCATCTGCATGTACCCAACAGTCAAATCTGGTGTAGAGTATCATGTAAATGCTACGTTTATGGCATGCGGTACGATACACAGTGGGACTGTGTTTGTTTAAGTGACTATTTCGCTGTTAAACAGAGTGCCGAGCTATTTTGAAAAGCTTCCTTGTGTAAACACAAATGAATCCCACATGATTTTAAATTAGATCTGCAAATGTTTATATTTGGTTCTTCTGAGATCTAACTTTTTGCAAGTTAGTATTTTGTACCTCCACTGAGCAGAGTAGCTATCAGTTCCCCATCAAAAAAAACAAACAATGAAAGTGGTTAGTTAAACTAAGCAGAAATGATTGACTTCCAGACGCCTGACAGAATCTCTGCACAACGCCTCCTTCTGTGCTGCAGGGTTTCATTGTCCAGTGTTTATAAAAGAGTTTTGATCATCACTCAGATCAAATAACTCATCCCCGCTAAGATGAGAGATCACATTGTGTACACATTATAATGTGATGACTTAATGACTGAAGCATCAATGATTGGTTATCATTGGCACATGTTTTGTAATAGTAATTTCCTTGTGCAAAAAGACAAAAAAAATACCCTAAATGAGTTCGACAGCATAGAGGGAAGGTTTGAAATCAAATATTTATTTAGCATTGTAAACCTGTGGACTCCCCTCTATGCCCCATCCAGTTTCACTCTTGCTCAAATTTTATGTTTCTTGGAGGAATTTGTTTCTGAAGGAGGGAATGCCCCAAGGGACTTGGAATAAAGTCAGCCAGAAGCCATAATCAAGTCAGAGGTCAAAAGATCCTTGGACATCACAGATAATATATAAAAGAATCTGTTTCTGTTGCCAGATGTGTCAAAACTTAAGATGAACTGCCCTGCCCTACCCTATTATAACTCCACAGTTAAAGACGTTGACCCTCATTCAAGCATTTGCCAAAGCCGCTTCCTCAATGTCATGGAAGGACATCTGAACTTTTGCAACTGTAGTATTTTTTTACTCAGATTGAGACCCACTGCACAAAAACTTGAAAGTAACTGCAAGTACTGTACTGAACAAGGCTTGTACACTGTCTAAAGATATGAAATCAGTTCTTGAAAAGCAGGGAGATGGACTCTGGCTAAGAACGATTAATACATCCATAAGTAATGCTTCGTGCTCCTAACTAATAAAAAGAGTATTAAGTCAAAGAAAGACCAGGTGATGTCTTCAGGCATTAGTCTCAAGACTGCTATTAAAATCTAATATGTACAAGCTTTGTGCCATTGCAGTAAATAAACAATAGCTCATTCTGGCCCCCACCTAAATGTAAAAAATATAACTAGTCTTGTACTTCTATACTTTATATTGGTCTTTAAATTTTTTTCAGCTTAGAGACACAAAAAATTTAGTTGGTTTGCATTTATGTATACAGTCTGCCATCATCAACGTGTGATGCATTTGTGTGAATTAAATATAGCTTTTTACTGCTGAACAAATATTTATTCAGCCTGTTTTGTAATAATAATTCACAAAAGGGTGATATTATTGTTAACTCAGCCATGTGTGGCTTTGTCCTTCAGTTAACCGTGGAGTGAGGTGTTCATCCACTTCACTTGGTCACATCCTGTGTGCCTCTTTGATTTTTGTTAAACTTAGTATAAATATCCTCCTGTTTTTTATTCTAGGGGTCGCTCTTGCTGTGTTGATTCCACATTCAGCTGTTGTCTGCCTTATCAGTAATTTTTCACTTTAACATTTCCTAGTGACACCAGTGTTAACTGGAGCAAGTAGTCCCGCTGTCTGCAAGGCAAACACCACTCAATCTGTTGACCATATCCACGTTTTTGAAGCTAGGTCACTCAGCCATTGGAGGGCAAATGCATTCAATTGGCTTCACACAATTAGCTCAGGTCAACAGTGAAATATGGTGAGTCAGTGGCTCATGTCCATCCTTTCCATGGTTACAGCGATCACCCTGCTTGATCCACAGCCATCTTGATGCCTTTTCTGCAGCGTCTGTGATGTTCTTGATGGCCTTTCTAATGTGCAGTCCCTTCTCTCCCATCATCTTGAGTGCCCTGATGAGTGCATGGACGGTGAATTCTTTGCATCCGACCTCGATGGGGTTGCACCAGGTCCTCCAACCCCTGCTATGGCATTTGCCTTCCAGATCCTCAAACTTGGCCAACTTGCTCTCATAGGCTTCCTCAATCCGGTCTTCCCAGGGAACAGTTAACTTCGTTAAATGAGTTAACAAGACAAGCAAAATGTAAGGAAAACAATTATATTTTACTTGGGATATCTCAGTTTAAATCTTATTACTCATTCATGGGAGCCATACTGTTGGCCTTACTGTACTATTGGAGACACATCAGTGTGTGTGTGTGTGTGTGTTTAAGAAAAAAAGCCACAATTTACAATAGTGTCTCCAGTCAGCCCACCATTAGGGAAAGCATTTGCTTTTCATCAGCATTCAGGTCAGATAATCAGCCCCTGCTGCCAAGATTTGGTGGGCAATCGGCCATGATATTTGGCTGGCTGGCTGGCTGGACAGACAAACAGAGAGAAATGGCTGTTGTCGTGCTGTCAGGTCTATGGTCTGTGGTTTGGATGGTGTTTCCAGAGGCCAGCTGCCACCTTCCCACTGAGGTCTGAAGCTGGTTTGAGCTGGTCTTGGCAGAAACCCTCTCGGCTGCAAAACCCAACCTTAGATGTGATTTGTAGGGACTTTCTCTTTTTCCTTCGATAGTTCAAACTTGTAGCAGAGGTTGCTGCAGGCAGTCCAGGCTTTTGGTGGTGTGCCACATTGAGTCCGGTTATTGATTTTGTAATGTCCATAGGTCCAGTAGCTCAGGGAACATTGAGCAATACCTGCCTTCCATTAAAGGAACTCAACCCCCCAGTACTCTTGCTCGTCCACCCTTCATTGACCAATCAGCACCCATGCTTTTAGCAGCACTCCTGTGGACTGCACTGGGTAAACACAAGTGTCTGCTCTAATGTTTGTCAATGCCAGTTGCCTAACCATTTATCAGTAGTGGGTAAGCATCTGGTAAGCTGGGATATGTTTGACATGCGTGTGCATTAGAAGTCACAATTTCTCCCGTCAAGTGGCCCCACTCTTATTTTCCTTGTGTGCTCTGCTGAGATCCCACATTGAGAACTCGTGGGGCACAGAGTAATACTCCTCCAAACCATAAGTATAGCGGTGGGACACCCCCTCCCCCTGCTATACTTCCCTCAGGTCCTCTCCTCCCTTCTTGCCTCTCTGTTCAGGGGATGTAACTTCAGGACTGGAGCCTGGATGTAGGCGAGGACAGGTCCTATAAAGAAACACTGGGGACAGAGAGGGGAGGAGTTAAGATATTGCTCTGCACACTGTACATGCCAGCATAGTCAATTAGTGGTGAGCAGACTGCTGAACCAGAATGTCAAAGCTGCACTTCATGGAGCCAGTGGATGTGATTTGACTTTCACCTGTGGCTGCTTATGTGAAACTGACCTGCTGAGTGTGCTCACAGCAGAAGCAAGCAGGAAGGAAAGTACTTTTGACAGCCTTCTTGTTTCAGTGTCTGAGCTTGGTCCAGTCTGGTTTACATCCACTTTATCAGGTAGGTGGATGGCATGTCTCTGATGAAATAGAATCAATTTAACATGTTGGTTGTGCATGTAATAGAATAATAGTATAATAACTAATGTAGTAAGTTAACAGTTAACATTTGAACAGAACTCTTGTTTGTGTATCTGCTGAAGAACTCAGAAAGTTCAGGTTAGATGTGTTTCTGTTGCTCTCACTGTACTAAGTCTGGGGTGATCTTCCTTACTCCAAAGGTCTCCGACAATAACAATATTACTGAAGTTTCTGTTGTGATTTCCAGTTCTCATCCACTATGCTTTTCCCAAGAAGCCGTTACCAGCCCACATTGTGATGTTAATGAGCTGTCATGTTCAAAACTCATTTGCCTTGGTCTCCAAATTCGCACTGAAATGGAGATCAGCGCATATTGAGATGGTTGTCGGAGTGAATTGCCGGTCAAGATAATCAAAATATATGTTCAAAGAAGGAGCCGAAACTTTAAAAGCAAGCCAGAAACTATTCATCAGAGAGCAGGCATGCTTCATTCCTTTATCATATTGTATTCATGCAGCATTCTCACCAATCCCGAATGGAAAGAGACAAATTTAGATACCAGACGATGAAAACAAAGAACACTTGCACTTTCTCTTTTTTCGTTAATTTGTTAAGGGAGTACTGGAATGTGTTTATTGTGTTTATTGTACCATATTGGTGCATTCACTGTCTGCTTATGAATGCAGCCCTTTGAGTACTTAAATCTGCACCATAACCCCAAACAATAGGCTTTAATGGGATACTTACAGTACGAACTTTACCCTGCTGTAGCCCCCTTTACAGCAGCATTCCTAAATGAACGTCATAGTTTGTAGAGTTAACATCCCTTGCAACACTCCTAACCCCAACTTTGTTTCCCTTTTTTCTTTCTACAATTTTCAAGGAGCTGCAGGAGCTGTGGAGCAAACGGCGCTAAATCAAATAGTCCTTTATCAATTCTTTCACTCAGGATGTTTTAAGAAATGCAAATATTGGTGCAAAGAAAAAAAAATGCAATTGGTGATTGGATGAGATGTGATTTTCTACTCTCTCTCCCGCTGTGGCCGTAAGATTGAAAATAAATTCAATTTGCACACCCTCCAGTACCTTTTCACATTAGCCAATCGACTTACAAACTCATTCCCCAGATGCTCCACATCCTCATACACCCACAGCTTGTGTGGACAAGACGGTCCACACAGGAGTCACAAAATTTTATATTATTACTGATGAGTTGGTAAAGTAAGCCAGACCTGAGCAGTGCAGGCATTTTCAGCCTTCTCTCTCTGCCTCTGTCAGAAGGTGTCAACATGCTGGAACACGTTCTGTCATTTGGGCGCTCCCTGGTTCGCAGAAAAGTGGTCGACTTGAGCAGCCTTGAGGACTCTAAGCTGTGCCGATGCCTGGGAACGGTTGACCTCATTGCTCTGGGAGTGGGCAGCACTCTGGGTGCTGGCGTCTATGTGCTGGCTGGAGAGGTGGCCAAGGGGGACTCAGGCCCAAGCATTGTCATCTCCTTTCTTATTGCTGCCCTGGCCTCCGTCATGGCTGGTCTGTGCTACGCTGAGTTTGGGGCCCGCGTTCCCAAGACGGGTTCTGCTTACCTGTACAGTTATGTGACTGTTGGAGAGATCTGGGCCTTCATCACTGGTTGGAATCTAATTCTCTCCTATGTGATTGGTGAGTTCCTGCAAGAGTCATGTTAGATGTATAAAGGTGAAACTTCATGGTATTTGTTCTTTGTTTTCTCACAGGTACATCCTCAGTTGCCAGAGCTTGGAGTGGAACATTTGATGAAATGATTGGTGGACACATAGAGACATTCTGTAAAACTTACTTCAGCATGAACTCTCCTGGTCTGGCTCAGTACCCAGACTTCTTTGCCGTCTGCCTCATACTGCTGCTCTCTGGTAAGGGAACAAATTAAGAATCCTAATTCAGGTCAACTCAATTTTCTCAATTCGGCGGAGAAAAAATGGGAGTTAACTTTGTATTTTGGTTCAAGCAGCCACAGCTGGAGTAATACAGCTCAGATTAAAGAGATAGCAGACAATGTGGTCTATGGGGCAGGGCACAGAGGTTTTGTGAGCCCACTGGGAGCCCACACTCACCCCTTAACCTTTTATTCTGCAGCAGCACCCTCTTTCCCACAGTCACAGCTCACGGACCTTCTCAGGCCACCGAGGCCACTGACATGCTCCACTTGAGCAGTCAAGGGTTCAAGTGTCATCAATAAATGAGATACAATTTCAGCCCTATTAATTTCTTCTGGTCATGATTCAACAGTGTGGTTTGCATCCCACATTTACCCTGAGGCTAAAACTAAAAACTTCATCATGGCTTGTATTACTGTGCGGTCTTGTATTAGGTTATTGTGACCCAGGAGGAATCCACCAGTATTTGAATGACAGATGCATTGTCCTGTTTTATATATTGTCTACTTATCAAAATAAGCAAAATCTTCCTAAAAGATAAAGGAGCTGAAAGTGCAGGAAGGGAATTATTTATTGTAACCTGAAAAAAACAAAAACAAACAAACAAACAAACAAAAAAACTGTCATTTTAAAGAAAATTAACTTTGACAATCCTCCACCTTGACTGGTGTTAAATAAAAAAAATGGATTCCTCAATTTCTGAAAAACAATTAGGTTATTATGTGAACACAAAAAACTGTTTAATAAGGCAAACAATAAGTGCTCTTGTCTGCCTGTTCGTTCAGGGCTCCTGTCGTTTGGGGTGAAGGAGTCAGCATGGGTCAATAAAGTCTTCACTTGCATCAATGTGCTCGTACTTTTGTTCGTCATCATCTCTGGCTTTGTCAAAGGAGACACATACAACTGGAAGATACCTGAAGAATCCCTCATAAATGTCACCATAGTTAGAAGGTAATTAATTCATCAGCCAACAACTGCAACAGGAAGCAGCACATGTACAGTGAAGTAAATCAATTCACTGTGCCCATTAGTAGACAGGTATTGGATAAGTAAAGTAATAGGCAACATAAATCTATATTTTCAGTCCAAATGTTGTTATAAAATGACATTTCATGTTGCAGGAACTTGTCAGTCACAGCTAATGTGAGCAGTGATTATGGCGTAGGAGGATTTCTGCCCTACGGCTTCAGTGGGACCTTAGCTGGGGCTGCCACCTGCTTCTATGCCTTTGTTGGATTTGACTGCATTGCCACAACAGGTGAGCCTTGAATAGGGTTGTAACTGAGATCCATAATCTCCTAAATGTAATAAATGCCTCACTGTCTGTGTGTGACAGGGGAGGAAGTGAAAAACCCCCAGAGAGCCATTCCCATCGGCATCGTGGTGTCACTGACTGTGTGCTTCCTTGCCTACTTTGGTGTGTCAGCTGCACTCACCCTCATGATGCCCTACTATCTGCTGGATGAGAAGAGCCCCCTGCCCATGGCTTTTGAATACGTGGGGTGGGGCCCCGCCAAATATGTGGTTGCTGTGGGGTCACTCTGTGCCCTCTCCACCAGGTAAGCCACTGATTCAGCAAGAGGTGTTTTTGTAAGATAGGGCTAGGGATAATTCCAGGATTCTTGAATGATGAAATTATGTATGTTAGTTTATTGTCAGACTTCATAACTTTGTTTTCAGATTAATGTGCATGTTATAAATTGGTGATAATAGTGAATGAGATCTGGCCAAACGTGTACAGTAAGCATATATCTCTGTCTGTGTCTTGTTAACGGATTGATTCCTGGGTTTATTGGGTGCAGTGCTTTTCTGTGTTAGGGTACCTGCATGTTCACAAACTAATTTACTATTTAGAATGAAGATATCATAAATAAGGTGCTCAACTGTGTCAAATGATAAACTGTTGCAACTCAGTTCTGTCTGTCTCTCCTGAGGGTTTCAGTTGAACCCCCAACCTGATGGATGGCAGTCACTAACTTATCCAATGATTTGATCTCTTGCATGCAATCAAATTAGGTTTAAACTAATTAAATCAATCCATCAGCTAAATCTTGGATAAATCTGTTGCGGCTGGCTGCCACTTGACTGGCAGTTTGCTGATCAGTTCTCCAAAACAAATTCCTGCTCACTCTATTTGTAGGTTTTAAATAAATAGCTGAAATGTGAAACCTACTGAAATCTCATTTTCAAAACATGAAAATCATCTGTGACATGTTATTGTGCTGAGAGCACCTCGGTTACGTGCCCACTAATTTAAATGAAAGATATGAGGAATCTGTGGGGTTGTTACCAACAGGAGAGAAAGGCACTCCGATGTTAATCGTGCTCAAAAGCTTTGAAGATGTGACCATAAGCGTGTGATTGTGTGTCTGTGTTTGGGGCTCTTGACTAATGTGTTGGCCTTGCATGTCTCTGCTGTCTCATGCAGTCTGCTGGGCTCCATTTTCCCTATGCCTCGTGTAATCTATGCTATGGCAGAGGATGGGGTGCTTTTCAAAGCCTTAGCCCGAATCAATCCTAAGACGAAGACCCCACTTATTGCAACTATGAGCTCCGGTGTAGTAGCAGGTGAGAGTCAGGGAGCATCTAAGTGAGATCACTCCAGCTAATCTTGTTCCACCAATCAACTGTGAAAGACGCAGGCGAGGCTGCGGATGAACCTGTTGGTTTTTCGGCCTCCTCGCTGTCTGAGCAAAGCAATCCAGATTTAAACCCATTGAGCTCTAAAGCTTTCTGCTTCAGATTAGCCAATTTGTGGGAGGTTCTCAATCTAAACGTGAGTTGTTCTTTCACAGTTGTGCAGGTGTCTTGCTTTCTTTCCCAGAATGCCCTCAACTTAACCATGACCGCTCTTCTCCCTAGCCTGTTGGGCTCCATGTTCCCTCTGCCACGTATTCTCTTTGCCATGGCACGAGATGGTATTCTGTTCAAATTTATGTCCAAAGTGAGTAAGCGGCAGTCGCCTGTGGCTGCCACTTTGGCAGCAGGTACCACTGCGGGTAAGCTCTTGGGACAAAGACTCGCCTCTCCTGGGGTCGTCTTGTTTGGGATGTTCAGTTGATGTCTTCAGCAGGTGGTGGTGACTGCATGTTGGTGATGGTGTTTCCAAAAAGCATGTGACAAAACCATTTCACTCATTATCCACATATTTCTTCTTTTAATCATTTTCTTCTACTAATTCAGTCTAGAATTCCATCTGACTTCAGACACCATATTCAATAAAAAGAGGAGTTAACAATGCTTTGTAGCATGACTTTAATAATTGGTTCTGCAATTATTAAAGTCATGCTACAAAGTCTAGCATGACTAGTCTACCGATGCATCACTTTGGTTCAGACTAAGGCTGTGTGATGAATTGGTATTGACTACAACTGAAAAATGTGTTCTTAACATATAATCACATGATAATATCATGGTGGCAGCGTGGATGTTTTGTTTCTCGTTTCTTCCGTTTCATTCATTTAATTAATGTTTTTTTGGGCCCTTTTGGACAGTAAGGACTCTTGATCCAACTCCACACTCGAATTTCAGAAGAATTTCGCTGTCAAAAAAAACAAAAACAAAAACAACCGAGAAAACACCCATTAAACACAGCTAAAGATCAATGTGACTAATAACATTTTATTAATTTTTTTGCCAAAGTTTCTATAAGCAAGACAGGAAGCTCTTGTTGCTGATCTGATGTTACTAATTACAGAGTGGTCAAGAGTTAAATGATTTTAAGTCACAATCCGGCCCTTTTTTCGATTGTATGAAAATCACTCAGAATGCCGACATTTACAGAGGAGAGAGGATGTTATTTGAATGGTTTTCAACACGCTCATCTGACTTGGATGAAATTCAAACAATCTGGTCTTTGGAGACTGTTGCGGTGCCCCTATGGTGTGAGGAAGTTCAGCACATGGTAACATCCTGTCCACTGTGTTCAGGTGTAGACGGCCTGCAGGGTGACCTGAAGTCCAGGAGGGTTCATTGTAGCCCCTCCGGCCATGTGCTGAACACCTGACAGCAGTGCTCAGGGACTCTCTCTTTGTTATTTGTTTGCTCCGCTCTGTGTTTGAAGTGCACTGCTGTGATCAGTGATCACTGGAGTCTGGTGCTGGGATATAAGAAAGGCAGCGCCACAGTGTATCTCACATCAAACAACACATGGCATGGAGATGATTACAGCTGTGGGAAATGGTATTTCTGCATGAAGTTTAATATGCATCTCTTCATGTTGGTATGTGTTTATTCAATGATGCATCTAAAGAAAGCAGCTGTCCCCTTTACTGTTCAATGTTATTTGTAATAATTTTTCATGTGTTTAAATGACTTCTGTGGTCATCAGTCATGGTTTTTAAATCTTCTTCCAAAACTGAATGTGTTTAATTGTATTTATCTTGCTTGCTGTAGCCATCATGGCTTTCCTGTTTGACCTCAAAGCCCTGGTTGATATGATGTCCATCGGGACGCTGCTGGCCTACTCACTGGTTGCTGTGTGTGTACTGATTCTCAGGTGGGTTCATTTATAGAAAGTAGATAAAAATATCACCGTTAGAAAAACACATTTGGTCAGTATCGTGACAGAGCTTCACCCTAAAGCTTTCTTATGACCCTGCTTGTGAAACATACTAGCCACCTCATGTTTTGGCATCACATTGGCGATGTAAGAGTTGTGAAAGCTCCCATTGTGTGAATGTGAGGTGGCTGCTTGAGCAAATGAAAGTGTTTGCTAAAGCTTCTGCACTTGTACTTGTCCAACTCTGCTGGTCCCTCCACAGTGATTCATCACCACAGCCACAGCAAACACAGACCCTCTGTCCTTCCCAGTTTGAGCCAGATTTATTGACCTCACCTACTAAATTAACAGAAAAACACCATTAGACTATTTCAACAACTATATATATATATATGTGTGTGTGTGTGTGTGTGTGTATAGTGAAACTTTTCAGGCAATGAACCATAGTAGGCAGCAGCTTCTGACCTTTAACCTTTGTAACGTCTGCCCTTCAGGTACCAGCCTGATGGAGCTATGGAGAAGCCAGCAGGTCCCAGTGAGAGGGATTATCTGTCCTCTGAAGAGGGTGAGTCAGACCTGACAGAGTCCGAGTCCCACCTCAACATGCTGAAGGGTGGCAGCTCCACCCTCCACACTGTCCTGCATCCTCCAGCCTCCCCGTCAGAGCACTCGTCCAGTGTGGTCAACATGTCCATCGGTGTTTTAGGTTGGAAGGACTGGTTTTCTTCTTCATGCTTTGTCTTACACATTTTATGATGCACTTACGACTGGTGTCTGTTTAACATTCAATCTTCCATTAAAATGTGGATCCTCCAACCACAGTGCTGGTAGTGTGTGGGGTCAGTTATCTCACCACGTACCACATCAGCTCCATCCTTGGCATGGAAGCATGGGTCCTGGCATTGCTGTCTGTGTGTCTCCTGGTCTTCAGCTGCTGCGTCTTCATGGTCTGCAGGCAGCCACAGACCAGCAAGAAAGTCTCCTTCATGGTGCGTAGAGTTGATTAAGTTTCTCACTTCAAGTCCTGACATATGGAGTGAGGCTGATCCAGCGCATCATGTTTTTGTGTGTTTCTCTTCATGACAGGTCCCCCTTCTGCCTTTTCTGCCCATTCTGAGCATATTTGTCAACATTTACCTCATGGTCCAGCTGAGTGGAGATACCTGGATACGTTTCTCTGTGTGGATGGCTGTGGGTGGGTGTCTTTTAATTGCATTTAATGCTTTTACATACAGTTTTTGTACAGACTTAACAAATCAGTTTAGATTAGTCATAGTTGATTCTCGAACTCTAGAAGCACAATCTGATAAATGTAGTTTGGATAGTGGCAGACTTGCTGTTTGTGCCTGCTTCCAGTTGTTGCTAAGCTAAGATAGCCATCTTCTGGCTCCAGCTACTTATTTAACGGACAAATCTCTGACTGGTGCCAGTTTTCTTATCTAACTCTCAGCTAGTAAGCAAATAAATTCCCAGAACCAACTCTTGCTCTAATGGACTGCTTCCAATGTCCCTTTTCAGGCTTCCTGATCTACTTTGGTTATGGCATGTGGCACAGTGTAGAGTGCCAGCGCCAGCACCAGAGTCCTCAAAATGCCATCCAGCAGCACAGCAAGGCCAGCCGGGAGAAACAGGCTGGCATGAGCGCAGCAGGAAAAGATCAGGAGCATTTCATCCTCTCAGAGAAGACCAGCCAGTGCTAAAGCTTACTGGCTCATTCACTGACTGAGTGAGGCAACAGATGCATGCTCTGCCTTAATGAACCAGTTTATATTGCTACAGGCTTCAGCCACCAGCACATTCAGCCTGCTGAGGCAGCGTTAGTATTCTGTATCAGGGCCTGTGTGACATGACTCTCTCACTGCGATGGGACCAGATGGTGTAGGCCAAATTGTAATCCATGGAAGCACGGGGGCAGAACTGAAGGGACAGGTAACACTGGAGAGTGATGCTTATTTCCGTACATTGAAGTGGTTATAGCAAGAGTGTAGCTTTTCCTCTTTCACTATGGACTTGACTGTTTAGTACATGACACGTGTTGACTCTTCTTTGAGCTTTTAGATTTTTAGCAGAATAGTACCGTTAGATTTTTCGTCTGTAAATGTTGTGCTCTCCATTCGATGGTCTGGATTCTCATTAGATTTTGATACGTCAGATATGTGTTAGTTTGTGGCACTTCTTCTTTGAAGGGAGCTGAAAAGGGACCAGTATTAAGTTAAAGTTTTGTAGCCCAGTGATATTTTTGAATTATTAATGACACCGGCTTTAGATGCATACATTTACGAGGGCATATTAGGTGTTGGAGATCAAAAAGAAAAAAAGGCGGTGGTGGGTTGTAAATGTCTTAAGTTTATAGCTCACTCTTTCTGAGTTTAAAGCTCGTAGCAGTCCATATGCCAAAGAGTATTAGGCCCTTTCATGCGGTATTGCTGGCACCTAAAACGCTGTGCTCTTCTGAAGTTTACACAGTGAGGATCGATAAGTTTAATGATCTGCTGTATTGTGTCCTGATGTACCATAAATCCCATTTGTATAGCTCTTTGGTGTAACCAGCAATACCCCAGCATCTGTCCACTGTGTTTTAGCTCTCGATAAACAAACCTCATCCAGGTCAAAATGTGTTTCCTCCTGAAAAAAATATGCAACTTCTGTGTTTTCATGCTCATGATGATATGGTGATTCGGGCTAAAATGTCAAGAATTTCCTTGTTGCTCAAAACAGCGGAAAGGTAAAGTTTTATCAGATGCTCTCCCGCAGCCGTGAACCTAACTGAGCCATGACGAAATGGGTTTCCAAACAAGGGTTTTTCCTCCTTTTTTCTTCCCAGTCTAGACTTTAAGCTTCATATGTCTGAGTTTTAAACTCAGAAATTCTAACTTTTGAGTTCAGAAATTTACAAACTCCTCTTTTAATTTCATATGTGATAGTGTGTTAAAAAGATCATCAGTAGACTTTCACATTTAGACCGTTGTACAAAATAGTTTTGTAGGCACTTAACATGTCAGGACCCAACAGGGGCCCTGGAAGTTGGCCATGTGGTGGCTGGCCATATCAGGCTTCTCCTATTATGTAACATTTCATATCTTTCTCTGTTGTAGTTATTGAGATCTCCATGCAGTAGTTGTTGTTGTGGTTATACTCAGCACAGGTTTACTTTTTTTTTATGTGGGTATATGTATTAAGTGTTAAATATCGGAATAAGATTGTCTCTTTTATGACTGCGTTTGATTTTGATAAAGATGCTGACTTACTGTTGATATGACTCTGTCTTAACTAAACTACTTTGCCATCTAACAAGAAGCACAACACATAATTACAAGGTTAAGTATTATAGAAGAAATACTTTGTGTTCAGTGTTTTCCTTCAGTGGCTGGACTGCATTTTGCCAGTGCAGTGAGCTGTCAGGCTCACAGAGCTCTGCTTGGGTTTTCTGTCTGATTCTGTCTGTTTCATACATCTGATGCTGAAGCTGCAGGACGTAGGACCTGACTGACCAGGATGATCGGCGTGTGCAGTGCCGTGGAACTAATTCAGAAACAGGACTGAGGTGGAGTGAAGTGGGTGTTCAACCAGCTAGAGTCTTTCAGTGAAGTTGCAGGGTGAACTGCACAGATGTGACCACGATGTCATGATGCGGTTTCATCTGTTACCACCAAAAATAATAAATGTAGTTTTTCCCAAAAAGACAGTGTTTGAGATTACTTTTTAAATTCAAAAACTGTGCATCACATTTTAGTGACTGTAGATGGAGCTATATGCCATAAACCACCAAACAACTGTTTATTATTATTACTGTTTTCCAGATAGCACCATCATGTGGCCAGTAACAAATATCCTTAAATTCTTACGCTCAGCTTTTGAACTTGATTTTTCTACCCCATTACAGAGCCTTAAACATATGCTGGCTGTCATAGACAAAACATCTGTGAAACATAAATAAATACATTTAGTTTCCTGGGTGATCCTGCAAAAAGAGGTACGACAATCCTTCAATAATGACACTATACATTTTAATTAGCTCTAATTCAGTGGTCATGAATCTTAAATATTTTAACTTTGCAGAACTTTAACTCAGTCTGAGGTAAAGCAATGCTGGACAAAATTAGAACTACTTTTTGATGACTTCAGTCAACTAGGTGGCATTTTTCTGTGTCACAAAATGTATTTTAAGGCACATCCTGAACACCAGTATTCATTATTTTAAACCATAAAAGGAAACATTAAAGGGGGAATTACAAATGGAAGCAAACTGCTGTTTCACTCTGGGCCTTAAATGTGTTACATGTCACACCCAGAGCACTTAAAGGGAAAGCACCTGCGGTGACGTCACTACCTAGGACCAGGACAGGCGTGCAGGACATGTGAGACATGACCCCTTCAGGGACAGTCCAGCTGGGGCATCTTAAAATGCTTCTTCATTGTGGACTGGGTCTTCAAAAAGCAAGAGCAGCAGAGGGCGCCAGAGTGTAAGATTCTTGTCTGAGGAGAGAGAGCAAACAGAGGGACTCTGAACTTATTTTCCTTTTTCCTCTCAGTCTGTGAGGAGGATGGAGCTGGAAATCTAAACAGGGCAGCTGGAGCCTGCAGAGTTCCAGCGAAGCTCTGATTCAGACCTCTTTTCTCAGCCTTCACCAAACCTCCTTGATCTCTCCGGCCCTGAAGAGGACTCACTCCTCTGACCAGAACATCATGAAGACCTGGGTGGTATTGTGCCTTGCGCTGCTGTGGCTGGAGCTCCACAATGGTGAGTAAGTCTCTATATTTATCTCGCAGATTTACGAGAGAAGGAAAAACAACTGCTTTTTTCATCGTGAGCGCGCGAGTGTAATCTGGAAATGGAAGGAGGATTAGATCATGAATGGTTGTATAAAAATTGTGCGTGCGGCCCAGCCTGTGTGATGGCTTCACAAAGAAGTAAATCTCAGTCTAAATTGACAAAGACAAACAGTGGCTACTTGACACCAATCTGCCATATTTACATTTTCTACACTTTATGTAAATTGCAGTTTTCGTTGAGGTTGTATAAAGTTTTGCAGAACATTTCTGCAAACAAACTGAAAACAGCTGGATGGAAGGCATGCAGCAGGCGTTTCTAATTAACTGGCCTTCACTGTTGACCTTCTCTCCTCATTAATGCTGCAACAACAAACCCAGAGAGTCTACGCTGCAGAAAAATCCCTATTTCAAACCTCCTTCTGTCTCTTTCCTGTTCCCACTGAGAAAAAGAGATGGGCAGAAAGAATGTTGGTTCTGGACACTTTGTGCCAGTTACATGGATTTCCCACTTCCTGTTTTAACAGCAGGCTGTCACAGCTGAGGGAAACACAAGGAGCAGCTCACTGTTAACTATGGCCTGAGCATGTTCTGATTTATTATCCTTTTTGCACCCCTCCCTTCTCCTTTTTTCCTCATATCCAGGTGACTGCCAACAAATCAAGAGAAGAAAAGATGTAGGAGACAACCGCATCAGGCCAGGAGGGAAACGGGTGAAACTACGACAACCCAGACCAAAGGATGGAGGAGGGAAAGGCCAGTCCCTGCTCACTCAGGTCTTAGACAAGGGCCGCTTCCTCCGCCTGGGCCCAACCACATCGCTGACGCCTGGGAGGAATGTAGAGCTGCGCTGTAAAGGCAACAACATTGGATGGTCGTACCCAACCTACCTGGACACCTTCAATGACTCACGCCTCAGGTGCTACAGCTGCTTTTGTCCTGCTGTCAGGATGACATGGATGTGACGGTCTAAACTTTTGCTTTCTGCCTCCAGCATCAAGCAGAGTGACAAATACAGTCAACTGATCTTGACGTCCCCCTCCGCTGCTGACACTGGGACATACAGCTGCTGGGTGATAGTGTGTGATGGGACAGAGTGTGAGAAGGACTACGATCGGACCTACATGTCATACATCTATTTCACAGGTGATTAAATTCAGAACATTCGATCAATAAATATGTAGTTTTAAAGCTGATTGTTGTAAAGAATGGACAGATGTGTCCCCAACCTCCATTGCTCATAAACTTGCTGTAACTCCCTGCCCAGCACCAAGCTGTGGAGACACACAGGAAGTCACAAGCTGCTCAACGCACTGATGCATTCAGCAGCTAAGGCTCAATGGAGGAGACCAAACAGAGCTAAAAGGACAGTGAACATTAGACTTCAATTCATCAAGTACTAATAAATAATTATGGCAACTGCATGCTAGTATTTTAGCTGTATTTATATAGTGAAATGTGGGTTTCATGTGTATGCTTCTTTAAAGGCCTCTTTAATATGTCCCACTGAAAATATCCTAAGAATTCAAAGCACAATCTTAGAAATGTAAGCTTTCCAGAGACATATTAATCTAGCATAGATAAAGACTCAGGGTTTTTTATGCATAAGACTCTGAAGGAAAAGAACATGTAAAGCGTAAGTATAAATAAACTTAAAGAAGATAAATAAATGTATTCCCAATAGATTTGGAGCATTCTTGTTTAATCTCAAATGGTGATGAATGCAGAAACTATCACTTAATGATAGCAGCCTTCAAAGGTTGTTTCCGTGTTTCACGGTACAGGACCACATCCACACAGATGACATGCTTTCACTCTGGTGTATTTTTGCACCACTTCTTTTTCTCCAACCAGACAAAGACAACCTCTTTGTCCCATCTGCCATCCACTTTGAGATTGTGTACCTGCGCCCCGACAGTCCAGCTGTGGTGCCCTGTCGTGTGACCGACCCCCAGGCCAAAGTGACCCTGCACAGGGAAGTCCCTGCAGAGGAGATCACAGCCAACAATACCCTGGTGACCTATGACCCCACCAAGGGGTTTGTCCTCCAGAGCCCTGCTCCAGAGCACCAGGGAGTCTTCTACTGCAAGGCTGTGACCAAAGTCACCCCTCAGGTCTCCACAAAGTACCAGCTGCTCTACGTGGAAGGTAAAGATACAGCCCAACACCACAGTATGGTTGTAAATACAGTAATGTGTTATGATGCTGCTGCAGCAACAGTTTTTTTTGTGTGTTAAACTGTCAAATTGAACTATATATATTCATCTAAACCCCCCTAATGACTAAAAGTGCCAAGAAGTACAGAGGGAGGCATTTTCACCCAGTCATGAATCAAGTGGTGGGTACTTTTCTTCATCAGTTTCCAGGAAAAGCCTGTATTTCAGAGCTGTCAAAGGCCTCCTCACTGAGCCTGGTGTACGTGGATGCTTGCCAGCTGAAATGGAAACATACCGTCTGGATGTTACAAAAGGGGAGGGGGGGATTTATTAAATGGAAATTATGTGTGGTTGAGGTACAATTGAGCTGCCATGGCATGGTTGACTGGCAGACAGAGAGGAAGAGAGGTGGTGGAGGTTTGTTGTAATACCACAAATCATTCATCAATAAATTGCGTATGTTTGTACAGGAGCTTTGTACACTTGGTCATCAGAATATAAATGAGGAGAGGAAAGACAGACTTCTCTGTGTAAAAAAAACAAAAACAAACAAAAACATTATAGATGATAAACTCACTTTCTTTCCCTCAATGGTGTTGACAGTTCCCAGTGGTCCACCATTTGTGAGCCTCAGCGCTTTTCCACGGTCTGCAAGAGGAGGTGACAATGTGAACGTCACATGCACCGTACTGGGAGAGCCAGATGTGGATGTGAGCTTCATTTGGTCTTACCCTGGTCAGGTGAGAGGAATCACTGAATCAATTTAATCAAATTCAAATGTCTGACTCAACCTTGATGAAGATACCAACAGCCCTGATCAGGAGCGGGCCAGTGATCTGAGCGATTTCATTGGCTCAGTTTAGTTCATTCAACAATGGCACAGCATTACTCTGACTTTTGTTTGACATCATCACTGTAAAACTTGTCAATATTAATGACATTCAACTGCAGCATTTTAAAACAGGGTTGTACAATCAGGACAATAACAGTCTTTTTTTTTTTTTTAAATGTGTAGGACCGTCGTCCTGTTCACATCTTAACTTCCTGGCGGCTGGTGAACAGGGGTATGGGCCACACCACACGGGTCTCTCAAAGTGTCCTGACAGTAGAGGACATGGAGACCATCGACTTTGGAAACTACATCTGTAAAGCCAAAAACCAGCACGGTGAGACAATCGTGACAGTCAAAATCATCTCCGAATAGTCCCAACAGCAGGCCCTGTGTTACACTGACATCAAGCTATAACTATAACAACCAGTGAGAGCAGAGGAAATCAACATGTACATACATAAAATGGATGTATTTTTAGAGTGAACATGGCAATTACAATAAAGACTTGCTTGGTAATTCACTGAGTTCATTTTGAAATTTGAAAGCATCAACCTGCAGCCCAATCTTCAGTTTCACATGTGCAACAATGAAGGGACTTCCACAAAAATATATATTCAATGGAAGGGAGGGTTCAGCACATCTTAAATGCCCAACAGTCCATTGACTCTAACTCTCAAAGCTGTGAGAGAATGAATTTTGCAGCAAACAAATGAGCCAAAACACGAAATGCAGCTCTCTGAATTCCAAAGAGGAGCAAGGAGTCATCACCCTGCAGGGCTTTTCACCCACATTCACTAGACCTCAAAGCTCCCAAACATGTCTGTGAAGATCTGATCAGACAAAACTGTTGCAGGCTTTGTCTGCAAAATGTGGAGTCAATACCAGACAGCAATGCTGTACCGAATATTAATGAGGTCTAGATGCTAATTTTAAGATTGTACATGGAGATAAAAATGTTATTACCTGTGTCATTATGAGAGGCAAAAAAAAAACAAAACGAACAAAAAAAAAAAAAAAACACGCACACTGACCCCTGCCTCTCTGTTTGGTGATCAGTTTTGTCGTGTGCTACATTTAAATTAAACAGCAATACTGGTGAAGAGTTGCAGCCATCAGACTTTCTCTGGTTTTGCAGCTGGTCATGAGGAGGAGAATCTGGTTTAAAGCTAAGCAGTGTGCAAGGCTGACGTCCTAATGTGCTCCATATGTGGAATGTGATCTGCAGACCCAGAACTTACTTTGATCAAATGCAAGAGTTGCAGTTCCCACTTTAATTGCTGGTTGTTGAAATAAAGTTCAGTTTAGGACATGAATCTTGTGATAAAGTAACAATTTAATAATGCTATAGTAAACTATTAAAAGGCTATTTGACTGTGAGAAGGCTGACTGATGCCAAATATTAACCTGCTGAGTTCAAAACTTTCAGTCTGATTTCCTGTAATATATCCCTCAGAGAAAACTAAACAGAACTTAATGTGAATAAATTCATAAAACATAACTAACATTTTCACAGCAACAGACATTTGCAGGTGTCCCAACTTCTGGTTAAATACAAGACTTTATTAATTGCATATTTCAAACAGGGTCAACACACCAATAACACCAATTCCACACAAAATACTCCTTTTGAGACATTTTCAAGATGCAGCATCTCTGACATACACAAGCAAGGCTTCTTCTGGTCAAGACCCTGAATTTAAAGCTGCTTTAGGAGGAGAGTTTAGTGAGGGGTGATCAACACGACTCAAACACATGCGCAAAGACTCGGATTGGTCCCTTAGTGAAAGAAATGTGGAGGAAAAAATTCATGTCTGAGGCTAGAGATGATACTTAAAATAAGGAAATCTGAACATGCCCATGAGAGCAGCCTGCATATGACTATGAACATTTCTCTTAATATATAGAGACACACAGCACTAGTGTACTGACTAGCAGTGGCTTGTTAGTATTATAACAGGTTGACTTTCACCCCTGAGCAGTTAGCTTTGAGAGATGATGCATGAATCCAACAGAAGCAACATTTTAAATATAAATATGCCCTGAGGAGGGATGCAGTCATCTGTATTAATAACTACTCTGAATTCAGACTATCCATGGCTATCCGTGTTCCCTAAAGACGCAAGGTAGCCTTCGTTCACCCTGCAGGGCTTCATCTGCACGTGTGTACATATGCATGCATGCATGCATGCGTCTGCGCGCTTTGTTTTTTACTGCATTTACTGAGTTTCAGGAAAGACAAGCCTTTGCCAACAACTACAAGTAACAAAAATAGTGTTTCATAACATACAAGTCCTGAGATTTCCTTTTCCCTCATCCATAGTTACAGATGTGAAAGGCAAAGAACAAGGTGGTCTTGCTTCTTAAGTGCTTCTGTGCAACATTTTTTTTTCTTACAGTCTGTAGTGTCCCTGTACAGAAAATGTGAGAGTTCATCCAGTCCTGAAGGAGCCAAGGTCAGATTGTTGTGCTGCTAAGCAGAAACAAACATGGCTCCATATTCTAGAGGGACAACTCAAACATCGGGGTCTGCTTCCCGGAAGCAGGGGCCCATCGTTATCTGGGTGAGACAGGAGGGCTGGAGAAAAGGCCAGAGTTGCGAGAGGATTGGAATTTGAAGGAGTGGGATGGGGAGGGAGAGGTGGAGTCGGGGGACACCTTTCGGGGGCTACTCAGGTCTCCATTATGAAGCTTCCACAGAAGCTCCTCATTCTCCATGGACAAACGCTTGTTCACCTTAGACTCCTTCTCCAGAGACTCCTGCAGCATGGCCTGCTCTGAGGACAGCTGTCTGTGGAGCATCAACACAAAAGAAAAGTTAAGAATGAACAGGAGCATAAATGTTCACAGACAGAAATGCAATCAGTGAGCTGACACGCCCACCTAATGCTTAACTAATCATTAACTAAATGAATGTCCAAAACAAAATTAGGATTACATGGGCTGTTTTGGAAAGAAAAAGGATAAGTCTGGTGATCCTCCCAAAACTCTGAAGCTGTTTAGAAAATGAACTTTCAAAAGTTCATTAGGATGCAACAGAATTAGATGGTATCAATCATCTATGTTAACTTGTGTTTACTTACTTTTTACTTAATCCTTTCATGACCTCTTACCTTGACAGTGCAGCGTGACGTTCCATGCGGGCTTTGAGGTCCTCATTCTCCTGCTGGACCTTCTTCATTCTCTCATCCAACTTCACATTTTTCTCCATCTTAAAAATACCCAAGCAAAACCAAAAAACAGAATGATTGATTGATCCAGATGTTTTTGTTAGGTCAGTAGCATTTCTTGTCCAGAGGCCATAGCAATAATATTCTTCTGCCTCAATTCTCACCAGTTTGTCAATCTCCATCAGCTTCTTCTCTTGTTGATGGAGCTGCTTGTTTTTGATATCCAACACCACTTTGAGACTCTCGAGCTCTTGCTCCAGATACAAGGTGTGAGAGTCCTTCTACAGTGACAAATAAATGGTGCAAAGATATTGAGGGACTGTTAAGACTTAAAAAAAAAAAACACAGCAAACCTTGTAAATGTCATGTGGACATTAATCCAGAACCACACAACAGAGGATGCCATGCATCACTTGCAAAATATTCAATGCTCATCTCTCACAGGGACAATCACCCTGTTGATGTTTAGCTTGCATGCACAACATCTCAAATCACAAACATGCAAATGATGTGCTCTGCTTGAAGATGGCATTTAAAACTACCCCCACTGCTCTACACATGGTCAACATGTAACACTGATCTGTTGCTAATGTTGCTCTTATCTATCTATTAATAGCAGATGTGGAGTGGCAGGGTAATGGGTCAGAACGTTGAGTACATGTGGCAAGCACTTAATGCTGATGTGGCCGTCCTGTACAATGGCACTCTAGGAAAATTAAAATACATACATACAATAATACTCTGAACATGAATGGAAAGGGGGCAGTGTTGTAGCTGACATAGTGATGCAGCAGAGCTCAACATGCTGTAGGTCACTTTACACTGTGATAACTGGTTAATCGCTAACTGCCCAATTTGAAAACAATGGGTTAGTTAAGAATTTAGTCTTTCTTGTTTGCTTCTGTTGATGACCTTTCTGTCCCGTAAGCACTGATATCAGGGATTTCATGCCCTTTTTGCTTGGGGGCAAATAACATTGGAGTCATGAGTTGTGTCTGAAGTGGAGTTCTACTATAATTAGCACACAGATAAGAGTACCTGACTCTTTTCAGCCAGCTCTTTTCTCCTGTTCTCCTCTTTTGTTAGTTTCCCTATTAGGATGTTGTTCTCCAAAGTCAGCTCTTGGATCCGTGTCTGTGGATACACACAGCACAACAAGGTCACTGAGTTAAGTTTTATCCAAATTAAGTTAGTTAATATTGTGTGATTAGAAAACCAGATCCTTACAGATAGAGCAGCTTCTGTATCTTTTAAGGTTTTGTCCAAACTCTCCAGCTCCTGATTGTGAACTTTCCTGAGCTCTGAAAAGATTCACACATTCACAATCCTAAAAATTAACTATATATTGCCTTTGTTGACAAAGGCAGCACATTTGAGGCAAAATACATTCAAAAGGTTTTCTGAGCACCAGTCAATTTCAAATAAAACGTATAAAAAGCAGCTTTGGAAAAAGGATGTTTATAGTTGTGCCCATCTTGTCCACTCACCTTCCAGTGACATTTCATACTGTTGTTTAACACTCTGCTGCTGCTCTGCGTGGCTCTTCTGTAGTTCCAGCTTGATGGCTTCATGGTTGGCTTTGAGCTCTCCCATCTTTAAAAATGACACAATGTACTTAATTTCAAAACAGTCATCTATCCGAAGGCATTATCAGCACTGCCTAAATTTGAGATATTTTGTGGTCATGCATTTACACAATCTTGATAAAAGGTGGTATTACAACAAACCTGCTGCTGCATCAGAGTATTGCACTTGTCAGCCTCCTCCTGGTAGGTGAGGTGGACCTTGTCCCACTCAGCCTGGTAAAAGGCCTGTAATCGCTGCTCCAGCTCAGCCACATCTTTCTGGTGCTGCTCCTGCAGGTTTTGCAATGCATCCTCCAGAGCAACACGTAACTCCTCCCTTTCCTTCTCCAAACGCTCAGAGGAATGAATGGAGCAAACTGGTAGTACAAACAGAAAGATTGATTTTGATGAAATGGTGACAGGGCAATTGCGTTCAGTAACTATGCACAGCTGTATAGACTCTGAAATATTAATTTAAAAAGGTGATAGGAAAACATGTATTATAAACCACTTATGTAAGAAATCTGATATGTCCACTGAGGACCTTCTGTTTAGTGAAGTCATCCTTGATGTGCGACACAAACGCCCTCCTAAAAGGAATGGAAAAACTGACTTTTAATGGGAGGTGCCTATTGCACTTTACCATAGCTGCATGACCATTATTTATAGACAAATTGAAATGTAGCAACGAGTCTCAACCCTTTCACATAATCTTGAAATTGGGGTCATAGGTAACAGATTTCTTAAATTGGGCAACTCTTCTCCCTTACTCAGCCGGTGCCATTTTCAAGCTTGTGCAATTGGAGGCTTTTGTTTTTTTTTTCCTTCTGTGAACTGGTGCCCCTCTTTCCATCACACTGAAGTAGCTGGCAGTGACCAACTTCATTACCAGTCATCAGCTTAAGTGGCTATGCACAAATATGGCTGATACCTCACAGCTGGCAATGAACCTCAGCTCACTAACAAAATCATAGTGATGGTGAATAGTAAGGGAGACAGCTGAGTGCAACACAAAACTCCTCTGCAATGTGTAGCAGGTGACTTTCCCCTCAAATATTTAAATACATGGTACAGCAATAAACCACAACTATGTAGAACTTGAAACAATGCGAGACGTCAGTAGTGGGTGTAAAGTAATACTGAATCCAGATGTCGCTCTGCTGTCCTACAAAATGGGTGGTACAACGGCCACACTGAAACTTTCATGGTCATGACAAGCTATTTTTTCCCCCCTTTTGCACAATGAGTATTCCCCATCATCAGCCGTAATAACCACATTCTGTATTTGAAATGTGTTTGTAACACAGAACAATTCTCTTACACAAATAGTCTGAGGTTGTACATCTTGTTCATCATAATAAGTAACCTTGTTTCTTTCTGGATATGAATTAAGGCTCAAATTCTCTTCTTTTGCACATATTAATATTGGTGTATAGTGGAAAGGAGTAGCTGCCCTGCAGGAGGATGAAGATTCACCTTACCCAGAGTGGAATAACGGCAACAGCTCCAGGAGCAGGGGCCAAGACAACATAGGGATGATCTATCATTCTTTGGCATGTACAGCTCAACAAACGGAGCCCGGCATTCCGCAACCATGTGTAACAGAGATCTGCTCATATGAGCCCCCAGTCCACATCCACCCTACAAAAACACCTCATGGCTCATGCAGCATGGAAAACCAGGAACTAGTTAATGTAATGTTAGCTTTATTTGTTAGCTTTATGATGATGGCATTTAGAAACCTGCCATATAATGTGGATGCTGAAACAGCTAGATCCATTTTAATTGTAATTTAGCATGTGAAGAATGATAACAAATGGGGTGTGGCTGAAGCATACTTTTGGCTGTGGCCCAAGCCTTGAATTTACTGTGGTACAAGGGGTGAGATCACTGGGGAAACATGCAGTGGAAAAACTAAAAGTTGATTTTTAAGAATCTCAATTGCCAAATATATTTCAAAAGGTTTATTTGAGGACAATCTAGGTCTTACACCCACCCTCAAGGAAAGAATGTGTTAAAGCGCAGATATAACAGTGCTCAGTATGTAAGTGTGGTCATGTGGAAGTCCCAAGACTGTAAGGGAGGGGAGGAGTCACAACACTAGTGAAGCCTTAAGTAACAGGGATAAAAGCAGCTGTGTGAGTGCATGTTTGAGCGTGCATGTGCCTGTATGCGTGAGTTCATTCTGTGAGACGGTACTTAGGTTTGACATAAAACATGGGCTGCTGTCAGTAAGGCTTCACAAGGCCTCAGGTGGTGTGGCATTCCACTAGTAAAAGCCCCTCCTCCGTGGGGGCAGAGGTCAGACAGCCACTCCCTGGGGAACAGACTGACACCATTTTACTCGGCAACAATTTAACAAACAAGCATTGCCAAACCCACATCTGATTATCAGTGGGGGATAAAGCAATTATCAAGTTGAGGAAGCTGCAGGAAATCTCTGTGTGTCTAGTAAATGCAAACAAAAATAAGAGTTCACCTGCAACACACACGATAGTATATAATTAAGTTCATGCAGTCTCAAGCAGAACACCAACTATCTGATTTTCCTAAATAATGATCACGTTACCTCAAGTATTTTTTTTTTTTAATGAAATAGTAGGAATGCCAGTCTAGAGGGTGTTCCGCAATGTAACGGATGATTAAATTCACCAATGTGCAATAATGCCTACCACGTGCTTCAAACGTCAACAACAGAGCATCAATGACTCAGATCAATGATTGCATCAGACCACAGAAACCAAAAAACAGTGCGCTGACACAAAAAAGCCCAACAGTTATGATTTAAAAACACTTGTTTTAATTTTCAACAGAAACATAATCCAAAGTATTTCTCAACTTTTATGTTTAACAACCAAAAAGAGAGAAACACATTAGAGGAATATGGTAAAAGCAAACACTGTAACAGAGTATGCACAGTGATGATAACCACTGATAACACAGCCAGTGTGAGATCAAGGTGACCAAACTTACCCAGATCTCCTCGGAGGTTGACCAGCTCCTGGGACAGCTCCCTGCACTGTCTTGTGGCTTCATCACGCTGCAGAGAGAAATGTACACAGTCATATACATTCACAGGACAGAGTCAATATTATTAATCTCTAGGGAGCTTTGTTTCAACAACGCACCTAAAACATCAGGGTCCTTATGACAGCATTATGACTTTGAAAACTAATTCACTATTAGGAGGGAGGTTCTTTCAGGGCAACACCCTGACAAATAACCATTGCATGAGTCCAGTTTTCCTACTGGATATTGTGTTTGATTGCCAAATACAAATACACTGAAAGCACACCAACAGCTAACAAAGAAAAATCATCATCAGGGAAGAGGGGAGGGGAGTTAAAAGAACATTTGGCACAACTCATGTTTTCAGTCTTACCTCAAGCTTCACTGACTCAGTTTTGCAGTAAAGAGAGAACTACGCTATAGCTGCAGCGCTCCCGCCTCACTTCAAACTGATGCATTGATAATCAAACAACTGTTTACCTCCGGTCTACTACCCTTCCCTCACTATGCTGACAATAACAAACACAAACAACTTCATTCGCTACAAAGTGGTTCACACAGTGAACACAGACTTCAAAATTAAATTAAGAGCTGAGGGGGGAAAAAAAAACAAGTAAAAAAGAAAAACACTTGAATATCTTCTACCCTGTCCTACTGGACCCCAGAACTGCATCTATACTTCACTGCAGAATAGAACAGTGTAGAAGCCAGTTACCCTCTCTGCTGCGCAGGAGCGACTAAGGCACGCTCTGCTGGCAGAACAGCCCATGATCCAGCCTCAGGCTGAGGCTTGGGTGCCGGAGTCTCCCCCTCCAGCTATGGAGACAAAGTACTCCAGGACAAACAGTGGTCCAGGTGGACGCACCACCTCCACACCCCTCCTCTCAGACTGCTCTCACAACATCTGAGGCGGGACTGAAAAAGCCGCTTCACTGACTGTAGTGAGTGACTGCAGAGAGCATTACCGTATTCCACCTAAAAGGAAAAAAAAGGGGCAGGCTACAGTGTGATAGAGAGCAGCTTTCTCACCAGGGAGCTGAGGTCACTTTAAGGCAGCACTTCAGAGTGGAGCAACCATAAATTGCACAGCACTGTCGGACATCAGGCTGATGGAGCAGGAGTTGTGTAGTGTAGTGACCTTCTCAGGGGACACAAGGAGGTTTCATGACCACCATCCCCCATTTCCCAACTGAACCTGCATTAAACCAAACCCCCAATCCTTTGCACCATTATCATACAATCTACTGTATGGGCTGCATGGGACAATCTCTCCATTACCAGATGATATAATGCTGGGACTGATCAAATTTCAAGCTTCTATGTAAGTAACACTTTGACAGTCAATAAGATAAGTATAAATTATATGTCACTTGTTGCCTCACTAATCTGTCTTGGTAACATTTTACAAACTGAATTAGAAACAGTTACTTGGTAGAACCTGACCATAAATAAACAAATGATTTTATATATCTATCTTGTTGCCACTGAAGCTTAACTGTACAGTATTTTGTATCAAAACTAGGATCATGTTTTGTCTCCATAATTTAACACAGCACGTCTGACGGTTCATGTTCAACTGCTTCACATTCAGAGGTAAACCGATGAATTACAAATATTTGTTTATGCCTTACACCACACATACTAGTGATTACAACCAAAATTTTAGAGATTTCAGTCACTGGTGGTCCATTTTTGTCAATTAAAATTGTGTATATTCAATAGAAACCTTGGATCAAGTTAAAGGAGATAATTGCTACTATGCCACCCTGAAACATTTCTTGGATATACAGAATCAGCTTTGCTCCTTCTCTACAATAATTCACACTACTTCAAAATCTATTTGATATCCAGTCCTTAAGTTGTAATGTAATGTC
The DNA here is from genome assembly GCF_900963305.1 of Echeneis naucrates. NCBI lineage: Eukaryota > Metazoa > Chordata > Actinopteri > Carangiformes > Echeneidae > Echeneis > Echeneis naucrates. Next base: position 18,587,305 of record NC_042520.1, on the reverse strand, counting down.
CCTCGTGCATATTAAGATAGCATGTTAGGTGTAGAATGACACTTGATGGTAGCCCAAGATCAATGACTAACTGCTTTGGATCAGGTTTCTGTTTCCTGAAAATATAATGAATATTAGAACACTAGTAGACCAAAGCTACACTGAATCCTTTCTCATGTTAGAGTGTGTTAGCATTCCTATACTTAGTACAGACCAACCTCAGAACTCACACACTCCATCCAAACACATGATAAGAAACAGTGTTCAGCCCTTGCTTAGTGTTTGGCTGCTGGTCATGACCATATCAAGTCAACAGCTGGGACATTCTCACACTACGATGGTGACGTCTTGCTTCCTATTCTTGGTTTGATGAGTGGCCACCAGATACTATTGTGCTCCACATGTACATCCTCAGCTATTAATACAGTGGACACACAAATTTGGTAATTTTGCATACTAAAATAATCTTGAGAATGAATAGAATTTATCTTAAATGTGTTTGTGGCAGTGGCTCAGGTGTAGAATGTCTTCTCCACTTGGTTTGGATAACTGCTGTTCCATCAAGGAGGAACAAAGAAGTGATGCTTCTTCTATTCCTTGATGCAATTAGTTTCACAACCCTGCCACCCAAACAAAGGATATGAGTCAACCATCAGTGACTAGAAATCATACAATGATTTCAATATGAGCTGTCACATTACACTGAGCTGCAGCCGATACTTAAACACTTTTCCAAATAGCTTTGTTGTGTATAACTGCATTTGTCAGTTCCATCTACATTGCTCTAAAACAGTAAGTTCATACTGTGCTGGCTTTGTTGGGTCTGGAATGTGAAACTGAGCTACAAAAAGGTAAAAGTTAGTAGGCTTCTCAGCATTTGACAAACCAATGCCAACCCAAGTTAAACACTTCAATGCACAGTTACAATCAGTGGGGCAGTGCAGCTTGCAGATTAAATTAAGGAACAACAGAATCCACCCAAGCTCAAACTGAACTGATATGAACTATGTCACAACCGGAGTTAACCAGAACACACGACACCACCACAAGAAATCTGCTTCGTCTTAAACTCAGAGCAAGCCAGGAGTATAGAAAGTAGCTGTAAAGGCCAAAGGGAATGCATGCCACAGTTTGTAAGACAGCTGAGTGAGGAAATTGTTTAATTTTCTGCTGAGAGATCAAGTGCACCACAGAAACAGCCACATCTCTCTAACTGGCAGCAAGTATGTCAGTTCATCAGGACTGTCTACAGCAAGGCCCTTTCAAGATTCACACCAGAATCCACTTGTCTGCACTGATGCCTTGTCCAACCAGAGGGAGTCACTACAGAAGCAAAGTACACTACAGTTGGTCACCCCCAAACATAAATGAATGGAAAGTAGAGGGCAAGATCAAATTTCACATACTTCAAGTACCCTCTGGGCATCAGGCTACATATTACTGCTTTTAATAAACTGCGTTGAAGCCTAACACTCTAAAACAGGTTTTTTTGGTTTCTCAACTAGACCGATCTCTTATTTTCAAACAAGACAAAAATTGGTTAAAACTAATTCCTTCAATGAGTCAAAACCCTTATAAATTTAAATACAAAGTCAATGCAACTTGATGGAATTCTCTCAACACTGATATACTAAATACTACTTTGAAATCTAATTATATTATTATATTTCAATAGTATATTCCAGTTGCTTCACTCAATCATCTTTCATGCTGTACTGCCAACACAAATGGTGTGAAAACATTTGCCAAGGATGTTTCTAAAGTTATCCATACAGACTGAAATAGTTAGGACATTTTACACACAGAATAGTACCTGATCTTTTACACTATGTTTACCGGCAGCTGTAGATATTAAGCTATAAAAATTATTCTAATTCAGTCGTATAATTCACTTATATAAGACTGTGAAGCTTCTGATGCACAGATACTAACTGAAGTCTACGCACCACATTGTAATTTCACTTCCACAACACTAAACAAGTAAGTACGATGCCTGGCGTCGTATCCCAGGGTAGCCCCTGGGATAAGCTTGTTTGTAATGTAATGTGGGAAAAATAATTCTTTCAGGCATTCAATTCCTTGAAGCCAATCACGTTACTACTATTAAAACCAGATCCAAGTAAAACAAAGCTTAAACATCCACATTCAAAAGACTGTCAGGGCCACGCTTGCTTATGTGAATATATGAAAAGAACAACTAAAAGACATTTCAGATTTCTAGACGTGGATATTCAAGAGATCATGATCATGACCATTCCAAACCAGAGCAATATATTAAAAGTAAATTTCTCTTTGATCCAAGATTGCTTCAGTTTAGACAAAGACAGGACTGTTGTCCTGACACATTTATTTCCTTACCTCAATTAAAGTTTGCTGTAAAACTACGGAGAATGCCTCAAATCTGCGGTTACTGGCTGTAAGAAGTCCTCTGAGCTGCTGGATTGTCCGGTCCTTTCTCTCATCCTTTGCCACACTTGCTGGTACCACATCCGGAGGTCCATGAGCCGGGTTTGGTTGGGATGGCTGCTGCTGAGGATGTTGCTGGCGAGTGCTGACCTTGGGTTTGCTCTTGTCCACTGCGAAAGAACATGTGTTTAGTGTTGTGACAACATTGAGCATCATCATACACCCCTCAACAACCACTGCAGCTGTTCCATCAGCAGTACCACCCACCACATACACCTCCACCAGGGTCTCAGATGCAGTGAACTCTGGTGTCAAAGTCAGAGATACTCCTGTAGTCTCTGTAATCTGTTCTGTCCAATCAACCAGTTTGATGATTCCCAATGCTGCTCTTCTGACAGCCAAGACATAAAATGGATATCTAAATGCAATTTTCCATATCCTAATAACATCTAGTTTACCCTATGTGACCAGGAATGGCCTTTTTTAGCAAAGCCATGCTCCTGTAGTTCTTATTTACATGAGCTTTACTGTATAATACATTCCCTCTATACAGTATCTACCATTAATCCAGCTAAGAAAGAACACATTGTTTATACTGGTGGTGCATAGAAAACTAAACTGTCTAATTGTCAAAGACATTTACAGTGGAGAAGGATGAAAAAGGTGACTATTGATTATGTTGCAGAGTAGTCAGGATAGCCTGGGCTCACTCTGTTCAACATGCCAGCTGTTACAGCAAAGGAAGCTCAAAAGGAAAAAAAAAAACAAAAAAAAACAAAAAAAAAAAAAACAAACCCCAAATCTTTATATACCAGCATGTTAATTTATATCAGTCAAAGAAATTTACTTTGAAAGAAAAATCAATCACAGTTCTATGTAGGCACAACCCCCCCGCGCCCTTCCTGGTTATTGTAGACAGCAGATCCTGGATCTGTTGAGTGAAAAACGTCCTGTTCACTGGTCTTATTGGGCAACACAAATACTGTCAATGTCAGGCTTTATTTATATAGCACATTTAAAAACAGCCAATGGCCTACCAAAGTGCTTACAGTAAAATTATATCACACCTCAGGCTCACCAGACAGACAAAGTAGACACTATTTTGAAGAAAGAACAAATTCAAAACCAAACTGCAGCGTCTAAACAGTTCAACACTAAGAGAAAACAGGATAATAAGTCAAATCCATTTTAACTGAGTAACTATAAACTGCTCTTATGCCCAGACTAACTTGAGTTTACACAGCGCCATATCCAGATATGCAGCACACCTCAAAGCTAGTTTCCCCTTGGCAGCCTTCATGTTTTATAGCCAAAGTAAACTGTTCAGCATAAAAGAAAGGCCCAGCCTTTTAGGCAAACAATATATTGATACTGTACTGCAGCTAGACTAGTAGTAACACCTACCAAAAAAAAAAAAAAAAACAGTTTACGGTATGGCTTATCAAAATTATTTTGCTGCACAACTTTATTTGACAATGTATGTGGTTTAAAGCAAAGTTGGGTCAAATTAAGATGATGCAAGATTAAAAGCCTCACGGCTTGTGAGGCATGTTTTCATCGTTTCTTTTGAGAATTGTGACTGAAGGCCTCTACCGACATCCCCCCCCCCCAGTTTTGCACAATGTACATAGAGGAAATATCAAAGACTCAGTATAACACTTGAGCTTTTGTGCCAGGGTTATATATGCAGTTGAAGTGAAAATGGCATTCATTGGTTTGTTTAAATTGGGATGCCCTCTGCTGGTTGTGCAAAGACCACCGTCTAGGTTTGCATCACACCTAACATGGACCCCAAATATGCCTGCAGAAGCGTGCACCAAGCTTTCTACCATGTGTAATGGTGCAATTAACATGTAGGTTAAAGTAAGTGCTTGTTATTAAGGTAGCATGTGAATCTACTGTGTCTCTGTAAGGTTACATTATTTGATCCTTAATCTATTTTCTTGTCATTTAAATATAAAACTTTGGGATCAAAACCACATTACCTTTTGGAATGGTGGTGTTTGTACTAAGAATTGAAAATTATGCAATAGATTTCTGCTGAATTTCAAAAATTCATGCTTTTTGCTATTTAAATTATTCAAGATGATCTCAAGAGGTTGCTTAGTTTTATGCCTCTGAGAAAACCTGAGAAAAGGTAATAATTCTTAAAAAGAGATCATATTCTAATTTTCAGCCCACAAAGGAATTTGTGCGTTTGCAAAAATTTTTCTTGGGGTTACTGTTTAACTCAGATTTACTTCCAAAATAGAAAATATTCAAATATAAGTCAACATAATATATATACTCGCAGTTTGAGTTGAGTGTAATCGTGATTTATTTTAGCAGTGATGTTAACTTCATTGTGGCTTTTGTTTTCGATCAACACACCAAACCGCACTTTACAAATTAATTTATATCAGCACATAAACTGTTGCTCAATTGCACTGCTGTTCCTTGGCAACAGAAAACCTGCAGCTAGTTTCATTTAAGTATCTCAACGGAGCAGATGACATGCTTTTTTATTTTACACTTTCTACCAGGCCTCAAAAATCCTTTTGTACCAATTCAACTCTACATCAAATACTGTGATTTAGTGACTCCATAGCAAAGTGCTCTGCTGCTGTAGGGAGACGTCACAGCATGGCACAAAGACTGATGGGTGATGAAAGCACTCACAATCATGCACGTGCTTGGTTCACACAATGCCTGACAATGACCAGGCTCTTATATTAACGAACGACTGAATGATACACAGGACACAGCACAAATAATTAGTGATATAATGATGGTAACATTGACATACTGGGAGTCTTGCAGTGCTTTGGCATAGCTCCGTCCCATAATCTGTGATGGTATATTAATAATGATCTTGTTTGTTTGAATGTGAAAGATTTAGGACTAAACCCTCACTGACACAAATGACCATATTTGGGCAAAACCTTTCAAAAACAGGAATGAAAGTGCTTTAAATAATGTGTGAACCACAAGAAACTTCTGCATTCCCATACTATTATTCAGCAATCACAACTAAATTTCATGGTTTAACCTAGAAACCAGGACCCAAAATAACCTTGGTACAAGCTCAGGGTGAAATGGGAGTACTGGATGTTCCAGTGAGACCAAGTGCATTTTGACAGTTATATAAAGAGGTGGTCATAAAAATAAGGCAAGCTATATTGAAATGTCAACATGACCTAAATAAATTAAAATTGTGTTTGATGATTTTTTTTATGTATTCCAAATTTCCTTCCTAAAATAATTCTGGAGCTGGACCCTTTGGTGACCAAGGTAGGTAAAGATGAAAGATGAACCGTCTGTTTTGAGAACCAGTAAATAGCCATACTAAAAATAGATTTCAGAAACAGCAAACTGGACAGGTCCACTTGAGAGGTAACCACTGACAGATTTGGATTAAACAACACAGTGCAAAGACCCAAAGACAATAACAAGGTCAATAAAAATAAATACACAGAAATAATTGACAGACCTGTTTGGAAAACCACAGTATTCTTCCTGCATCCTGATAGCAGCTGAATGTTGCGGAGTAAACCCTTAGCTGTCAGACGCACGTGGATGTTTGACAGAGAGAGCTTCGGAGACCATAACATCTCTCAAAAATCAAGCAAGACGGTCACAATTTAAAAATCAGAGCCTAAATGCAAGAACTTGATGCCTGTTATGAACCTCATGCCATGGCTTGCCTCAGTGTATCATGCCTTAGGTGACAGCAACACAGACGAGCAGGACTGGCAGAAAACAAATAAATCAATAAAAAGCAGTAAGAGCTACTCCACTGTGAAAGCACTGAAAAACGCAAAGGCATGGCAGGTCTCCCAACTCAAAATCTAATTCCCAGCTGTGACTGCTGGAATTCACAAAGAGGGTTCAAGGCTGGCCAGTGGTTTGTAGCATAGACTGATAAATCTGATGGGTGCAAAAATAAATAAATAAAATTTATAAATCCCTTAATCCTCTTGGTAAGTGAAGGCTTCAACTATTCACCAAACACATAGATCTCACAGCAGAGAAAAGCAGCATCTCAAAGCTTGATGATGGCGGTGCTGTAGAAGAGCCAAGATGCTAGGATAAGAGCAGAGGGGGATGGGAAAGGAGACACAGGGATGGGAGGAGCAAATAGAATAACTGTAGCCAATGAGAATTTGTGCTACCACCCCCCCACCACTCCATTTACTCTCCCTCCCAGTGTCATCAGCAGTGGGATGGCAAGAGAGAACAGTTTGCTCATGGCTTTGCTCACTCTGATGTTCTGTGTATAATACAGCTTAGCTGGCACAGCTCTCTGTGAAAATGTGTCCTCAGCTATTACTATGACCCACATTTAAGACTCAGAACACTGTGCTGACTAACCAAATACCATATAATGCAGCCTATTCTCCATCTAGGTTCTGTGAAAGAGGCTGTAATGACACTTTTAATTACAAATTCAAAAGATATAGTAAGGCTGTCCTTACATATTTCTGAAGGTCATTGGTATTCAGCTGGAGAGGATGACTGCTTACAGGGCTGAAAATGCACATAAAGTTTTAATGTATTTTAATGTACAGTTTCTAAAAAAATTAAATAAATAAATAAATAAATCCACATTTAATTTACACCTGATCACAACGCAAACTTGTGGTAGGCTTGTGCTAGTCCCAAGCCCGGATAAATGGGGATAGTTATGACAAGAAGGCCACCCGGGGTAATAATAATAAAAAAAAAAAAAAAAAAAAAAAAAGGGGGGGGGGGGGGGGGGGGGGAAGAAATCAATCATGCAAATCACAGAGCTTGCTTGCTGTGGCGAGCTTGCTGTGGCGAGCTCAAAGAGCCAAAAGAGTGAAACGATAATGGAGCTTAACAACACTGAAAAGTGAAAACAGGGCTCTTACATAAAACAACCTATGAAAATAAAAGTGTAATGTATAAACTCCATAAAGACAATTAAACATGTTGGTGAAGTGGTCTTGCTGAATTCAAATATTGAAGTTCTTTTTTTTCTATTCTAATAGTATCCTTTTATTTTAAAGAACATTTTGAAACAAGATGGACAAATCTGTACGAATATTTTTTTGTGTATCCATCTTCTCTAAAGCAAAGCCTTTACCTTTCACAAGTCATATAAAATTAATTTAAAACTGGTTAAATAAGATACATAGCTTGGAAAAAAATAACAGAGAGAACTGAAAACTCTTACAACTTGAGGTTAAACGGCCCAGTCTTGTAGAAGCTGTTCCTTTCAGAGGACCCACTGTGAGACTTGAAGCTCCTTTGCTGGTTGAAGCAGCAGGCTTGCATGATGTGGCCAAAGCTGTGACAAACAGAAGGTCCAGTTGAGAATAGTGACGAGACTTCATCTGACCCATAGTGTAGCAAAAACACAAAACTGGAAACTAAAACTGCTGAACCACAGACAGCTTTTAAGTAGAAACTAATTCATGAGGATTTGATTAAAATACTGTTAAAAGGGATGAAAAACAGGAGCCATCTGATTCAATCAGGATCAAACAGGCCTAATCAAATGAAGTTACTACCAATATTGTAGGATGAACAATAGCTTTTTTGTAGTTAAGTTTTTTGGGAGGGTTTAATCACTTTCAACCTAAGTGAGTTTCAACAGGGCCCTTTCCTTATCATGTGAGGACTTGATAAGAGCTACAAAATCAATGTGGTCTCACTCATAGTTACAACTCAAATAAGAGAAAATCTAAGCTCATTGCTTTTCAAATTAAATTATAAAAATGAAAGACAAAGCCTCGTATCTGTAACAATAATGAAAATTCATAAATGTGTTTTTGTCTGTTTGATCATACTTTGTCCAGTGTTTCTTCCAGGTGTTGGGATGAGCCTTGCTTTCAGCACAACAGATTTGAATGGAGTTTGTTTTTGTACAGCTCCCCCAGAAACTGTTGAAGAATGTGAAGAAGATCTAGTAAAAAGTCACATTCAGATTCCTGCAGCATTTGAATATGTCATCACCACAGATCTCATGTAGACAATACCAATAGTAAGTATGTTACCAATAGTAAGTATTTTTGCTATTTTAATGTGATTAAATATATTAATATAGGGAATAAACATCAATTAGATCAATAGGAGGTGCTGCCAATCTGACTGAACTGATATCTAGGATGTACAAACAATGTTGCTGTGCTCTGAATAAAACAGATTTTCTTGAAATCAAACATTTTCACCATTGATACCCCAGTTATGATTCAACTTTCAGTTTGACTTACTTCTGCAAAAGCTAACAAAACGGATTATACAAATGCAATAGATCCAATGAGCACATGTCATTAGGCTAAGATCACAGGTGGATTATGCACTGCCCTCTGCCATTAAACAGGAGTCATTGAAAAGATGAGGTAGGAATTCTCACCAGGTGCAGCTAAGAAGTCCTGTGTAACCAGCCCTTTGATTTTCAATTTAAAAAAATTAAATAAGTCCACCTCAGACAGCATCAGTTGTAGTGTACGTTTGCTCTCTCACCTCCAGGCAACATTGTGTGTGAACTTGAGTGGAGGAGAACTAGTTGCCCCAGCAACCACACAAAGTCTGTTTAGAAAACAGAATCCCTTGTCCAATCACAGACTTGCATGATCTTGTGGCTGCTAGGTGGAAAACAGCCCTCTGTCGAATAACTCCATCTCGTTATACATCAGTCAGGACATAAAATGGCACTACCAAGTTCTCATTAGAACCATTCAAAGCTCAGCAGGAATACATAATGTCTTATCGACACTGGGCTGGTATTCAGAGTTAGTTTTGAAAGATTTGGATAAAGACATTAGGAGTTAAATTATTATGAGAAAATCTGTCTTCCCTATTTTTTTTATAAGCCAGATTCCTGCAAGGGGCAGATGTGTAGGTATTAAAATCTGACTAGGACTTGCCTCATGGGAGATTTGCATCAAACCCGAGCCCTGAAGTGGGTCATCATTTATTGCAGCAGCCATTCCCTTCAATGTACAGATATAGCTAATGATTTTACCCCAACTTTGCATTATACTGATATTTATGTGCAGCGTGAACAAACAGACTGTCTAATTCCTACATGCTCACCTTGTGTACTCCCAGTGCTATCGCTCAGCTCACTGTGACACTCAGTGAGGCTCCTAGATGGCCCTGAGGTCTTGCGTGGTAGTTTAGATGCAGAAGTAGGGGGAAGGCTCATAAGAGACGGGCGAGAGGGAGTCTGAGGAGGTCGGGATCTATTTAGCTGGGGCTTAATACTTGTTGCTGAGGCATTTCGGAGGGATGGGTCTCCTGTTTCCTGTGTTCTCTGGCTGCCTGGGATACAATTGAGCACAAATAAACATCCAGGGTCAGCACCATAATCTATATAGGCGATAAGTGCATTATATGTCACTCATTTTATGACTACTTCAAGACTTGATTAAAAACAGCTCAGCAAAAGTAAGCATATACTTAATGCATAAAAACACACACAAAAAAAATAAAAATACTGAGGCTTACCTTTGTTTCTCAATTTTCAGTAAAAAAAAACAAAAAACAAAAAAAACTTACCTATCTTACCCACAACATCAAACATGTCAAATTTGATCAACCAATAGAAAATATTGCAGTTTAAGAAAAAGAAAATTAGTATCCCAGTCAAATGAAGGCAGAGCATGAGAAGGTTACTGCTCTTTACTCTGCTCAGGGTGGTTGTTGAAAACACTGTGTTCTGTCTTCAAAATTACTGGTGAACTCAAAACCTCCCTTTCCTTCCCCTGCTTTTTCCACTCATACAGATGGCTTCCCATCAGAGGAACAGTCCCCCTCCTTCCCCTGGACTCCTCTTACTATCAGGAGCAGTGGGGCAGAGGGAGTTCCCTGTTTATCCCCAAGATCTGGACAAGAGACCGGAGGTGACATCTGTATCCAGCAGTGTTCCTGTGGAACATTCATGAATTCACAGCTGAGCTCATGGAGAAGACAAAAAGAGGTGTAGTACGGAAACTGCTCAATGTCACCCTCCAATGGGGAGACATTTTTACTACAACCCAAGTTATTCTAGTTACACAACAGAATGTTCAGCTGGACCACAACTATGAGACGCATATTTTTTTAAATCTGCCATCTTCATTATTCGTGAAATGCTGGCCACAAGCTAGTTAATATGCCAAAATACATGTTTGTCCACTGAAGAGTAAAGAATGCTATTTCATTGCATCACTATGTAACTTGAAGGAACCTGCTCTGGCAGCCATAGCATAGACAACCCCCCACAAAACCATTTACCTCTGGAGCTGTTTTCAATCATAGATGGCCCCTCAGCAGCAGTACAAGTCCAAGTCCAGCCCTCTACTCTTCTGGTTTCCATTACACACAGAGTTTAACAAACCTATTACACAATTCTCTGTTTATACAACAGAAGAAATGTTTCAATCATTAGCTCTCTACTTAGCTTAAGACAGAACTATAACTTATTAAGGTGCTGATTGTGACTTACGGTCAATGTTTTACTGACATTTGCTGGTCAACATTCTTTGCTATGAAACAACAATATCGCAGGCTAAAATGGATAGCAGCCCAGTGCTACCATAATGACTCTTACCTGTGATGTTCCTTTGCTTTGTTTGTGATGTTCTCAGAGCTTTGGAAGTCCTGCTTTCGTCCCCACCCAGTGCTCCCTGCTTCTGTCTGCTTGACAGAGTGGCAGTCTTGGGATTCTCAGCTGGAGGTTGTGAAACTGGAAATCTTCTTATTCGTCTTGGAGATGGCTGTCCTTCGAATCCAGTCTTACTTGGATTGCCTGAGGCTCCAACCGCTGTAGATTTGCTGGACTCTACCTGCAAAGAGAACTTTTTCCTCACTGTTGCTCTGATGGTTCACATTAAAAAATCCATTCCAGAGATCTTCAAAAGCTCCAATGAAACTGACTTTCCCACTCTGGGACACATTTTGTGGCTCTATGATATTACTAAAATTGAAATGAAATTTTAAATGTTTAAATTTGAAGTCTGAACTCACCACCAGGCTGATCCTCCTCACTGCTCTAAAATGGTTTTCAGCAGGTTTCTCTGTGGCATCAGTGTGTGCGTCTTGTTTCACCTGGGAAGAACAATTGGGGTTCCCTGGTATGGTCTGGCCCAGCTGCTTGTCAGTAAAACTAGCTGAGAACTTTAAAGTTGTTTTCTTTTCCTTGGGCGGCCTGGATGAAGATGAACTCTCTGATGAACAACGAGGCTGTGTCTTTGGTCCAGAACGCTTGTCCTGACCTACAGCTGAGCCTGACCTGACCTCAATTTTAGCTGACATGCCCTTCTTTGGGACTGGTCTGGGATCTGTTTGGCCACTTCCATCAGGGGATTTTTCCAAGGATGAGAAGCAGACAGTCTGGTTGCCAGCATGCTGTGCTAAATTGTCTGCTACTTGGCTTGAGGCTGCCTGCTCCATTTTAGAGGCATTATTACTACATTTGACTGCTGAAGCTTTATTTTTGGCAGATGGGTAGCTGTTTGGTGAAGATGTGCTACTCTGACCCTGTTTATCCATTTCAGTATGCTCACATGACTGTATCACCATCATTCCCAAGTTGGCACTCTCTGTATTACTTTGCCTATCACTGACCATTTTGGTGGCAGTAGAGACAATGGCAGTGCCATTCCTTAGCTTGGCAGGGCTAATTTTGATAGTTGCCAATCTATAGCTTTCAGTATGTTTGCTGTTTACATTAACTTGAGATGATTTTTTCTGTGAGACGGGGCCTGGCATTGCCATTTGATGCAAAGGCCTGGTCATGACTTTAGATTTTACTTTACTCATGTCTGACTTGGGAAATTTCTTGATTTTTCTGGCTGAGGCTGGCAGCTCTGCAACCAAATGTTGTTTAGTAACAGGGAGCGGTTGCCTTTTAGCAAGATGGCATCTTGGACTGCTTGCATTTCCACTACAGGGAGACTCTGAAAAGGAGGGGAGGCTGGGTATCTTGTTCTCAATGTTTTGTACTGGAGTGGAGGTTTGAATATTCTTGTTAGTTTTTTGCACAGCTGCAGGAGCGGACAAAAAGGTTTTCCCTTGTTCTGGTGTAATCACTCCAGGGAAATGGGCTAAAAAATCTGTTTCATCACTGGCAAACTGATTCTCTTTCCCACTATCTGCAGAAGATTTTTCACAGACAAAGGTCATCAAAAGACCACCTTCATCCTCACTTGGCAGAGCTACAAGAGGATTGCATGTTGCTATGTCATTTTCCTCTGTCTGAATGAAAGTCACACCAAGACATGGATTGGCCATTTTTTCCTCCATGACTCTTTCTATGGATTTTTCACAGACATCTGGCAGAGTGTTCGTCTGTAGGCTAGATTCAGCAGGGGATGCTAGATGGCTCAAATCTGTAGAGATTGATGACTCTTCCAGGGAGGAGACTATTAACAGTGACTGGTTTTCAAGACGAAAACTGTTCCTCCTTATTAACATGTCCCCAGAACTCAGGGAGTAGCAGTCGTTCTCAGTGGATCCTCTACGAGAGGTCTCACGTGAACCTAGGCGGCTCTCCATCCCAGCAGAGTCTGGAGATGTCACAGGGGTATTACTTTTATCTGTTTTGTCATCTGTCGTACCAAAAGTCTCAGACAGACTCAGGTTTTTATTCCAGAAATTCACACTGCCATTGACAGGTGCAGCAATAAACGTTTGGTTCATGTTTGGGCTTACAACACAGAACACATCATCCTGTGGTAAAGTGGTGCTGTAGGTGGCATCTACAGGAGATCCTTCACTGAGACAGCACTCCAGCATGTTAATGTCAGGGGAGCTGCTGACTTCTCTGTCACTCACATTGGAGATGCTGCTCTCGGAGTCAGGTGACGGTGACATGGATGAGTTGCTGTAATGACTCTCAGGCGAGAGGCCTCTGTGAAGCAAAGGAACTATGTTCTCAACTTGGTCCGTGGACATTTTGAAAGTCTTCATAGACATTTGAGGGTTCTCTCAGGATTTTCCCTGCTTCTGCATTTCTAAATATCTTCACATTCGGTACCAGAGATGTGATGTATCAAATTTGATAAGACATATCTGTGAAGAGGGGAGAACAGACACAAGCACAATCTTTCACTGTCAACAGGAACACTTAAATCCGAGAAACAGGGTTATGCCTGGAATTACAAAAAGGGCTTAGTCACTCTGATAAGCTGTTGCAGTCATCGAATATTATAACAGCATACAGAAATTATTTGATTTCATTCAAGTATCTGTGTAACTCAAGTATCTGTGTAGATTATTTCCTCTAGAGCAGTACCTTCTAATCGCCATGTGATGCCGGATGCAATTTCATCAGGACTGCTGAGTATCAGGTTACTTTAGTATCAGTAACCTTTCTAAAGCTCTATTTTATTTTTCCTTTTCCACTTGTGCAGGGTATACACTACACTGAAGCTGAGTGAATAGAAAATAATCACAATTGCTCGCTCTGTGGACTCATTCAGAAATGCTTAAATGAGGGGGGGAAAAAAAAAAAAGAAAAAAGAAAAAAAGGAAACATGGTGGACATATGTGATTGGAAGTATCCCCTACTTTGTTCTGTAGTTCTGTTGCGTTTACTTAACATGATTGGACTGCTAGGCTTGCCAGTCACTACTAAAACAAAAGCACCATTGTGGCAGTACCAGCAGAGAGGGAGGTATCAAGTCACCATCACCCTATGCTCCACTATGTAGACCCTACACACCATAGTGCAGTTATAAAAAGGTAACATTTGATATAAAATTATACCACAACAAAATAAATGATAAAGATGTTGTCTACAGCAAAAATATGAATGTACAGTTTAATCTGGCCTGGATGGAACCACCCTGAATGAGTGAAATAAAACAAAACACATTATTGTAGATCTGCATTATTAATGGATTAAATATGGGTAAAATGATGGAGGATTCTTTATCAGGACGGAAGTGACAAGATCCAGACAATTTATCAAAAGACTGGTTAACTTATAACTGGAAAAAACACTTAGTCATTGGAGACATAGTTCAGTTCATTATGCAACTGTTAATGTCACGTTTCCATCTTAGGTGGAAACCAGTTTCCCCTTGGCTTGTTTTTATGTTTTACTGCCAAGATAGGATTTTCTTTGGTAGTAATATTAAGATAATGAGCAATTGAATGGCCTGGGACAACAATTCCTCTCCCTGTGTAAAGACAGGTAAACAAGTCTAGACTTGAAGTGCAACACATATGAATAGTTTAAGAGTCAAAGAAAGCTGTCTAAAGATCTGTCACTACTATAGCTATCAACAGCCTGTGGTGCACAAAACAAAAATTTTAAACATGTTGCTAAAATTTCAGCTATCTTTACAAACTAATGATAAACTGAAATGGATGCCTGCACCAAGACCACAGAAGAATCAGAATTGCACTGTCAAAGATAAAGTGATCACGTGAAGAAAAATCTAACTACGTAAAATGTTACCTAGAAATAGGTTCAACACAGAAGTAATGTTATAACATCAGTGCGTCAAATACAACAATGAACTTTGAACACTAAACTTTGAATATAGAACTACACATAATAATTAGATGTTAATAGTTTAATTTACTTTATGCATTACTGCTTTTTGTTAATTTAAGTACCTACTATTATCAATGTGACCAGGAGTCCCAATCTGGATAAATGATGTTTGTTCGGGTAGGGAAACAACACACCTTGCTTTATATTGCAATCTCCACAATCAAAGTCTTGGCAAACTGCTGTGCACATTGACCCTTGGCAAGAACAGTCACTTGCAGGCTACTGCAGTATCTTTTACCAGTGAAATGCGACTGGACAAGTTGTGTTATGTAAAGAACTACACCATGACCTGACAATGTTTATGGAAAAATAAAACAGCACATGCCATGCTACAGTGGTCCTAAAAACACATAGAAAATTGTTAAAATATAATTTTAAGCAGGTCTACAACACTTACCCTTCACTGCAGAAAATGTAATGACTGATAGTCTGAACGAACTTGATACATCCACCGTGTACGTCCATTCAGTAATGGCTGTGGGGAAGAAAATACCTCTACAGTCAGCAGTATTGCCTAGTCTATAACGTCAGGGATCACTCTGTTTTGCAGGTTCAACCGGCTCATTTTACTCTCTGAGACAATCTCATTACTGCTTTCCTTCCAAAGCCCCAAATCCAGCCAAATGAGTAGGTAGTGCAGTGCTAGTCTCCTTCAGCCAGACACCAACAGCCCCGTCACACAACTCCTTCCTCCTCGTGCTCAGAGGCAACCGTGCATCAGTAACATCCCAGCCTGAGGAAACGTGCCGCTGGTGTAGGCTTTACAGCCTGGCCCCCCCGCACTCCCCCGAAGGTAACACGACCAATTCCAGTAGTCCTACTGCAGCAGTGGATCAGCGCACTCTCCTATGGGTCCTCGTGCCAGCAGTGAGTTTGCTGCAGACTGCTCCCCACTGCAGGCATGTCAATGTTCAGCTACTGTAGACTGTGCTCAGTATAGAGTTCCACTCCCAAGTTTACAGAGGGAGCAAGTGAGGAAGAAAGCAACATGTTACCTTATCCATACTGAGCCCAGTGCAGGGGGAGTGGTCATAGCCTTCCAGGCTGAACTGGCATTCACTGGCTAAGCAGCCAAAGTCCCTCTTTTATGAAGAATAGATCAGGCAGCTTTTTAGCAAGGGATAAGTGAAAAGGAGAACAGAGTGACAGGCAGCCTAGGTGCAGGGCAAGTTTGGACTTAGACTTTCATTATTCATAGACAAGACAAGATACACTGCAGTGTTGGTATAGCTGAGAAGTCCTCTCAGGTCCTCCAGTGCCAATACCACCCTGATGTCATAGCCTCATGTTGTACGCAACCAGTTCGACACTGGATCCTCACATTGCTGCAGTGGTGTGACACTTGTCTAAGACCTCTAAGACCCACGCTATTTCTGCTTAATCTATACAAGGGTCCTGACCCTGGGAACTACAGTCTAATCTTGACTGTAGCAAGCATGTAAATCGTGATAAAGAGTTCTAAGAACAAGTCTTAGATCCTATGAAACCCGTGGTGTAGCAGATCTAGTTAATAAGTAATCTAAGAATTTTAACATCTTGTTAAGTACAGTTGTTTAACCAGAATACAAATGTGATGTCCACTTTGTACATACTTTTGCAGACCAGCTGTTGAAGTCTCCAGGTCAATATACATCTGCACTAGACCCAATTGAGAGTCAGAACCATTCCCCCTTGTCAAACAAACTTCTTAACATTTCAGACTGCTCAGATGAAATGCCAACAAATTATGCAAGTTCTCGACAAAGAGGTATCACAATGCATCTCTGTTTTCCTTTATGAAAACCCAATCCAAGTTACAGCCTTCAAGTCGCATATCCACTTCGCTGCTAGATTGAGAGCAATGCATCGCCACATAATTATTTCTGAAGCCCCTCAGGCACCACGCACACACACAGCCTCGACTGGCCTTTCCTTGGCTTTTCACGGGTGACTGGACTTTTAGTATTACACAGCGAGCAGTTACGAGTAGCAGGAACAAAAGCCGAAGCACAGAGTTGCCCCACACTGCTGCAGGGCAGCAGGTCATAGAGGGAGATTACAGCCAGCATACCACAGGGACAAGGCTGTCCTCTGTAAAGCACAGGGGGACAAAACCGCCCCAACTGAGTCCAGTTAGAAGAAAAGCATAAAAGTGTCTTTCAACAGTCAAATTATTAATCAGTCTGGTCTAACCAAAAAGAACTGGAAAAGGCCTTGCTGTGGCCCTGTGCCATCTAGTGAAAAACAATGGCATGGGCCCTGATTTATCATGAACAAGGATGCATTGGCCTGATGGAAACACTGAAGCCTGTCCAGGAGATGATAGATAATCCCAGGGAGGCCTCTTCCAGGCCCGTTTGGTCTATAATTAGACCTGGACTATACATAGGATACAGCCACAAATACCCAAGAAAACACTGCTTTACGTCCATAGATGGTCCAAAACACAGGAGAACCACAACGCCTCTGGGAGACTATGGAATAATATGATGAAATTTCCCACTTTTAACTAAATTTAGGAGGCTGGCACCGAGTTCACATGAAACGGTTACAAAAATGGAGGACAGCTAACTACTGTTGATAAAAAAAAAAAAAAAAAAAAAAAGCTAATCAGTGAAACGAGAACAACGCTAACGAAGACTTTTTAACAGGCCTAACCGTTAGTTATCTCCAGTGCACAACTAAGTTAGTTATACTGGAGAAAATGAGATTATAAAGGTACATTCAGGTACAAAGCTGATATTTACAAAAAAAAGGCAGTTGACTCCTTTACCTGTCGTCCCTCGGAAGTGGCAGCGCCGCTGTCATGGCCACAATGAACAATTAGTTTCACCTGCTGGTTTCACCCCGCAAAACAAGCATTAACAAACCAATTTCAATCCTGTCATTTAAAAACGACGGCTGCTCAGCTCGCGCTGTCCCGCACAGCATGTTTGCTTGAACTTTGACACAGCGTGGTGAGGCGGCGTCCACCTTCAACCAACAGCTACCCTAAGAAATAACAGTGGGACATGGATTCGTTTCCATCTACAAAGGAAAGACAAGTCGCAGCTCAGCTCCTTCCTCGTAAACATGGAAAATGAAAGCCTTGTGATATATTTTTCTAGCTTTAGAGATCAGACACTTGATATCACCAATTTATTATTTCAAATTTGAATGTACAATAATTAAATAATTACATGGTTATAAATCATATACCAGGAAGCAAATCTATGTACAATGTAAAAAGTGCAATGTGTTAACAGAATGACTATATTGACACAATGAATACCGTGACAAAAGGTAAAGGGTAAATTAAGCCTTATATCAAGTTCACAGGTGGGGGGGCAGGCTTGACTTAAAAGAACCATTCTGTCTTTTGGATTAGTAATATCAATCAAATATACAATATTTCTTTGTATCATTATCTGTTATTTTACAACATCCATTTAGGAGTTACTGTTGTGCTTGGTGATAAAATGTAATGTAAAATCAGAAGATCTGTATACTGCATGATTTCCTCAAAAATTTGTTTTTCAGTTATAGAGAGAACCAGACTCTTGATGGCTCTGCAATATATTTTAAACGTTTTGCAGGTCCAATATATCTCTGTCAACATTAAAGGAGAAGCTGGAAAATAACGCATTTTTGTTTTCTTGGGTTGGTCTGGTACGGTCTGAATGGGCTAATTACATAAATATGTGCAGGACATTATAGCAGTCTGATACATCAGGCCACTGAGTGCATGAAACAGAATTAATGTACCAGACTAGAGTAAGACAAGATTATCGTTCCACATCAGTTTTAGGCCACATGGCTGCTGTCCATTAGTATGGGTATGAGCTGGGACTCCCTGTCCAGAAGGCAAGTCATTGTGCACGCTATGTAAGAGGAGGAAGGGGGGGGGGGGGGGGGGGGGGAAGGGGCGGGCTGTAGGAGCTGAAGCATATGTCTTTGAGGGATGATTAAGATGGGGGACCAAAGCAAGGAAAGCTTGTTTCCTTTGGTGTCCATTGGTAGGCAGAGCTGAACAGGTGCTTCTCTCCATCCTTTTTTCCTTTAGTTCCCTCTCTTTTTCTCCCTTTTCTCCTCTTATTTGACACAAGTGGGCCATTTGAGGCCCCCACAGGAAGCAGAGACAATAATGTATAGGACCACCTGAAAAGACCACAGAGACACAGTTCACTTTCTGCACTACTGATTGATCAATTATATAGTTAACAATACAGAGGTAATTCCTGCAGTTCAATGTGATATGGTGAGTCAGCGGTTGCTCTACTTAGGAAAGATCAATGTATGCAATGTATTTTATTTTACGTTCAGAATGTGTGATAGATGTGAGTTTCAAAGTTTTAGGTTCATCATATGAGCAGTAATGTGACATTTCTTGCACGAAAAAGAAAAAAAATGCCTTATTCCAGTCTAAACACATTTTGCAGCAGAGACAGAGCTTCAGTAATATTCCACCATATATCAATAAAGAAGAGTTACACTAAAGTAATACCCGTTATAGCAAATATACTGTAGTGTCTGTACTCACCAGGCACACAAGCACAATGACAACAGTCAGTTTAAGATTCTTCATACACATAGCACGTGCAAGGTTACGACTTGTGGTTTTAAATGTAACTGACTGGAGGAGGAAGGAGAAAAAATTAAATCAAAGCCGAATATAAGTCATTCAAACAATGCAATGACCACTGGCCTGTAAAACTTACAGAATCAACCAGATTTTCTGTTTTGTCAATCAGCAGCTCCAGCTTCTCTCCTCTTTGTGCGACCAAATCTGTAAAAACACAAAGAGAGCCGAAATTGACTTGGCATACACAAAAGGTCCAGTATTATGAGATCCCCATCACACTGTGGTTTAATCTGGACCAACATTTGAGACAGCAGCAGCATAGCTGTGAGCAGAATTTTACATGTTGAAATCCTGAATTGGTGGGATATTTGTTTGTTGGCCATGATCATGGCATCATGGCTGACAAATGAAAAATACCAGTCACATAGAAAGCCTTTTCTGATTCAAGGAAATGATCACATTGGATATTATAGCTCCATATCAACAACGAAGTGCATAAGAAGCTGACCTATGTTTCGGACCATAATGCCCTTCAGATCATCAACTTGCAACTGACTCTCGGCGAGACGATCTGATCCACGTGGGTCTGAGTGATGTTTCTACAAAGAGAAATAGAGACAGAGAACAATAAGGAAACAGAAGAAAATTCAAAGTTAATGGACAATAGATTTATGATTATTAAATGTTTGTATGTGGCATAGCAGAAAGCAGCATTGTGGTTTGTGCTATTGTGTTAACAAGAGGGTTGCAGGTACGGTTCCCTGGCCTGGGGTCTTTCTGTGCAGTGCTTGCATGTCCTCCCCATGCCTGCGTGGGTTTCCTTGGGTACTGCAGATTCCCCCCACCGTCTAAATACATGCATGTTTAAGTTAATTGGTGACTCTAAATTGTCCGTAGATCTGAGTGTGAGTGATTGCCTCTGTCTGCCGGTCCTGTGATGCACTGGTGATCTGTTCAGGGTGTACCCTGCCCGCGCCCAATGTGAGCTGGGATTGGCTCCAGCAAGCCACACAACCCGGAAATGGATGAATGAATGTATGTGTCATATTTTGTATAGACCGTAGATGAGAAGTACAGTCACAAGAGCCCTCCCAAATAAACGTTAGCATTCTCAGGCATTTGTTATACTCACCATCTGAGCTCCCAGCGTTGAGGAGAACTCACTGTTCATGGCATAGGGCAGAGCTGTTTGTGCACGTGACCCATATGTGGTTTGGAAACGCTTCTTGACTTCGCTGAGGAAGCTGAATGCACGTGATCTCTCAAAGTCCTTTGGCATACAAGTGTTAAATCGATGTTAAACATTAAATGATCTTGTGAAAAGAGAGTTGCTTGTTTTTATGTTGTTACAATGTAGGAATTAGTTATTAGTTTTTGTTGTAGTACCTGTCCTTAAAGGCTAGATATATGTATACAAGGAATGACCACTGACTAAATCTACAATCCCCACGTCCTTGTTGCAGTAACATTTGTTCTGCTGTAGTTGTCCATAGACATATATATTTTTTTAAATACTAATAATTATAATAATACATTTTATTTATAAAGCACTTTTAACAGTGCTGAAAGACACTTTACGGGAGGGAAAAGGGATTAAAAAATGTACAGTGAAAAATAATGAAGTTGTGGTGACAATTAAACATTAAATGTGGATTTAAAACGTGTCTTGAGCATTGATCTGAATTAGGTGAGGTTGGTGCAGTCACAGAAGGGTTTGGGAAGTCAGTTCCAGAGGATGGAGGCTGCAACTTTTAAAGATGAATTCAGTGTTGTGATTAAATCCTGCCCGATTCTGTATAACACTATTTCAAAGGACTGTGACTACTTACATGCTTTATTTTGCAACCACCTAAACAAAAAACAAAAAGATATAATATACTTACATCATCAGTGATGCAGAGGTATATGATTCTGTCGTGGCAGATGTAATGAAAGAGATAGCTACAAAACCAGAGAAAAATTTGTCAATTCTACATGTATACAGTTGACAGCAAACAGATATTACTTGTTACTTTTAGTAATGCACTGTAATGTGTCTCAAAAAAAACTTTCACTAAACATAAGAATTCGTCTTCACTCTCTTCCCTGTTGAGAAATTTGAATGAGGGCAAGTTATTGCATCATGGAACTCCACTTTATTGCTTTAGTTAGTGTTTGCCTGTTGTATGATCTTTATAAACTCCTTAGTCTTATTGTTCAGTCATCTAGAGTTCATCAGTCTAAACTACATTTTAACATATATTTGAACAAAAAAAGATTATTATATTTAAGCTGTCATAGATGGACTGGTTACAAATAATGTACTTATATGTACTGTATATGTACTGTTATGTACTGTTATGTATATGTACTGTTATAACAACAAAAATGTATGCAGTTTCATGAATGTATTTGTGTTAAAACTAGCTGGACACTAGAGATTTGGTTGCATATACTATTACCTGGTTTTTGAAATGTTTCAGATAGATACACATGTTCATATCCTTAGAGAACAAAAATGTTGCAGGAAGATAAATAATCAATACCTAACGGAAACAGACTCATACACAGACACACAGCCAATTTACTTACTGAGTATTCTGATGAATGTTATCTGTTTATTGTGTGTGTGTGTATTGACAACTGCTGATAACCCATGTTTGCACTTGCCTGTGGAAAACTACCAGGGATTAAATCAGCCATCAGCCTTGGTAGTCAGCACTTTCGGTAAGTGAGTCACTGTTCTTCACACATTGGACTTCCTACTGTATAAGCATGTGTGTGTATGTTTATATTTTTCCTAACTGGTAGAAGGGCAAATGGGAACTGACTACTGCGGGATGTCTGTGTGCAGATGTGGATGGAGGTGTATGAGCCTTACCTGCCGTGGCTGTACGTCAGTTTGTTATTCTCTGAGGGGATTTTGGCTAAGATCTGTTCAGTGACTTCCAGGAAGTTCCCCCCACACCATGCATGTTTGGCCAGGATGGTGGTTCCACGAGCCACCACAGCAAAAAGGATTGCCATGGCAACAGCTGGGCTTGCACCTCTAACGTTCCCGCTGACAAAACAAACACAACAAGAGTGAGATGTTTCTGGTGGAGCTAGAGGCCGGTG
Organism: Echeneis naucrates; assembly: GCF_900963305.1. NCBI lineage: Eukaryota > Metazoa > Chordata > Actinopteri > Carangiformes > Echeneidae > Echeneis > Echeneis naucrates. The sequence goes on along the minus strand of NC_042520.1, from coordinate 18,564,791 downwards.
GGATGGGCTGGGGAAACAGACAGATGATTACAAAAGACAGTTTCTGGTCAAAGATCCGAGGCTGCTGCTCCAGACAGGAGACACATAAGGGGAAATTATGTGAGTGAATGTAGAAAAACTCAGCGAAATCCAGGTGCTAGCGGCCTGTAAAAAATATTGTTATATGATCTCTCTGTCACGAGAAAGAACAGCAAGCTCAATGATGCTGACAAACAACAAGCTAGCTCGCTAATAATGCTGTTGACCAAAGTGCATCACAGCGTTATGGAGATGGCTTTTAAATACTTTTACATTCATCCTTCTTAACTACAGAGCTAACACAATTAATAGTGATATAAAACGATAAATCCAATACCTGGATGTGTCAGTGCTGATCAGAGTAGCTCATTTGGCGCAAATGTAAACATCTAAAGCCGTATCAGCTGCTAGCAAGCTAGCTAATCCCTTCCGAGCGACTTCTGCTTTGCAAATCACTCAGACCTCCAGACCGGAAACCAGCTCAATCTCCCACTGGGAAATGTAGTTCTTGCGGCGCCGCTTAACGCTCGCACTCAATTGTATCATTTTGCCTCTTGAAATACAATTTTCAGCTTCCTCTTACGTAGCCTGTCGTCACATGTTATCATGCTTATCTATGGCTAAAGTCGAGATGCAAGGAGCCAATTTCGCCCTCAGTAAACCCGACAGGTACTCTGCCCCGGTGATCTCAGTACAGGAATAAATTCTTAATAAAATCATGGCCATCTTGTATCAATGACATAAACTTAGTTATATGACCACCAAAAACATAAATAAAAAGCCAGACAACAATTACAGTCAGATAGTCAGTGAATTTACAGGATTTTAGAAGTTGTGCCCAGGTTGCGCAATCACTATCACGTTTCAAGTCTTCAAATCCCCTTTTAAAATATTATTTTATGAGAAAACGTTTATGGATAGTAGTATTAGATGTTTTCAAAATTATTTCAATCCCCTTGTGTTCCATAAACCTTTAAACATTAGTTTTAATTGTGTTTATTTAATTTTTTTTGGCTTTTCACTTATTTGTTTATTGATTTATTAGCAAAACCTCTCTGTAAGTCCTGAACACATTTCTTACAGTAATATAAGTAACTTGTGGTTATCAACATCAACTTGTGATTTGTATGTTTACAAATCAACATGCAACATTATAAAGATGAAATTATTGCTGCTTCAACTTTATAATGTTTCATACAACTCTCTTAGCATTAGCCAATCTCCATCAGTCACCGTGAGATCTTTTTTTTTTTCCATCAAACCAGTGACCCAGGTCCTTCAAGATTATAAATAACTTGCTATTGTCATCTCTACTGATGCATGACTCGATGATTAACTGTCGCAACAGCTTAAGCTTCTTTATCATGCTTGTTTATATTTTAGGGGTATTTACTGAAACATCATGATACAATTGTGTGTAAATATAGACAAAATCCAAATGTTAAATTAGCATCGGGTTCCTCCTCGCCTGACAGACAGAAACCAGGGCTAAAATTGGAACTATGACGTCAGTATTGACGGACGGAGTGGGAAGGCTGTAGCATGGCTGGAGAAGGCGAAAAGAAACGAGTGCTGGAGATGGTAAGAAGCCAAAATAGTCCATATACTTTCAGTGTTGTTAACAATCATTGCTACCTTATCGTTCCTAAACACTGTCGGGGGTACATAGTCATCTATAGAGGCTTATAGAAACATTTGGAACTCATTCGAACTCCTCACGTGAGAAGCTGCAGTAGCTAGCTATGAGCAAACAACGGAAACCAACACGTTCAGCTGCAAACTACATTTAAATCCATTCTCTTGGAAGCAACATTAGCTGTGGACTATGGCAGGTGCAGTTTGTGTAGACTTAATATTATCAAAACAGCATGGTGAACTGCTGAAGTAGAGGTTTACTCGCTCTCCGGTGTATGGTTGACCCCCCACTGGAGGGCAGTATGCATACAGAATGCTCCCTCAGTCTCAGCATGTTGCTCTGTGTTCATGTCAATGAGCATCTGTGAGATAATATGGATTGTATTTGTTGCAACTTCACGATCGGTCCCTCTTGGTGTGACCTATTTCCAGGGATCTCCAGGGAGGACGTTTGGTGATGTTTTCAATGTTCTAACAACTATTTCTTGTGTTTTAGATCCAAGCTGATGGGGCTGATGAGGGCTGTGTGACTTTTGTGATGCATGATGAGGACCATACCCTCGGAAACTCCCTCAGATACATGATCATGAAACAGTTAGTTTTTATACTTTTTTTTTCTTCCCAAAGTTGTTGCTTTAAATATACAGTTGCCATAGGGTGTGAGTAGTTTTTCTCTTAGTTTTTTTCCTCACCAAACAAACCCTCTCAGTCTAGCACATTTGAAGTACATATAGCAAAAGACAAGCTCAGTGTGTGCAGTTTGCATTGCTGGAGGGGACTGTTTTGGCTTATTGCAACATACAGAGTTAATTTAAAATGTATGATGACAATAGAAAAAGGCACAGTTTTGTTTGTGACTGCTTTTTTGTTTAATCTTGTGTTTCATCTACAAGCATTAATGTACTGATAGTGGGAAATTTGTGATTGCACCCCAATGCATTTTAAGTCAAACACTTAAATAATATTCACACTGTTATTTTCCTGTTTTCCATTAGTGACGATGTGGAATTTTGTGGCTATACCATCACCCATCCATCTGAGAGCAAGATCAACTTTCGCATTCAGACACGAGGTGAGAGAAACTCTTTAAGAACTTGCAAGCCCCTGCCCTTGACCAACTAGTCTGTTGTCTGTTTTTATTATACTTTGTCTCACCATGTGAGCAATATATAGCACTAATAATGCATCAGACGTTGTAGCAACATACTTTGTTCCCACAATGCATTTTCTGTGGACAAGTGTTTTGAAATCATCTGCAAAAGTTAAGAATGTTTGTCCCAAATTTTAAGGCTTGACTCACATTCACTACTGCTACAAATCTGTAAGTCAACTAATTCTGTACTCCCTGAGAAGTCCTGGTTTCTTAAAAGTTTACATGACTTTTCATTTTTCATGAAGAATTTTTTCTTTCTTGCTTTGTGGCTTTTACTGCATTTCAAATGTTGATATGGGAGTGTTCATGTGTCAAAGAGCATCGGCATAAGCATTTTCAGGCTGTCCTGAAAACATGCTTATTGGAGTCTGGTGCATTCACTTTGTCCATTTAGCTGCTTAAGAAAAGACTTTCAATAACATATGTGCATATGCAGAACCTGTTGTTTCTGTTTTTGCTCTTAATAAAAATCTAATATCATCTGCTTTGTGAAATGTGCCAAAGGATATTAGCTGCCCCATCACATGAAACGACTCTGCTAGACTGAGAAAACAACTTGTTTTTGTTGTCGAACCAACTCCCAGGATGCCTGGAGGATCTACCCTCACAGCTTGATCACAGCAAGATACGATTATCTTTCAGGCACTAGGATAAAAGCTCTGGTTCTTCTGTGCTTCAGGGCACTCAGCATTATTTATACACTTTTTTTGTTCCTAATCATGACTGCAAGGAAAATTGTAAGTCATTGCCAGTGGCCGGAAGTCCTTGCCACTGGCAGCGATGAGCTGCAGTAGTACCTTCTAAATTAATTATTCACTATTTGGACTCAGGTATCAGGTATTTATATTGTTCTTATCTATACTGAATATATCATTCCAAAATTGAGTGTTGCTGAGAAAGACCTCATGGATCCCTTGGCTAATGACATTAACAGAAGATAATTACAGTCAAGAGTTATCAATCATGTAGGCCAGTTAATGACACTAGATTAGAGTTCTGCATTAGCGGTAATTTGATTTTTAAAGAGAAATAATGAAACTTTTTTTTGCTTGGAGTTTTGGAGAAAATGTGAAGATCTACTTCATAAAAGAGAAATCCCAAAAGACCTGCCATCCAGAATTAGTGGTTTACATTAAGATGAGAAGACCTCAAAGTCATCTCAAAGAATTTAGACACTCACCAGTCTACAGTCAGACCATCTGTTTGTTAGTAGAGATAATTTAATACTATGGCTGCAGTTTTAACTGCAAGAACACCAATGGAGAATAATCAGTGAGATATAATCACTGAAGGTTTGGAGGACTCACTGGAGTTGGTTTATAAACGTAACATAATTAAATCAATAGTTAATGGACACCATTCTTTATGTTGCTGCTCTGCTAAAGAAAAAGAAAGATAAAACAAACACATCACTCTGATCTTTAAGTGTGTTTTAAGGGCACATCCACTTTCTACAAACCCACTGTACATTTTCTGAACCGATGAAATGTGTGTGAAAGTAAGACACGTAATCTAAACCAGTGCTTCTCAAATAGTGGGGTGTGCTCCCCTGGGAGGGTGCGGTGCGATGCCGGGGGGGCTGGAATCCAGCGGAACATGCTTTTTTTGCCGTACTAGAATAAGGTTTTATTGTTTTCTTTAATGATAAGAATACAGTGTTTTGGAGAGGTGTACTTATAACAATTTTATGGACAAATTATACTATTTATAGTCGCGGCGGGGGTGGGGGGGAAATATTTTCTTCCTCCTATGGGGGGGCGTAACAGAAAATAATTGAGAGGCACTGATCTAAACCAACATTCTTCTGTTTTGTTTTGTTTTGTTGTTTTTTTTCCAGCGGGCATTCCAGCAACAGAGCCTCTGCGTAGAGGTCTGAATGAGCTCAATGATGTGTGCCAACACATTCTCAATACTTTTCAGGTAAGTATCAAGCACTTATCACTCACTCAGTTAGCACATGACTACATTACTTCTATGGCACATACATTGTGTGTCCTATTATAAGGATTATTTTCAGTGTGTGCAGGTATAAAATAATCCAGCCCTTTTACAGATTGTTGTTATTTACATATGGCTACTGATGCTTAGCATCTAGTAGGCTTTTGTACTAATGAAGTTCATTGTATCCTGTCTTAGCTGTCAGCAGCCTCTGCCCTGTTGAAAGGTCCTTTTCCTCAGTTCCTCACAAGTCACCTTGGCAACAGACAGAATCAGTGTTCTGACCTCTCTGAAGTTGAAGAAAAGCAGATTCACATATGTAATAATTTTACACCTATGAGGGATGTAGGGAGGAAACCCTGAGTCATCTGCTTGGTCCTGGGTACTAGGCCCACAGTGAAAGGAGACTAATTTGGGGTTGATTTAATGTTACGCTCTTTAAGCAGCTTCAACTCAGACTTTTCTTTCCTTTCCTCCAGGCGAGAGTTGCTGAGTTTAAAGAGAGACAGGAGCAACCCATGAACTAAAGAGCACCACATTAACATGACTCAGGAGCTGCCCAACAAGGTTCATACAAGCTGTAAAAAACAGTTACCCTCATATTACATTTTTATTTCTACTAGTATGAGAGGAAGGTATTGGAATTTATCTTACCCCTCAAATATTTGTACAATTTTGTATTGTAATTACATTGACTTATGTATTTTAAATGCGTTGTCTTGAGTTCATCTTGCAAAGAATACATTTTTTGACTGGGGTTGTAACCCTCATTGTTATATTAACTCATGTAGCACTTAAAGATGTCCAAACCTAAGAAAAATTTGTTCATGCATGGTTGCCTTTTTGCAAACAGAAGATGATTTGGAAAGACTAAAAGTGCAGCGACGGTTCATATCTGTCAAACCAAATAGAATGGGCCTTAACTGAACTAGTTAACTTGGCTTTTTTGAATCGCTTTGCCATCAAATGAAAGTAAAATGGATTAGTGCTGCTAATGGAAAACAAACAAACAAAATCAACCTATATTAATAAGTAACTTGGTGATGTCTATTAAAAGTTTGCTAACAGGAGCCACCATGAATTTCTGTTTGGTTTATGCATTTTTTATCACTAATATAAAATGATGAAAGTGTTAAGTCTTCCTTTAAGAAAACCCAAAACAAAACACGAATGTCTCACACAGAAACTGGGTCAGCATTGAACGAATCCTGTAGGGGTGACATGACCTACAGTCTTTTATGTTTTATGTGATATTTTAAAATGACCCTCCAAATAATAGCACCCATTATGTAAACTCATGCAATGCCTGGAGAACCTTAGCATGAAATGAACTCAAGGCTGGTCTGTGCCTCATTGCATTCAAAGCGAGGCAGACCAACAGACAGCAAGTCTCCTAAACAAAAACACAAAAACAATGAGCATAGTTTACCTATCTAGTCTGCTGGAACCACCTCAGTAAAACCCCACAGTGGACATTTTTCTACAGTGTGGAAGATGTTGAAGGCCAAGGCAACTGTATGCAAAAAGGCAAGGAAACTTAACGTTTTCCATGTCAAAGGCCCTAGATGCGCCGTGGCCATCTATCTGCAAATAGAGTAACACTACAGTTCTTGAAGCAAGTAAAGTAATGACTGCATGTAATGCGGAGTGTATCGCAAAACACAGGACCTGCTCACACACGGGCCAGATGTGGCTTCAACATCTGTGGTTGGCAGACCCAACAAATGTATTTTGTCTCATATCGTGAGCAACTTGGGAAATGATTTGTGATTATGCTTTCCCTTGACTGTGAGTGCCAGTATCTGCTGGTGTGTCTCCACCACTAAAGGCCTGATGTTTGTTTTTTGGTGGCTTAAAATTAAAAAACAAAACAAGCAAAAACACACCACTGAAATACTTTGCATATTTTACTACTGGCTGTTTAAAACAGATTTTTTTTTCTCCCCACTTTTTTGATGAATCAATTTTTTTCACCCTTTTTCAGACAATGATTGGCAGAGAGGCCAACAGGAAATAGGGAGAAAGAAAGGGGAATGACCTGCAGTAAACATATAACCCGAGACACTGCAATGAAATGGCATTTGTGCTGACCACGTGATCACTGCTACTGCCCTGAAAAATATTTTTCTATTTCGTACTAGCTTGTAAAAATGTTCTTTTTTTTAACCAATGAGGTTGCTTCTGTTAAAGTGCAGAAAGAAAATGCAGCTCAAGGGTTAACAGATCTGTGGGGTTAATAAATCCACACACTAATTAAAAAACTTTATATATATTGGTTCCAAGTTGTCCTACACCTACATTTAGCACGCTAGACTACTGATAATATCGACACTGAGTCTACTGATCTGAATATTCATTCCTAAGGAAATTATATATATTGTACGGTTATTTGTGCAGAAAATGTCATACAAAGGAAATAGAGCTTTTTAAAGATAAAGAGCACAGAGTAATATTACAAACAATACTCTCACATTGTATATTGTACAACACAATATGAAACAAATTTGCACATTGTTTGCACAGTGCATTTAGTCTGTCCACTATAGTTTTCCAAATCTGGGGTCTTGACTTATTCATGGCAGCCATATTGCCTCTTTTGTAATTACAGGCGTATGTTCATAAAGCTCCTTCAGCTCCATCCTGTGCTTTAGTTGTGGCCTTTCTGTGCATCATTTCATTGGGTTTTCATCCATCCATTCGTCAGGGCTTCTGGTATAGTGCAGGGACGAGCACAAAGCCAGCCTATGTATGCCTGATTAAACAAGGCTGGGTTCAGTTAGTGGGATGATTTGACGCTTAATTCAGATATGGTGCTAGTTTCAGTCTAGTTGATGAAGTACCCCCATCCCCTGGTGCAGTAGCAGGTACATCTAAAAAAAACTATAAAACAAACACAGAACAGGTACAGCACCATCCTCAAGCACGCACAGAGAACTGCACAAACAAAATCACACTGGTACAAATGAAATGTAATATGAGCCCGAAGGTCATCAAATGTCAAAGACCACATCAAGAAGGAGCCCAGCACTTAACATATTTGTTCAGGAAACCTTTTATTTACAGCAGCGGTGGGATACTGGAGGACCAGCGACTCGATGTGGTGCCATATAAAATGCCACTGTAGTCATGAAGCTCAGTATTGATCACATTAGATATGTAGAAGTCCTTGATAGTTTCAGCTTTAATTCGAAACATATTGCTGTTGTAGCAACATTTAGAATATGTTTGGTTTAGCAGTCTGAAGGGAAATTCCACCAAACTGAAGCCTTTCAATATTTTTTCCTCCTTTTCTCATTTCAAAAATCCACATCGCAGGGCTTGAGAAACTGTCAGCTACAGATGTGTTGTAAGTTGAGCCTTGGAAGACAACCCTTATAAACTGCTCCACAGCAAAACATTGTCATTAAGTCACCACTGTTTCCTGCCTCATGGAACTTATAGCCGTTTTTGTGAAATTGTTTTCACACTAACAAAAAAACACAGCTCTGTAACATGAACTGAAATAAAAGACATTTTCTAAGATGTCATCACTTTATCTGCTAACTCTCTTCGATGTGACACCTAGAGTCTCATGTGTCGCTGTCTGAAGCAATAATTTAAAACTAGGAAAAGGCTCACTACATCTGTTTTCATTTGATGATCTTTCCCTTGAAATTGATATAAACCAAATGTAACCTCAAAGCAAGACTGACACAATTTTTAACATTTGACAGGCAGTTTCACAGATGCTTGATTATTTTCACTCCTAATGGAAGGTCACTGCTCTCCCATACCATAGCTGTCATAAAATTTAAAGGACAAGGTGAAGAATTGCGGAGCATTTGTAAGATGATTAATGCAAGAATGTTAATAATTTTATGAAAAGTCAGTCACACTCACTTACATATAAAACAGTATTACTTTCTATGCAATCAACAGCTATAGATTGCATCACGAGCACTGAATAATCTACATTCCACCAGCTCATAAATAACTCAGATGGCAGAAATGATATAAAATAAGATTTATTACTGCATATTATCAACAAATAAGTACAATATAAATGAAATCCAAAACATCCCGACCTGTTTTCACATTTTATCTTCAACCTCAATGAACCTTTTTATATCTTAGCTTGGTAGTCCCTCTATAAAGATACTTGCAAAGCTTACCAGACCTTTCTCTACAGAGGCTTTCAGCTTTAGCTAAAAGCAAGATAAAAGTCGCATAAATAGACCAAGTGGGCTAATCAGTCAGACACTGCTTAGCTAATTGATTAGCTAATTTGAGAGTTGATACAAACTCATAATACAATGGACAAAAATAAAAGCAAGTGATAGCTTCCTGAACATTAATATATTACACAAAATTACTGTCTGTTTAAACTATTCTTCAGTGTTGATTGGAGGAGTGACGCCGTATCTTGGTCACAATGCACTGAACAGAAAAACCACCACATCGAATACATTCATCTTACACATGTATCATGAGTAAATGCTATGGCCACTGCCAGTGTTGAAAACTTCATTCATTTAGGTTTCATTTTTGAAAACCTTAAATTCTAGCACACAGGTTTTTCCAAATAACAATACTATCAGTACACAATGTGTGTTTTCTCTTTGATAAAGTTGTGCACAACCCTAAACTGCTGCTTCTCCTGCAATATCATTTTCTTGATGTGTTGGTGTCGTAAAATTTGTTACAGTATTGGAACACAGCTATCCTCTGCTGTAGGCGGCATAAAATATTAGGAATATGTTTCTTCATACTTAATTTCTCATTGTAGAAATCTGCCAAAAATTCATAGATATCAATTAACCCCAACAGTTCGATTAGAGAGACTGACTTTTACCTGGATTTACCAGGTTATCATATTGAAGGAAATGCTAATATGAGCATTATGCTAAAACATTCACTTCTTGAAAAAAAAAAAAAAAATCTAGCTGTACAGAATTTCTTTTTCCCCAACAGTGTCTATGATCAGGTCTTGGAAATAATATCGAGCCACAGGAACGTCTATGTAACACAACCACCCACTGATGGAGCTGAACTCTTTGGAAATAACAAATGAATACACTTGTTGCAAGATAAAAACAAGTTTCTCATGTTTTGTGATTTTTTTTTCTTAGAAAAATAGAAGTTACATTGTAAGAGACATGTTAATACTACCCTAACCACATTGGACACCACTTGTAACAAAAGAGCTCTGCAATACTAATGACATTTATAATGACCTCTTATGTGTGGCATGATGGGAATCATCTGGTATTATCAATGTTCCAGGACAACAGCTGCCTTCCGCATGACTTAACGCAGTGATGATTTCCAGATGAAAGAGTTCCGATGTTTGACTCTCCACATGACTCGAGGATGCACACTGGGGCCCATTTTGCTCGGGTATGTCGTCACTGAAGCACATGGGTGTTGAGCAGTGAAAACATGCACTCAACTGTCTAATAATGAGCTACTGATGCTGTACTTGGAGAGACACACTCTTTCATTTTTATCTTTTTAAGAAAAAGTCTACCTCTGAGGCTTGTTGTAATATAATTCAGTTTCACACTAATATTCCCCTGTGAGATATTAAAAATTCAACAGGTAGCAGTCACCAGTGCTCTTACTCATACATGAAGCACTGAGGCTGGAAATGTCTAAAATCTGCACGTAAATAATAATGTACATAAGTTAACATGTGGCTAGAATAAACATTCTCTCTAAAATGGATTTGTCATAAAGGTCCACTGAGAGATTTTACTCTCCTACACAACCCTCAGTGTTGAGTATGAAGCCTTGGATTCATTATAGTTTTTGTAGCTAGTATTACAGCCTACACAGGTACAGCCCTGTTGTTTCATTCATGAGTTTGAGTCTTTCCATCTACTGTGCGTTCTGCAGAAGTGACTTTGATTTCTTCCCTCCTTTTCCCTCCTGACTTGGATCCCATTGCTGATCTGTTGGCAATGACAACACTGTTTCTCTGTAAACAGGAGCTGATTTGAATATAGTTTTGACAGGAGAGGTATGTGTTTTGAGTATGTTTGTGTGAGAGTGCATTTATGAAGAGCTGGTGTATTTCTGACTCAAGTGGGAACTGGAGCGGTCCAATCCGTTCCCGTGGCAAGATCCTTTCCAGTGCCCTCCTGAGCCTCGCTCATCCAGGGGAGATGTTCTGTAGCACCAACAGCAAAGGCAAGACTAGGACACAAAATTACACACACAGATGTTTAGTGATCCTTTTTTTCTCCTTATACCATTACCATACCATTTTTAGTGATACCACTTACCTGGAAGCAATTTTTAAACTTCTGGCTGACAAAATAGAGCGCAATAGGGTTAATGCAGGAGTTTAGAGAGGCCATGTTTATCCCAATGTAATCCATCACTAACAGGAAACTGGCAGGGAGAAGGGCAAAGTTTACAGTTCAGTTTACAGGAAGTCAAAGAGCAGAGCACAATGGTTGTTCCCATAAAGTTTGCAGCACATTTGTGTCCCCTAATGTATCTGCACGCTTACCTGAGCAGTTCACAGCGGTTGGGGTCATTTTGGTCATAGATTGTTTTCTTCAAAATACGGCTGAGATGAAGGGGAAGCCAGCAGAGAGCAAAAATCAAGACCAAGCAGAACACTGTCTTTGCTACTTCCCGTCGCTGTGCACAGATAGGAGAGATAATGAATCCACAGAGTGCGTTTAAGTCTTACTGACTGTATTGTTCTCTCGATTGCTAATGTGCATACCACTTTTTCGCATACCTGTTTCATGTGATCGTTGAGTGCAATGCGCATCCCTTTTTTACGACTGAGCATTTCACAGGACATTAGAGTGTAGAAGATCCCTGTGCAGGCCAGCGGGAAGCAGAAATAAAAGCCAAACAGCCACCAATCTTTGACATCCTGGTAGAACTGGAGAAAAAAAAATCCCATCAACATGAATGCAATTTTAACACTGGAACAAAGTCATGGCTGTATGAATTCTATGTATCCTTTATCCTTTAACACGGTGTTAATGGCATTACTCTGTGGAACTATACATTGTGCAGACATTTCAAGTTGGAATAGATGCTTCTTTTGTCTTTTCTGTAACTTGCTCAAAACCATTAGCTCAACATGAAAATTTATTTCCTGGACGATAAACAAATGAAATGAACCTGGTCTCTCTTTTGTTGAAATGATACCAACTGCTTCCTTTGCATTTAGTTGATTCAGTAAAGAAAAGTGACAGGTTTTTAGTTTAGACACATTTATTCTGACAGGTGGCTCTGGATCAAATATAGACATATTAACAACTTGGTGGAACGTGCTTAAACTGGCTTTATACCTGTTTGTATTGTCTTTGAGCAATAAAATACTTGGGTGAGTCAATATTTCCTGAGTAGTGTCATCAGATCAAGGAAAATTATATTTTTGATCATAACAAGAAGAAATCACACGCTCCTGACATTACATAAAAAGCAGCTCTGGGCTTTATAACCTTCGTGCTCTGCAGTTCCTTCAGATCTTTCTTGTTTGGACAAAGTGGAAATAGCCACATGGAGATTTTATTTTCTGCTATGTCGTTTAAAGGACATACCGTGAATATTATGAGAAACAGTCCTGCTCAACAGGCATAATTCAGATGATTCCGATGCACGGTATATGTACTGTATTACATTAGTTGGAATCACTAATTACTTGTTGGCAGAGGTTGACAAGGAAAAAGAAAATCCTAATTAGAGAAGAATTTTTTAGTTCAGGCACTTTGCTTTGAAGTTAACTGGTTAATGGATATTTGTACTTGAAAGTACCATCAGGTGCAGGCCGAATAATTTACAAGACTTTTCCTGACTGTTGGCGAGATATTTCGACCACATGCTTGTGGAAGAATAATACTGTAACATGAAGACGCTATAAAGCATTTTGAGAAAACAAATACATTATCTAGCTACACCCTGCCAAGATGAAGTTACTCCGATAGTATTTTGATGATAGGAAAGCAAATGCAGCTGCTTATTATGATATTAAAGTTTTGCCTTCAGTTGTCATATTCGCACATCTGCTTTCCTCCTCACTGTGGATTTTCATCCCATTTCACCTCTTCGTTCCAGATTAAAATGTCTGCAACTAAATGCTATAATTTCCATGAACTTCTGTGCTCCTAATAATTTCCCCCAAGGATCAAGTTGTCTGGCGTGACTATTGACTATTTTGCAAATGTCATTAAGATAGCATTTTAATCTACCAGTTTGCCAGTTTCAGATAAATGAGTCTGGGAAAATATTGACAATACTGCTTAAAGATTTACTTAACCTTTGCACAACAATGCTGAATTTGAAAAATTACATGACTAATTAATGTGCCTTTTTCCTTTATCTTTCCAAATGGCATGCATTTATATGAAAAAGAACCTCAATTTTATGTTTGGATTTCATTGAGAAATTGCAGATTTTTACTGTTAATTTGCAGTTTAAAATGGTAAGAGTAAAATCTAAATGATTTGATTTTGTGAGTATTTATCTCATACTAACGACAAATTTTTGACACTGTACATTTATTAAAGTAGAAAAGCAAAATATTTTTTTTCATGACTGCTCACAGGTTTCGTGTCTAATCAGGCTGCCCACCTTCATGAAGTTGGTGGATTGTTCTGGGTGCAGCAGGCAGACGCGCAGTTTATTGCCTCTGTACGGCAGCTCCAGCATGTCAAAAGCCAGCGCTTCAGGCACTGCCAGCACCACAGCAATCAGCCAGATCAGAGTCACCTCCACTGCTTTCCACAGGGGGATGCCCATCCCCTTCACTCTGCTCCATGATGTCACTGCATGGTAACTACACACAGAGGACATACAGTACATATATACAGACAGATTAGCTTTGAAATATTAATGTCTGTCACATGTGCAGAGCAGAAATCAACTTACCGGTCAATACTCAGGGCACACAGGCTGAGGACAGTGATTCCCACTGAAGCTTTCTGGATGAATGGAACCAACTTACAGATGTAGACGCCAAAAGGCCAGTCCTCAGCTATTAGCTGCAGAGAAAAATAATTGAGGCAGACAGAGAGACATCTGCAGTGAGAGAAATTTCAAAGGACTAAACATTGTCAGACCTCTCTGAGTTTTAAGTTTATGGTTACTGTATTCATGCTACGTTTATGTTATAGCTGTTTGGGGTTTTTTTTTTTAAAGAAGGAAAGCCTCATGACTCAAATTTACCTGGATGAAATGCATCATTTCATCTCTGCAAACATAAAGCCCACTGAATGTTGTCACTTGAAAAACACAGAGCAAGGGAGGAGAATAGCCAGGATTTCTCTGAAAAATCTGACACTTAGGTTCACTCTATGTGCTTACATCTTCTTCTCATGAGGTTTTTTAGTTCAAATAAGACCTTGTAAGGTGGGTCAGCAATCCATAAAAAAACGAAAGAAAAGGAAATCAACAAAAGCATACACAACACAGACGATGTAGAGACAAACTTGTGCGTAAACCCAGCTAACCACAGAACAGGCCAGGAAAGGTACGCAGCTCTACTATAACTAAATGAAAGAGCAGTGTGAAGAAATTACTCACACTAAATGAAATGCAGACCATTGCATGGGTATTAAATTGGACTGATTCACAGTGTCATAACTGTAGTCCATAAAATGTGTTGCATTTTGATATCTGATATCCAACAAAAAAAGGATTACATTTATGACCATAGAGCTCCAGATATCTGCATAAAAAAAAAGTGTTAATCATAATCCACTGCGATACTTGTACTAATGCTCTATTTTACAGAATGTAACCAGCGGGCACTAAATGTTCTCTAACTACAGAGTAGATTGGCAGCAGGAGTCAATAGTGTTGTACAACACAGGAAAAAAGGTTGTGTGCATACAGGTATTCCCCAGAAGAAGCATGTGCCAGGGCAATAGGACAAACACAAAGTATAAACAAGCTTACCTTAAACACGTTGATTGGGATGGCGATGATAATATAGAGCAGGTCTCCAAGTGCCAGGCTGCCAATCAGGACATTTGGCCCGTTCCTCATGCACTTATTTTTATAAATGATCCTGAGCAGTGTTGAGTTGCCAATCATTCCCACCACAAAGATCAGGCAGGACACAATGGTGTTCACATACTTGAAAGTGTGTTTGATCTCCGTTGGCTTTATGCACATGGGCGGGAAGGAGCCGCGTGGTCGGCCTGGCCGTGATGGTGGCAGCAAGATGGAAGCATTGCTCTTGGGGAGGGCTGAAGTGTCAGGTATGCCCTGGGAGTTGCGGATGAACCGAGAGCCCCCAACCTCTGCGACTATCAGGAGACACAGCAGAGTGACGGGCCTCATCCTTGCACAAGTCTAACAAAGAAAGGTTGTGGTTTGCTGGAAGGCACAGAGATGTCTCAGCAACAAATGTCCAGCTTCAAGCAGCGTGAGTCAGAGTCAGAGCTTCTTTGGCCTGGGGAGAAAGAACCATGATGTCAAACACAAACAGTTTCTATACTCGCATACTTGACTAACTACCTTTCTTTTTTTTCTCTCTCTCTCTTTTTTTTTTTTTTTAAACAGATATTCATTACATTTTATATTAACATAATGAGTTGTTTATTTAGCAAGTCACAAATGCTGATCATCACACATCACATTATTTTAACAATGATTTTGTTTCCCTCAGATTTTATTTGGTAAAAGTTTAGCCGTGTATCAGACCACCAGACCTGCCCTCCACTCCCAATCCACCAGATGTCCTCATACTTTTTTCCTGTTTGTGCCATCAATTCACACGCCTCTTCTTACTGCAACAATAGCCCCCACAGTGACCTGTTCTCTTCCCGCCGGTTCCTTAACCAATCTAATTGTCTCCTTTTGTTTCGAGTAATGTGCCCATCAGCTTTTCTACCTTAACACATTGTTTTCTTTACTGAAATCCTCTTCTTGTGCATCTCTGCCTGAAATTCTAGAACACCTCTCCATGTCTACAAAACAGACTTACAAACTTAACAGAAGACACCTATTAATCTCTCCAAATTCCCCCCAAACTCTCCCCTTTCCATTTGCGTTAAAGGAAAGGCTGTTATTTCTTTAAAATAAGCAGGACCAGATGAAGACTACATTCCAGAGGCCACCCAGATTAATTCATGAGATAAACTGTGCAAGATTTCCAAAATGGAGGATATTCACTCACCCAAAACTCCTTTTGATCTATCACATATGATCTACCAGAGGTGTTGGGCCGAATTATTTTTTTCAGTGACCCTGCCGTCCGCCTGTATCATGTTTGTTTCTGTACGTTTCTAGGCAGCAACCTTTGGGTAACAGGTATGTGGCCCCGAGCCAATCATAGTGTAGAGAGTGTGTGGATGGCACAAAAAGATTTATAAAAGTGTCACAATGGGGTCATACTGTTGTCTCTGCCTTGGGATGTGAGCGTGTTTATTTGTGCTCTTGAAACTGACCACCCTGAAACAATCAGTAAAGCACGCTTAAGCTCACCCAACCACTGCTGCGTCATCGAGATGGGTAGGAGGGGACGGCTTTGAATTGTGTCTGTCAAAAACAACCCATAAATCACGCATATTAATATATTTATTGCACCATTTCAACTTCCAGTTCTAGTTCATTGATCACAGAATGACAAAAACACATCAACATGAGGAATAAAGTGGTTTTATCAGAACCCCGATTCCAAGCAAAGCAAAACATTCAGACAGGCAGAGATGTAGGACGGTGGATTCAAGACAAGAGAAGAATTTGATGAGCGAGAACAAGCCCCAAAAGATGATGTAAAGCAAAACAAGCGCATGGACCAGTGTTAACACTTTAACTCAGCAAACATCTCAGAACTGTGGAGAGCAAAGGAGACTGGCAAGTAAAATCCTGACTGTCACGCAGCCTTAATCACTGTCGTCAAGTCAAACTGAACCATATGGCATGGTGGGGCGGAGGCATAGCTGGAGAAAAGTGGGGATGCCTAACAGACTGTGGGTCTGAGCTGAAGCTACCAACCATCTTTTGTTATGTTGTCTAAATGATAACACTTGTTTGCAAGATGTGCACGGTGGCAACACAAGCTCCATGGGATATGGGTCTGCACAAATATAAAACAAAACTGGATAAAGGTCTGCCTCCACATGGTCTGGTTAGATGTCATAGTTGAGCTCCTGATTGAAACTGGCACAGCAGGAAATCAGACATTCATGCCCCTGACAGACTATGCTAAATTCAATCCATCGATCATCGGCTGCAATGAGCTTGAACTTCTGCTGATGAATGGAATGGGTCAGTATCCCGAAATGACACCTGGTGTGAGAAGAGAACAGCCTCCATTGACTGCCAATAGGAAAAGGGGCTCTGTTAATCACTCACACATTGCAGAGATGTGGCCGGATTGACAGTGAGGGTATGGTAAAAGTTGGATCTCGGATAAAAGTACAGTGCAGTATAAGGACAGGGCCTCTTTCCACAAAACAGGAAATCCTTTTTTAAGCTGGGGGATGCCAAAGTGACATCCTTGAAGCTGTCATCTTCCTATCCTGTAGAAGGGAAGTTGGTCTAGGGTGGGCACCCCTGTCACTAATGACAGCAATCCTGACAGTACTCTCAGCCCTAGCAAAAGCAAAACCTGACACCATTGGAAAAATGGCAGTGCTTCTATCCTACCGCTCTTCATTTATCCCAGACCTTCTGTATATTGCCAAACAACTGCACTGCCTGCTATCCACTGAGAGTACTCAAGTTCAAGTGGGAACAAGGGGGAGACCAGACTGCAGCCTGCTGCCACGTTACACTGATGTGCTGTTGTCTTTGTAGAGCGAGAGAGGAAGTGAAGGAATTATTCCTAATGCATCCAAAAGTCCCTTTGGCGCAACAATGAAAGTCATTTCTAGGACCTGAAATTGTCAGGAGAGTTGAATTTGCATTAGAATTGGGCCTGAACCCAGACCTTGTCAGGCAACTTACGTGTGCATTTTCAAAGAAGGTACACAGTTTTGGTTTTGGCACCACAGTTACTTTGAAGAGATAAATAGCTATCCAATTTCAAGCTGGCCCTGACAAATTGGGGAGTGATTTCCTTATGAGATACATGAGGAACAGCTCTTATGCGCCTCAAGTGTGTATGTGTGCGTGTGTCCATGCAAGTGTGGATGAGACAGTTATTTTCTTTCTCTCATAGGACTCTTGGCTCTGAGCCTCTGAAGAATCATGTGCACCTCCCCTAATACCCTTGGGCATCTCTTGGGATAAATGGGCTGATTGACGAACATAACAAATATGGCTAGAGAATATTAGGGTGTACTATCAGTCACACACACACCCTCGCAATCTCTGAACAGATGTGCAAATCTCTGAGGCTGAGGTTTGTGGATAAATATTTTATACATATAAGACTCTAACAATGTCTAACAATTAAAATGAGGTAAAATAAAGGTATGCACTAATGCGCACACTTACACTTTTGCACACACATTATCAAACCCAACTGGCAGTCATAGCTTTGTTTAGCTCACAGAGGCTCATTCTCTTTACACATACAAAGAACAAAATCAAGTGAACTCAAACACATAACACAAGAAACCAGTTTCCAAAAATTTGGCCATTGCTCATATGCATCCATTCAGCCATCTGAATAAGTTCTTTGTGGTGTGTAATAGTGTGGTGTGCTCATTAAAACACGTTAGAGCAGGACTGTATAATTGGAAAGTTGTCTTATTATTGGGCTGATCTGGTTGATCTGGAACAGATTTTATTTGGGAGACCATCTCTGACCTTTAGTTCCGCTGGCTGCAGATCTTAGAAAGGAAGAGGTGGGAAGTTGGAAAACAGCAGAGCAGTTCTAGCTACTGTTAGAGAATGTGTGTTAAGATAAAGTGTGGGAAGAGAAGGATGACATGTCTCTCAGGAGTGGGAATTTCAAGGAGATGCGGGAACGAACTGGCAATGAAATATTGAGTAAAATTTTGATCAGCTGAAAGAAATATTTTCACAAAAAAAAAAACCCAAAACTGTAGAGTCTTACTTTTTGTTGACATGCTTGTTTTAAAGCATTCTTGAGTTTTGTGTGCACAAAGACTGACAGATTTACAGAAGGAGATAGGTTAAGAACCGAGGTACAATGCCTGAGAGGATGGGAGTCGTAAGAGTGAGTTGAAGGCGAGAAAGACGCAGTAATATACAGATGACTGGACGATGTGCATTTGATACAGCTGGCTGATATAACTGATTCAAACTTATAAAGACAGGAAAGTTTGGCAAAAAAGGGCTATCTATCTTAATTGTGGACTAATTGATGAAGAAGCAGATGTCTAAATGATGAAAATGAGAAAATGCGTCATTTTAATATCTATCCCAAAATGGCTACATTTCAGTGCGACTGGATGATTTATAATACTTAAATTTAATAGGTTACTTTGCTGATTTTAAAATTAATGTCCTCTCTCTGGCTCCTGCAGCTAAATTGATCATTATCTTAGTGTGAGTCAGATGGATGAGGGGCATTAGACACACTTTTGCTGAAACTGTATCACATAAGTGTTGATTCAGTTCTGTGAGTATCTTTTGATTTTATAGTTTTGGGCGATCCTGGCATTTTGAACACATTTTACTCACAACAGACACACCACAGAAAATAATAAAAAAAAAAAACCCAACACGGATCCTCACACCAGTACAGTGCTGTTTTTAAAGAGGACAGAGATTACATTCTTCTAAAATAAAAACTTCCTTGCTTAATTGCGTTTAGACTGACGAGACCATTGAGGTTTTTAACTCCATCTGAGATTTTTTTGTGTGTGTTAAATGTAGATTTTCTGCCAGTTTCCTGGTGTTTACTGCTCTCAGCTGTGATCCAATAAATCCCTTTCACGAATGGGCAAACAGCCACTTATTTTAAGATTTAAAATATGCTCGACCTGTTGCAAGGGCGCAGATAGTCGTCCTGACCCAGATGTTGGGGCTCAGTCGGGGCGCTGCATGGGGTCAAAGCATTAACAGCACAAAGCCGACGGTGAAATCAGAAATCAGAAATCAGAAAAATGTGTAAACTATGACTGGTATAGATAAGCCAAAACTAACCCATAACCGCGTGGAAACAATACTATCATAGCACGGCAACCATAAATAAAACCACCAAGAGGCCCAGAGCAGAGACCGAAAGAGTTTAGACAGAGAGTACAGAAGCAATCTGAAATAAAAACCAGATCCATAAAAAAAAATCTATTTGTTTATCATTTATCGTTTATCACTGCAGCAGTTCACAAGTAGGCTGATCCACCTAAAGAGGCTCAGTATCTTCAACCAGGCGGTTGGTGGTGGCTACTTATGCACAAAGTGCGGAAAATCCAGCTGCAGCTTCAAGTTCATCAAAGTAATTCAACATGATGACTGGACTCACCGGACCTCGGTGAGGTGATGGTGTTTGTGCCCAGAGCCAAAGTATTCCAGCAGAGTGTCTCCTCTCTGCGGTGAGCTGCAGCAGTGACAGCTGACGGTGTGACCGAACTGTCGGGCTGCGCGTCAGGAAAACTCCGCTCCGGCTCCAGCTGAGCTCTGAGGCGCAGAGGAGGGACGCCGGCTTTTATAGGCCCAAGCCGGGAGGCCGCGGAAACAGCCAATCACACCCCGGAAAAGAGCACCCTTCCCTAACTAGTCAAACGAACTCATGAACCGTATTATTCATTTCCTAGAAAACGCTTCTCAGGTTTCCGCTTTCCCAGCGTCCCCATCATACGTGTGGCTTGCTCGGTTATTTTGCTGATAACGTACACATAGTGGAGGAAGAGAGAGGAGATAACAGGAGATGTTCTCCCCCGAAGAGCGGGCCAATTTAAAATAAATAAATAAAAAGCTCCCACGGGAATATTTCTGACCTCGGGGTCCCTGCTGGATCAAGGAGTTTCAGTTTCAGTGTGTTGAATGCAGTGACACATCCGACTAACAAACACATTTTATAAAAACACCCAAACAAGCATATCGCCATTGTCACTACACATACTGTGCATAAATGCAATCAAAATGACAACATACAAAACATACAAAAACGAAACGCACAGTTCCGAGCAAGGCATGAGCAGAGCAGTTTAGACGGTGAACAGTTTGGAAGTGGAGCTAATTTGGATTCTTTCCCAGTCTTAGTTCAAAGCTCCACATTCACACATTCACTGACATCTGTTTCTCCCACTGCACAAGAATTTCACAACAACTGCTCAGGTGGAGGTACAAGTTGGCTCCAGTTCAGTTTTTTGGAGATTTTAATTGCAGCCCCATGACTCAAATTTTCAAAGTGTTTATTGTCATATGTACAGTAAAGAAACACGTTTCCCTGTACGATCAAATTCTTTTTCTGCTGGCCACAATGAATGTGTGCATATATAGAAAATAGATAAATGGAATAAAAAATGTAAAAAGATTTTAAGAATTTGAATAAAAATAGGTCAATCTCAAAACAGCTATAAAAATATAACACAATAGAAACAGATAAAATAGAACAAGATGACATATAAGCTATCAGCTCTGTGTACAAAATAAAGTTAAATTGCTGGACTTTTAAATGAGATAATTGATGCAACTATTAACTCTTGTTTAGGAGTCTGATGGCAGAAAGAGTTAAGAATGAGTAGACTTGAGTAACCAAAGAAACCGCAAATAAGAGTTTAATTACAAATCATGTTCTTCGTGGTACATTAATAAAGCCCTGAGCCTAGAGCAATATTTACAAAACAAATTTTGTGACACGTCAGCACCAGGTAATCACTTATTACCAAGTTCATGTACATCTTCCATCTCTGAGTGGATTCTTTAACACAAGATCACTATCAGCGGTTTAAACAGAAGAATTAATGCATTCCTGCAATAATGTGAACTGAATGCTTTATTAGTTTATGTTGGTTTACAATCATCGAGCTAACATGGTCGGGCAGCACGGCGGTGACTGCAGAGTGACCGTAGGACTGAACGGGAGCATGAGTGAGTTTGTCTGTCTTTGTCCTGTGACCTGTCCAGGGTGACCCCGCCCCTCGTCCAATGTGAGCTGGGATTGGCTGTAGCAGCCCCGCGACCCGGAAACAGAAAAAGCGGTGGAAGATGGATGGAGTTCACATGGTCTTTAGTATCCCGGTTTTGACTGGGTTTTTGTGTTTGTGCATGTAAACACCATATCCAAAATTCAGAAACCCGGTTATGCCCTTTTCCCGGTTTAAAGAAACCTGGAGTACTCTGACAGAAGCCGGGACACTGGGGCATGTATACGCCTTACACACTGTGACGCGCCAGATAAAAGAGCAAAACGGCGGCACCAACATCTTCACATTTCTAGAGTAACGAAATATGACAAATATGATATGATATGATATCAAATATGACAAAAATATAGACAAGCCTTCTCACTGTGCTCTTGTGAACTCGATACTCCCTGCAACTACCAGTTTGTACAACACCATCGCCGCTCATAGGCAGCAGGACTGCAGCTTCCTTTGGTCTAATGAACGGGTCAACGAGGACACACAGCCGGCTGAAGGCTGTTTTCTCTCCACTCTGAATCTGTAAACTCAATGAGAACAAACCTGTCCCACCTGCCGCGGCTACGTACTTTCGTCCACTGTTGCCTTGTACTGTGTGGTGGCAGTGACAGATGAATACCTAGCAAGGTAGCCGACGTATTCAAGATTCGTCGTCGCTCTCTCTTCCCATTGCTGTAGATGAAGTGGATGAGCCAAAGCTGTAATGCGATGTGAGTATTTAATGAGGCTAAGCGGGTTTCTCTGTGCACCACGAAAACATCTTATCCCGGTTATGCTCAAAGCTGGGATACTAAAGACCATGTAAACTCACTGAATGTTGTAGATACGGTTGAAGTTTATAGGCTTATGGTTGAAAGCCTATACAAAAGACACAACTAACATTTTTTTTGTGTGTGTCATCCCATTATAATGTACTTTAACCTAGACATAGTTTAAGTCGCAATTGTGTATTTATCATCAACTTACTCAAGCTCGATTTCTGGAGCTCCTGAAATCATCACATCACCGCTGCACTCTCATCCAAAATGAAAATCTGGCCACCATTAAATATTTTTACCCACAAAATGAGACACAATTTTGCTGTCTCTACATAATTTGAGGGTTTCCATTGTGGCTGACAAGGACAAAACTCACTGCAACAAGTCAACATAGGAGAACAAACAAGCCTCCCAATGAAGAACTGGAACACTCTGCATTGGATTTATATTTGCAGCATTGTTGCTGTCAATGTGCGTGTTTATGTGTTTCCTGCATACAGAATGTTTTTTTGTTCTTTTTTTGTTCCAACAGGTTATACACATTTTACATCAGGTCATGTCAGGACAAGCAACAAAAGGCATGAACAAGTATTATTTAAATACACAAATATATTAAATAAAAAGCATTAAATAATCATATATTAGTCAAATGTCAGTCAGTATGGAACACACTCAGTGAATGCACACTTGCATATGTACAAACAAAGACGCTAAAGATGCTAAAACAGGAATAATCTCCCCCAAACCTCAATTGCCCCCATTGCTATTAACCCAGTGGGTGCACACATACACACACACACACACACACACACCAAACAAAGAGCCTTTTTGTGCCTGTTTGTTTAATGACACATCCACTGGGAGGTGGTATTTTGGGAGGTGACTATTCCTGGCACATCATTACAGTCATTAGCACAGTCTCATAGCATTAAACCATTAACACACACCATCACCATTTACATAGTTACACACATTAACGCTCTAACTCAGCACCCCCTCTTTCTGCACCTGTGTGTGTTTGTGTGAGTGAGAGAGACATGGAGGACATGCTGACACACTGCTTTCACTTTGTTGTCTACAGCGCCTTGCTAGAAGGACGAAATTGGATCTCGATATGTGTTCTTGTGTTTTCTCAAAAACTAGACAAAAAAAGTTGTGTTTACATAAAAAAAGCTGGAAAAACAAGGGTTGATGAAGCATGAAGCATGTGCTACAAGAGGCCATCCCTCTTTGTGTCTTTGAACTGTGCCAGTAACTGGAAAATGAGCAAGTGCTCCTGACAGTCAAAGGAATCATCTGCAAGCAGATGTTGGCCACTAACTATACACCTGCACAAGTCATCCAACTTCCTATTTGTCATGTGACAAATCCCATTTCAACCCATTTTAAACAAGACACAGAATCTATTTTCTTTAACCATTAGATATTTTAACCCACAAATCAGCCTCTGAGGATTTGCACCATGGCTGATAAGAACTTGAAAAGAAACGAGCCACTTCCTCAATTTTCTTTCTCCCAATTTTGCTTATTTCTATCTTTTTTTAGGTAAAGAATTACATGGCCATTCACGATTACAAAAATCTCCTCATGCAAATCAGTATTAAACCAGACAATACAGGGTTAAAAATACGTTGAAGTACAAATCAGCTGAGGCTGAGCAGCACCAGCTGTGAATGTTTCCGACTGACTGAAGACAAGGCTAAGAAGATGTTTCTCTTGGCTACAAAGCTGACACTTGTGTTATTCTACGAACGCTCAAAAAACAGCAGCATGAACTTTGACACTGAAAATATCAATATGTTGACAATGTGTTTTGTCAAGACTAGGTGGCACTGGTGTTGTAAACACCTGTGAGCCACTCTGAGAACATCAGGATGTTTTTGTGCATGATCTTTACAAAAGTGAAAAGAGCAAGTCGGGTCTCAAGTCAAAAGATCTAACTCACCAGAGTGCCACTTCAGTGGCTGTCACTTTCCTGCAGAACAGAGAATAACGCGGGAGAAACAAGCTTGTTTGGTTTAAGAGTTAACAAAATCTCTTTTTCACCAATTAGTTTCACAACAAAAGACTTAACATCGCAAATTAAAAACAAAAACATGCATTGAAACTGTTTCAAAATCCTCCTCATCTGCTCTGCTCTCGCTCTACCTTACATTGCAACACAGACACACGCACATTTTGCACCCTAACCCTAACTTTGCAGCTGTCTGGATGTTTATGCTGTAACTCTGTTTCACTGGACCAAAGCTTTGAGGTTGAAATGTGCGGACAGATAAAAAGTTTGGAGATAATTCTGTGCATTCGGTTGTGAAAGCTCTAAATATATTTGTCTGTTAATGCAGGTCAGCACTTGAGGCTCAGCCAGCATTAACTCGCCCTCACATATTTGAGCACAGAAATTGTGAAGGGAAAAAAGCATTGCGCAAATCAGGTTGAATTCATTCACCCAGAGGAGTTAGTCTTTGAAAGAGATCAGGATCAACCTTACTCCTCATTCACATCAACGGTTTTCATCAACCACCGTGACTATACCGTGGCATTCCTGTTTAGGGTTCAGTTCCTGCAGTAAATTTTCCCTGGCAATGAAAACATCAGACACTGCAAGTTTCCTTAAACTGCTGGTATGTGCTCTTTTTTCAGGAGTGGGCTTTCTTCCCCAGACTTCCTTTATCAGTGCTATACTGTGTCCCCCTGGACATGAACATGCTTAGTTTTGTCTGTTAAAGTATTAAACAGCTCCGCTTCAGCGCTTATCTTTATGAACCATTTGATGTAGCAAAGCTAAATAATCGTAGCCTGCATTTCAGCATTTACCTGAAAGATAATTACCTCCCAGACTTTGGAAATACATGAGATCTATCAAAAAAACGTTCAGGTTAACTGGCCAGGCTCTCAGTGTCAATTCATAGCAGAAGGAACATGTTTGTGGAGGAAAACAATCTCAATCTTTGGCTCGATGGAACTGATGAAGAATCTAATTGACTGAGTTGATTAGGTAGAAGTTGGACTCCTGAGGGACACTGGAACATTAGTCCACTGGAAATGAAAGCAGCATGACCACAAGTCGTGGATGAGAGAAAAGAAAGGACCTTAGTGTTTTACTGACAGCAGGCCAGCATTCAAGCATCAGTAATGTTGATTGTTATGGAATGCCTGTGTTTGTCTGTTCCCTCAGTTTGGTAAAAATTCCAGTATTTTGCGGGTTGGCATGTCAACTCTACACAAACACTGGATGTGCTTCATTTCGTCCTCTCACTTCTCCTCCCTTGGACGTAAATTTGGAAATAGGTGATTGTCATGGAGTCCAGGATTGGACTTGCAAGGATCAAATCCTGAGAGACAGGTTGATGTGTGTGAGTTATTGAAATGGCTGTGAAATGAATTTTTGTTTTAAACAGCTGGACCAGAGAAGTGTAATCATACAATTTCCTGTGCGCTCTCATTTATTGTATTCACTAGGTAGGGATCTGACATATTCCATCAGCCTGCATCAATAGTCTTTTCACTCATGCTCCTTTCCTTATTATATCACATCTAATAACGACATTCAGAAAGTCTAGCAGAATAATAGATCCAGAAGTGCTTACTTCATCAAAAACAGCCTCTGCATTATCAGAAACTTTGAATTTCTGGCTGTGTGTGGTTTGGCTCCGACTGACTAAACATATAGCTCAGTTTGCATTAGCACAGCCGCTGACACGGTGTCAACCACAACTGGTTACAACTAGCAAGCAACCTAACTAGTGGGCTGGTTAACCGCACTTGCCATTCTGATATGCTTTTGGTCACAGACTTTGCTACACAGTAAACTAAGTCTCAGTCTGACCAAAGCTCAATTATGCTGCTGAACTCTTAATGTTTCTTTCAGTTATCAGGTCCTCAGTTGTGATCACATCAGTTAGGGCCTGATGTGTTTTAATGGAGCAATACACTTTAATCTGCTTACAGCTGCACTTTTAATTTTTGTCCACTTTTCATGAAGGAAATTAAATCCCATTAAGCAAAACATCCACCATACAAACGTTTGACACATGTCTGGAGAGGAATATAAAGGTTTAAACATATCTTCTCAGCTTGATGAAAACCTTTTTTCATTCACTTTTAAGACTATGACTGTTTTAAAAGAGTGCCCGCACCTCAAGTCTCCATACTGAAGAGCTATTGCTTTGGCCTGTGGCTGGGTTCAAAAAAACAGAACAAAACAAACAAAAAATAAAATGTGTTAGGTTGAAAAAATAAAACATTCGTCCATTGAAACTGATGTCCAATAACCCAATACAGATTCATAACATCAATTTTTTTGATATCTGCATTTTGCTGCCTCTTGGAGGTATTGGAACCCAAAACCTGTCAACTTCACGTGATAACTCTTCTGACACAACCAGAGACAAAAGTATACCAGACACAACTTCACTAAAAGCTCAAGTCTGAAGGCAGATGCATAGTTGCATTTTACATTGAAAAAAAAAGCAAAAACAAAAACAAAAACAAAACAAGACAAAAAAGCAGTGAGTGTCCAGATTTTTGCAGCTTATGTAAAATTTTCTTCACTCTAATAAACAAGATGAAATATTCCAGTGTCATGATCTCCTGCAATTTGCAGGTGAAGATGTGCTGTCTACAAAGGCATTTTTGTTCATGCTACTGCCACAATGACTATGTCAGTCCCTTAATACAGGAAGACAAAGTTGCTCTAAATATGTAAATATAGTGATGTCTGTCTTAGTTTATATTCATAAACTGTCTGACGTTGATAAATTAGCTTTTGGTGTTAATTTTCAGTATATGTGAAGTACGTCAAGTATTTCACTTTAACTTGTGTAATCCATAAAAATTCAAATGTCTTATGGTGAATCTCATTCCCCTGGGTTCAATCTTCTAATGCTACATGATGCAGTGCTTATATATGTTGTGTGTGGTATAGCAGATGACATTACACTGGCTTTACATTTTAAGACCTGACTCTAGGCTGCAGATCTTAACACATGATTCTTCTTCTTAAGGCAACACGGCTGTCATGGAAAGCGTCATAGATGTAGAGCTATACTACTTTGCAATCATTCTGGGAAGGGATCCAGCGCTAATTCCTGAAAAAATTGTTCTTGGAAAATCATTCTGCTCTGGATTTGAAGTTGAGCTTTAGAAAATGAGAGCAGACACCAACAGGATTAGAGGATTTAGCGACCAAAACGTTATCATAATCCTGGTTATTCATTCAGTCATTCATCATCCACCGCTTATCCATTTCCAGTTTGCGGGGGGGTGTTGTAGCCAATCCCAGCTCACATAGGGTGAGGGCGGGATACACCCTGGACAGGTCTGGACAACCACTCACACTCACCATTTAACCCAAATATGATGTGTTTGGATGTTGGGAAGAAAGAACATGGAAACTCCACACAGAAAGGCTCCAGAGCCGGGAATCAAACCCATGACCTTCTTTCTGTGGGGCAACAGTACTAACCACTGTGCTGTGCAGACATAATCCTGATAATAAAATACAGTAGAAAAAAGAACGCTAATAATTTTTGAATGTCTCTCTGCTTCCCAGCTTGCTGTTGTACTTGGCAGCTGGCAGAACTTCAGATAAAACCATTACAGGACATTTTTTGATGTGTAAGCATTGCTTGGGCATTTGCAGAATTTATTACTAACTAATGAGGGCTCTGGTTGATGTATACATTAAAACTTGGAATTTTTTTTGATCACTTCACCATGGGCTGCCTGTGCCAAATTATTAGGAGGAAACTATAGTTTAGGATAACTGGATAGAATAGACAAAATCAGCATGTTTTAATGATCCATCCACCATTATATGAACACACATGCTTCACTAACCTACTCCATTACGCTAACAATTCCCACCTGGCTGGTCAGCTTCTACCCTGGGAACAGAACAGTGACTCCCTGCTGATATCTGCAACCTGCAACACATATCTGGTTTATGATTGGCTGTGCAATGTTTGCAAGGAACACAATTTTAGTGTCAGGGCAAAGGGTCTTTTTTCTCGGTTTGGCAACAATATGAAAATAAGCGACAGCTAGTGTCAGAGTCAGGATAGGTGGGTATTTCCTCTCTGCTAAGGTCCTGTGCAGGAAACTGCTGATGCATGAAAACAACAACAGGGAGGAGAGGGGATAAAGTCAAGGGCTTGAAGGCTTTATGTTGTTGTTTCCAGTTTGCATTGCAGAATCTCTATGTGGTGTGTTCAAGAGTCAGCTGAACTAAGAGTCAAAGGTCAGCTGTTGCTCACAAAAGATGCACATTGGTTTGAAAGGGTGGGAGAGGCTGAGATAGATAGAGAGAAGGAGAGCAGTGCTTATGAGCAGACAGTGAGAAGGCCATAGTATAGCTTCTGTTATCTTTAGTCTGCTGTTTTCCCGTGACAGAAGATTTCATGGTGAGCTGTAGTTGTACTGAAGAAAAGTAAAAAACAGAAAAAAGAAAAAGAAAATCAGAGAAAAACAAGATCTTGAAAAAACAGTCTTGTGTATTTTCAGTATTGTCACCCCCCCCCACCCTCTGTTTGCTGCTGTCTGAAGAGGTGGCTGCGGTCTGTCCATCTATCTTCTTCTGTCAACTCTTCTGTGACTTTACATTTTTTTTTTTCAAAGCGTGTTTAGCCAAGCCATGCAAACACAGTCCATTTAGAAAAGCTGACAGAATAATGATTTCACTCAATCAAAACATTAATTCTCACTGATTGGTATTTTATGGATAAGCTTACAAGAGGGTGATTAAATGAAAAAGATTTTGCGTTGTGGAATATAAGCAGTCCTATTTATTATTATTATTATTATTTCCTAAGTAAAGGAAATTCCTGCATTTCCAAATTCAAATCCAAATTCCTCATAATTGTGGTCATCGATGAACAGGTCATCATGCTGACTTTGCACTCATGGTCTCCTCTGCGATTTGAGAAAAATGTCTCCAGAAGAGTAATAGCATATCCTAAGGCAAGCAATGGGAGCCTCCTAAAACTTTCCTAAACAAAAGTAAACACAGAAACGATCTTTCTGTCAGTAAGGCATCAGTCATCTGACGAAGCGTAGCCCCTTGCTAAGCCTCAAGGTAACACTTGGGGAGACATTCCTGTATATTTTAAGATACATGAAAGAAATAAGATTTTGGTTTTTTTTGTTTTTGTTTTTTTACATGGTTTCATGTTGCATTCATCTAGAAAAACGTAATCAAATTGGCAAACACAAATTTAAAAGTGAAAAAGTGACAGTTAGTTATTGTCTATATTTCTACAGACAACTTCTAAAGGAAATAAAAACATTGTACTCCAGGACAATTACAGGCAAAAACACCTGATAAAACAGGGGAATTCAGATTTCAGCAGCATAACCTTTTCAAAATGTTGTAAAAATGCAGTACATTAGAAATTGAATGGATGACCATATTCAGCAGAAGGCTGTCAATCCTGCTATTGCTCATTAAATCAGTCAAAATATGGTGGAAACTATTTTTGTTTGCGTGACACCAATTTTTTAAACAACATATTTATGGTTATTTTTTGTAATTCTTTGTGTGGTGTTTTTAAGTGACTCCAACTTTCATGTTTTCAGTTTATTATCTAGGTTGGCTTTTTCAGCATTCCATTTGTTGCTTGTATTGATGTTTGTTGACTGGTTTTACATAAATTGGGTTTAGGGAGTTATTGTCTTTTATTATCTGCATTGCATGTTGTTTCAACATGAATGGCAGAATGGTGATAAGAGACAGCTGTGACGCACAACTGGAATGCTCCCATAGTTCAGGCTTCAAGGCTGTCTCAAGAGGAATTTGAACAGGGCATTGTGCCTTTAAGTCCTGATGTGAGGCAAGGAGGGGGAGTGAAAACAGACACTGGTTCATCCAGAAAGGAGAGAGCTTCTCCCACATTAAACTTTGAACTGAAAATCCAAAGTGAGAAAGTCCAGCAGACATGATGCAGGAAGGTTCGGTTTAATATCTACTAGAGGCAAAGCAATGGCCACGCAAACCAAACCTACATCCATATGTGCGATTATCTGTGTGTGTATGCATGCCTAAGGGTTCTTTGTTCTTCTCCATAGCAGTCCTAGTGAGCAGGGGGCAGTGGAGGTGTGCTTTGAGAGCTGGAGACAAAAGTAACAAAATCCGAGAAGTCAGAAAGGACAACTGCGGCTGTCTCTTATATCAGCGCAGCATTTTTCCTTGGTCTGGTGTTTTAGTGGTTCTAATAATTTATTTGAAGTCTTTGCATGTTTTCGCTAACATAGAAGGCTACTTTTGTGTGGCAATAATATTACAGAAGGTAAAGAAAGAAAATATCTGGTCCTCTCTGCTGGGTACGCATTTAGTCAGGGCAGTCAGGCAGTCACCACTCTCAACAGACAGTTTTGAAAGATGTAGCTCAAGTTATTAAAGCAAGAAAAAGTTGAATGCGACTTTATAATGCAAAGTGAAGTGAAATATCTGCTGTGAGAATAGACGTGACAAATCAAAGCCAAACCCAGAGTGAGCAGAGTCTAAATGAAAGGAACTGATTATTCACAGGTGCAGTGCATGCGTCACTTTAACAATTATCCTCCATTCATGTGTTCAAAAGATGTGCAGAGAGTTCTTCAGAGTGATAGTCTTATCACCTTCATCCTTGGATGAAACTGTCCTGATAGAAGTTCTCTCCATCCACAGGGCGTGAGGAGTCCCTGGACGGGATGAAGGGTGTCAAAGCTATGGCCTTCTCAGTTCCTTCACAGGAACATTGGCGTTCACCACCAATGGAAAGGTGCTTTGACTCTGCTCTGGTGGCTCTGGCGGCCTCAACATTTTAGCAATATAGCTGATGTTGGTTTTTCCTTTAATCGGTTATGTAATAAAAAACAAAAAGACTGAAATGACCAGTCTGTTGACTGTTAAAGCTTCTGTGTTAGCGACAGAACTGAAGGGTTAGGGTTACGTTTGCCTCAGGTACCTATAGCTGGGCTGCCACTGACCCTAACAGCCTGTTTGTTTGTGGCTATATGAATGAAACGCTTTTTGGCTTTTGACTTTTTTCAGCTATCAGTGACCCCATTCCAAAAGACGGTCACATGAAGGGACAACTGAAACATCATACACAAAGCAGATGTCTTGCTCAGGGACATTTCTAGCCAGCGCTTGAAGACAAAGCCAGGCTGAGGTTGGTCATTCTCCAATTGAAATATGGTGTCTTTGACTACAGGGCCACCCTGGTGTTATTAAATGTGTGTGTGTGGCCAAACCAGCAAAGAAAATCGTGAATTTGTCGGTCCATAAGTCATTTGCATGCTGTGGCCACTACTTTGTTTACTGTGCTTTTTGTACGCATTCAAATCTGCTGGTCATTTATGTAACAGAGGGACTCACCGTCTTTCTAATGAGGCTCTCATGCCTCCTATTACTGGCTGGCACACGGTATAATTGAGGACACAAAGCTGCCAGTTGTATTTGGTCAGTTAAGTAGACTTGTAGTGACTGTTTTCACTATATTACAAACCAGAAGATCACAGGCCCTTTCTAATGAAAATCAAGTTTTTAACATTAAATACATGCCCATCTGGGCTTTTTAGGAAAATATATTGTAAGCATTTGGTCTGAGCTAATTGCGCTCTCTCTCCTCTCCTCTCCACTGTGGAGAACTGATGAGTGGCACACAGATCAGTGTCTCTGTAAAGGACTGCTCTGCCTGTCAGTCAGGAAGTCTTTTCGAGAGCAACCAAAGCAGAGGTGGCAAGACAGCTGTGGTACTGTCTGGAAAAAACTGAGATCAGACTGTGCACACTATCGTGCTTAACTCAGCAGAGAGATTTCTCCTGCATTTGTGGATCAGATTGTTGTAGTCCAGTCTCTTCTGCCTGGTTGTTCCTGGGAAGGTTTTATTGCGTGTGCGCATTTTGTTACTGATTTATTCTCCTATGTTGACCCAAGTACAGCTGTTCATTGTTGTGATTGGTGAATGTATAATTGGCACGCTGAGCTGGTTTCAGTTTTATTGCACATTTTCCATTATTATTATTATTTGTGGTGGTATTGTGTTGTGATACCTCAGACTATGATAAAGTTTACCGTCATTGTGTGTAGCAGTCTGTTATTGTGGTACTGTGTTTGAAGAGAGGAGAAATAAATGTCACTATTGTTTGTCTAGTTGTCTTGACTGGCTCTGTCTCACCGAGGGACTCTGCTCAAGCTATACATTTCCTGGTTTTACAGAAAGAGGCTTTTGCTCTGTTACATATGTCATGCGCAGAATAAGCACTCCCATCATGGGACTCCACTGCATCAGTGATAGTCAAAAGAACAGGTTTGCATCAGCACAAGCACAAATGCTGCTGCAGCTGCTGACACTTACAAGCTGAAAACTAACATACAGTAGACACAAATAAAGCGTTAACTTTAATAAGTTCTGATGCATTTGGTGACCAAATGGACAACAGACTCTTTTTCGACGATAAAAAATTCAGAATATGAACCAGAGGAGACCTTAACACGGGCCAGGGGAGGGAAGAATGAGATGGAAAGAAAGCGAGTGGAGAAGGGGTGAAGAATCTGATCCACAGGATGTTTAATGTGATTTCAGATTCTCCCAGAGACTATAGAAAAACCTGTTGCGAGGTCCTGATGGGATGACACAACATTGATATTTGCACAGATTTTAAACAGTGGTTTAGTTAGGCTTAGTCTCCGAGCTGGTGTGATGTTGCAATGATAACGACTGCAGATTTTTGTATCTAAGTCCACCAACACTAAACTCATTCCTCAAGAAAATGTTTCCAGGCATCTCAACATGGATGCTGAGATGGGGTTTTGGCTCTGCTCAAAAAACCTGGCAAGACGGTTTTACCTTTGTCTTCGCTTCATTCCCATGACTAAAAGGGTCTGTGAAATCAGCGTGTCACATCGCCATCATAATCAGTGAAAAGCAAAGGAGCTTGAAACTTGATAGGAATATCCCTCCGGAGGGTCCCGTTGCAGTGCTTCCATGTGCCTCTCTCACATGGGACTTAACTATACAAAAAAAAAAAATTATGTTCACTGTCTCAACTGTGTGAGATGATCCGATTGAATAGAGTCCTTCTAATTTGTTCTTGTTTTCTACCCGGTGGTTTCTGTGAATTTGCATCAGCAGCTGACTTAATACTAATAAAAAAATGACAAGATGTCATCAAACTTGTAGACCCAACGTCTCCATTCTGTGGCAAATACTCACCATCAGCCCATCCGATATTTTCTTTATTGCCCTATAAACTTGCCACTGAACCCTGTAAAATTTAACCCTGACAAATTTCTCCTAAACTGAGTTGTTTCGGGGGAGGGAGATCGAATTTAAATATGAGCAAAATATGTGCAGACACCAGAAATCAACTTCAGGT
Organism: Echeneis naucrates; assembly: GCF_900963305.1. Taxonomy (NCBI): domain Eukaryota; kingdom Metazoa; phylum Chordata; class Actinopteri; order Carangiformes; family Echeneidae; genus Echeneis; species Echeneis naucrates. Next base: position 18,530,973 of record NC_042520.1, on the reverse strand, counting down.
TAAAAGGTTCATCATGGGTTTTTATGGTATGTTTCTGATTACAAAAAACCACAGGAGAAGCTATTGTCCCATCTTAGAGAAACAACTGTCTCAGTGAAGTGCATATTAATCAGTAATTCCTGTGTTCTCTGCTTCGGCGTGGATTTGATGAAAAATGATAGTGGACTACGCGTTGCTGTCATTTAATTAAAAACTGCATCAATGGCCCATTGGTGAAGATTAGGTCAGTGAGGGGCACATGCAGAAAGCTTGCCAGCATCAAGATTTGAGTCTCTTCAGTCAATTCAAATCTGGAGGGGAGGCTTCCTGTACACTCAGGGGGGATAACAAGTAGCCCATTGTGTGTGCCTGAGTGTGTGATTGCGCATGTGTGCCTTTGTGATGGTGGAAGTGGAGGGCTGAAGACAACCCTGATGAGAAGACTGTGACCAGGTGTCATGTGATGGGTGGAAGAAAGCACAATGGCCACTTGAAGAAGAAAGTAAACAGCATTAAGCCCAGTTGGTATTCCCTTCTGGACCCAGCTCACCACAGCCAGCTGACCCCTCTCCCACACTGACTTGCATGAGCTTTTATGAGTTTTCCACAGTCATATAATGACCGGCCACTCCAGGCCTGCAGTGTTTGTATTGTGTTTAAATCATATGAAGCTATGGGCTGAGACTCCACCCTGTCTCTCTACAGAGCAGGATTACCATCATTTAAGACTTCCAGAGTTTAATAGCCCAAACATGTGGGCTTTCATCATGAATGATACGAAGTTTCTTTCTTCTTCCATTGTGTTGCAGACACAATTTTGCGTTCATAAATCACCCATTAATTCTTACTCATAAAAAAGGAACTTTAGCTCTGTGAAATACACAGGTCAGAAAACAAGAACAATAAAAAAAAAAACAAGAAAAATACTCCATCAATTTGGCAACTTGTGCAAAACAAAAAAAATGTCCAACAAAGCTAATTGCTTGTGCTGTTGACTGCTGGAGTGTCTGAGGTCAGCTTCTAATCATGGATGTTTAAATTTTCCATCCTTTTTCCAAGTCTTGCCTCAAATGAAACTTTCTTTTAACCCCGCACCTTGAGCATGTTCCTTGTTCCTAAATTCCTTGTGCGTGCTTGTCAGCATGCTTTGTTTACTGCTTCTGTCAAAGAGTTTGTGTTTTTGCCCCTGATTGTTTGTTTGTTGTGATGCCATATTTGTTGGCGAAGCCGTTAAATGACGTTGTCAACGTGAAACTGTTGAACTGGTCTCTGCTGTTTGACAGTGGCCCTGGTTCTGTGCTATGCTCCTCAAGTGCCCTCATAGTTAGAAGTGTTGAACAACAAGTGCATCCCAGCTGGCTTTGTCACGTCCGTATTTCCAGAACGTGACGTCAAATGGATGAAGATGTTTCCTCCGTTTGATTGATTTTGTGTGTTTGCTCCTGTTCGCCGTGTGGCAGCCGACATACTGTTTGTGATACATAAGGCAGAGGAGCTTTGCGGAGACAGATCCTTAATTGAAACATCTTATCTGGTAGGATAAAACATAAAAGCATTTCACACTGGAATCATTTGCTTCTTTTGTCCTTTATACTAATTCTTTGTCAGTTTGATCAGCACCATGCCTTTTTTTTTGTTTGTTTGTTTCTTTCACTCATAAAATATGGAAAGAAATGAATAATGGTTCTGTTTTTCATCCCATGCTAGTTCACCACAATATGTTGTATCTGGTTACAGGAATGGGATTTAGAAAATCCACATGTAAAAGAAAAAAAAAAGGGGAGGGAGGGGGGTTATACCAGAAGCCACAAATCATGACACCAGTAAACACAGTGGTAATGATCCTTTTATACTGTTCGGTCCAAGAAACATAGCTTACACGATTATTAAATTGTCCCATGGGCGTTTTCATCGTCATCCATAAACTGAATTTAAGCGAACATGAATAACTTGTAGGGATTAGCCGGTTTGAGACAAAAGACATTAACATATTATGACTTCAGACAGGGGCAGCACGGTGGCCCACAGTAAGAAGAGGCCTTTGTGTGCTGTGTTTGAATGTTATCCCCATACCTGGGTGGGTTTCCTTCCTGGTTTAACTGGTGACTCTAAACTGTCTGTAGGTCTGAGTGTGAGTGTGAGTGGTTGTTTGTCTCTGTGTGTCTGTGTGCGTTGGCCCTGCAGTGGTCTACCCCGCCCTCACCCAGTGTGAGCTGGGACTGGGTCCAGCACCCCCGTGACCTGGAACAGATAGGCGGTAGAAGATGAGTAACTGAATGAATGAACTTCATACAGTTCACATGACAAAGGACATGATTTTTAGGCGGAAATCTTTCAGGAATTTTGGTCCAAAAGCTTTTAATTATCATCAATACCAGTGTGAGATATAATCTAGAGTGGATGACAACAAGCACAAGTTTATTTATTTACAGTTGCTCTGTAACACAGATGTGAGGAGACAGCTTGTTTTGATGATTTGGCCAAGACTCAAGGACAAAACGTCAAATTTTTCAGAGCCGTCCTTGAATTTAGGAGCTGTGGTGTATTAAACACAGACATTGTGAATTTGGGGCTTTCTTCCGTTACTTGAGCCACTAAATAGCGACTCAGGCATCGCTGCCCTCAAACTATGTGACACAAGGGCATCGTTCTATTTGCTCCTTTCACAACAAACAGCGACATATTTGCACATGAATCAAAACTAGAAAGCAGTTATAAATGCAGTTTAATTACAATGACTCAGTAGAATTGATTAAAGACCAGTATAACTGAATGCACCGATTTATAAAATAATAATGTTTGAATTGAATATTTCAAATATTAAACACTTTTGTTGATTGTGAGATTGATTGTGAGATTGTGGGAAAAAAATAATGCTTTATACTTTCTATTAATCTTTCAAAAAGGAATTCTATTCTATTTATTTATTTGTATTTATTTTGCCGTCAGACTTTGGTCAGGACAACGTACCTACTCTGAACAGATGAACAACCTTTCTTTCGCTCTGTATTTGTCACGGAAGCAAATGTATCCACAGACATTTACACACCTGTTGAAGCACTTAAACCTCCTCTGTGATGGTTCCCTTTGCAGGTGGCGTCTCCTTGACCAAATTTTGAGCCACACAAAGACTCATGAGATGAAGAGCATACCAGCTGAGTAAATTCTGTTAAACCTCCTAAAGCTACATTAAATTGTCTAATGACCTGACCTAAGGTTTCAGAAAGGCTCCTTGGTGAAAATGCATGATTGTATAATTCAATAGTTTCATGGGACTATACTTGCAAGTCAGATATTGCCTGAACACAAGTGGGTTTTTTTGTGTTAAGAGGTTTTTGAAGTTTGACTTTCAACGTAATAGCAGCGGCAAACCAAGGCTTTAATTCCTCACAGGGCAATATTTCTTTGAAGAGCGCTAACTGGTCCTGAAAAACTGTGACAGGCTGACTAAACGCTACACATACACTCTGTTCCTATTCTTCTGATGAATCATGTGAGGAAAAGCCTTAAAACACACCAGGTAAATTTCACCACAGAAACAGAACAGGCAAGCTGAATACATTAAACTGGAGTATAACTAGAATGACCCAAATTTACTGCACATCACTGGACTCCTCCTCAATGATTTACACGGAATGGAAGACTTCTCTCATAGCTGTCAGAGAAAGGCTCAAACTGAGAGCCACAATGCAATTATTTCATTTGACCCTGAACAAAGACATTTCTGTTTCCATGCTCAAGTTTTTACCAAACATCCATTTGCAGGCTTCAGCAAACACCAAATACAGTAGATTCAGTATCTGGGGAGATCATGCTACAGCAGTGGATTCCCTGATGTTGGGATTAAACGAACTTTAGCTTTGAATGAAGGAAATTAGTGAAATATGCTAAAAGGTGATTTTATTTCGCGATTAATCTGCATGTCAGTGACTTTCTTGGCTTTTCAATATATTTTTGTAGGCCTTGTGTTTGTTCACAGTGGACTACTAATAATGTATAATCTTTTATCTATTAATGCCAATGTTGAATGTTCGTGTGTGTTTTAACTGTTTCATAAGTTACACCTCTGACAACGTCTTTGAACTGAAGAATAACAACTTTCTGTCTTCTGTATGAACAGCTGCAATGTAAGTGCAGCCGTTAATGAATAAAATTTTCATTAACTGGGAACATGACATCAAATAATAAAGAACTAGCTGAGTATGTAGGTAGAGATGCACATCAGGAGCAGAGAAGACAGCAGTCTTTTCATTTGCTTTCTTAACAGAAACATCCATCTTCTACTGCTTATCCATTTCTGGGTCATGGAGGGTGCTGGAGCCAATCCCAGCTCACTCTGGGTGAGGGGCGGGGTCACCCTGGACAGGTCACCAGTCCATCACAGGGCCAACACACAGAGACAGACAGAGACCAACAACCACTCACACTCAGACCTACGGCCAGTTTAGAGTCACCAGTTAACCCAAACATGATGTCTTTGGACAGTGAGAGGAACCCACACAGGCACAGGGAGAACATTTAAACTCCACATAGAAAGGACCCGGGCTGGGAACCAAACCCGCAACCTTCTCATCGTGGGGCGACAGCACTAACCACCATGCTGCCGTGCTGGCAAAACAGAAGCATATTTTTGTTTTGTTGTTTACTCAGTTTCAGAAAATAAACCAATTATTTAGCAATCGAAGCGTTTCATAACATGGGATGATTGTTTGAAAAATAAGTAAAAACAGAAAGAAGTCCCTTCATCTTTGTCTCCATTCCAATCCCTTATCCACTGTTAGTTAAGCTCCAGAAGATCCTGACACTTTTCCAAACCAGCCAAGGGATATCATCCCTTCAGTGGGTCCTGGGTTTGCCCCAGGGACTCCTCGTAGCGTAGATACACTAGTAAACTGAAAGCTTTGCTTCGTGGCTCAGCTCCTTTTTCACCACAACAAATGGGTATAGTTTCTACCTGTCCTTATTCCACTTCATATTCCTCTCCCTCGTGAACAAGATCCTGAGATGAATAAACTTCTCCACTTGGGACTGCAACTCCTTCCTGACCTGATGAGGGCACGCCACCCTTTTCTGGCTGAGGACCTTAGCCTTGGATTTCGAGGTGCTGATTCTTATCCCAACTGATTCACACTCGGCTGGTTGGGTTGGTTACCCTTGTGAGGGTATAGAGCTGATGCACCTTTCCTCAACCTGGGCAAGAACTGCATGGTTTCTCCTGAATCTCAGGTTTGACTAACAGATGACCAGAGTCTCTAGCATGCTAGCATAGACTTTCCTAGGGAGCTGAGTAGTGTGACGCCCCCAGAGCTGGAATACACCGTCTGCATTGTTGCAGAGATGTGTCACCCAAGACAGCCCAGCAACATGCCTTGAGAATCTCAGGCCAAATCTCATCCATCCCACTGCAGAGCTGTTGGGAAACCAAAGTAATCTCAGCCCCAGTGATGAGTAGACCCCCTCCAAGGTACCCACCTCTGTTCCCTCAGAGAATATGATGGTGGAATTGAGGAGATCCACAAAATAGTCTTTCCACTGCAGGACTATTTTCTCAGTTGAGTTCAGCATTCCCGCCTGCTCCCCCCAATCCCTAGTGTTGATACCATGGCCGAGCATTTCCACCCTCATCTCTGATGGATAACGCTGCCTTTACCACCAGCCATCATGCAAATAGTAGCACAGAATGTGGGCCACTCAGATTAGGTGTCCAATGCCACACCTAAGACACAGTTGAAGCTCTGTTGGTGGTGGGAGTCGAATACCAAGCTGACTGTCTCTTCCTTTCAGCTTCCACTGCAGCCATCTGATCCAACTCATCAGCAAGTGGTGATCAGCTGCCAGCTCAGCTCCTCTCTTCACCTTAATGTTCAATACATATGGTCACAAAACAGCTGATATAACTCCAAAGTTGATAATTGACCTGTGACCTGGGGGGTCTTAGTGCCTGTTGCATTGAAGGACACCCTTTTGTTGCAACATTTTGTTAGTTATGGGCAAGCCATGACTAGCACAGAAGTCCACATTGTCCTTTTGAGTTAAACTCAGCTGGCTCCAGTGGTCAAAGGCCTGACAGCAGGCGTCGCCATAAGCCCCCTATCCTAGGCCTGGCCTGAGGACAGGGCTTGGGTAATCCTCCAAATAAGATATTCTGGGTCCTGGCCTTTTGACCCATTGGCAGTCTTCCGAGCCTTCACCCAAGATAAATTTGCCTTGGAAGACCCTACCAGAAGTACACTGCCCCCGACAACACAGTTCCTATGATCACTGTCTCACTCAAACCCCTTCACCACAGGAAGGTGGCAGTCCCCAGAGGAAAAAAAAAAAGGCGAGATTGCTTGTTTTAAAAATGGAATAATTCTGAGCCAATGGACTCCTGGTTAATTGTTCTGTGAAAAACAGAGCTTAATCCCAGGGGCTTTGTATAATTTGGAGAAGTGATGTGCTGATAACATTTGAAAGGTTTAGTAAACTGAGGGGCCTTTCTCTGTGTGAGTCACATTGTAGACAAAAATACACTGATGTCCTAAAATACTCTCAGTAGAATACACAGCCACAGTAGCAGACCCTGTCACACTTTTCACAAGCATCCTGTTAGAGCAACAACAAACGCGAGGGCTTTGCCCCCCTCTCCGTGAGCAACTTTTGGGATAAAGAAACATCTGGTTGCTGATGTGATACAGCGGGCAGTTTGTGAAGTGTTATTGTCTCTTTTCTATACACAATGACTAACTGACAAATGTCTGAATAACAGCCTGACACAGCTTTACTTCAGCGTCTCCTGAGATTCAAAACTGTTATCAGCCCGAATCTGTGAGCTGTCTGTCTTCCTCACTTACCTCCAGCATGAACACGGCAAGAACCCCCAGCTCTGTCTAAAATGGTAAACATCATGTGGCCAAATGGCCGTTTTCAAAGTGTCATAAGTGGATGTGGGCAGGCACGCAAAAACACACAGACACATGTATAAGCGCACACAGTGTAGACAGTTTTATTAGGAAATACAGCATGAGCCATTTTAAATTCAAAAACTTCATTACACAGGAAGCATAACCCTGGCACTGTCTTAGGGGTCAAAGATGACCCGAGACCACATTTAACAGCACTGAAAACTACCAAATCATCTTTTTTTCATCTTGAAATTTGATGACTTTTCCTCCACTGACCCAAACATTAGAAAAAGTGAAACATTGCCTTTGTTAATTTTACATGATAGCTATACACAAAAAGGGCACAAAGATTGTCCTAGGGGTAATTTTTGACCCACCAGTTATACAATCATTTACACACCATGAAAACCACAAAAGCAGACACACACACACACACACACACATAGAATGAGAAGTTGAGATTATGTGTGTTACTGACTGAACTCAGACAAAACTATGACTTTCTTGTGCATGTGCAGCATCTCCCCTCCAATGACCCCACAGTTCACAGACAAAACAAACATTTCATGAAACTTTCTATTTTTCCAACAAACATTTCTAGCTGCTTCCTAAAATAAGCCAACTTTTTGTTGTAAAAAATTGCAGCCGCATAAGAATACTTCAGAATACTGCAAAGTGTAATGCAAATAAATTAAATGCAGCCTTTCTGCAGAGTGAATAGGCAAAACCCAGATATTCCCAAAGTTTGTGGTGAATGACAAGTTGTTTCATCATGCAAAATACATTTGTGACTTTAAACTGCTGTGTTTTAGGGGTTCAGTGATGGCGGGGAATTTTTGAGGAACAGAGGTGTATACAGAAAGTGGAGACAGCTCAAGGGATAGTTATGATGAGCATCAAGAAATTGACAATATTGCTTTGTGTGCCCTGTTTATGTTGGGGAGAGGAAGGTTTCCACTCACATATCAACTGATGTGCAGAAGATTGTGAGAACAATGGGGAAAATGGATAGTAAATTTAAAGTTGCAATAATCAACATTTTTATGGAAATAATAAGAGGCCATGCAAAAGTTATCACAAAAACTGCAGTTAAAATAATATCTTTTGTATTTAATTTAATTTTTTTATTTTTTTTTGCCCCACAGTGCCAGCAGAGAGCGAGACGACAAGGCCAAGATGAACACGGTGTTGCAGCTGAAGAGGCAGCTATTTGCCCAGGAATAGGTGGTGATGAAAACAGGGCTAAAAGGATAGTGTATATATCTACAGTGTACATTCTCCAGGCAACCAATTAATTTTAGAAACTTTTTTTTACCAAAATATTCACTTGAACTTTTGAAGTGGTAATTGTGTGGTTCATTCACAGCCGGTTCTGCTGTTCCAAGTGGCCAAAAGCTTGATTTGTGGAGGAAACGGTGAACCACACTTGAATTACTGCGCTAAAAGGCAATTTTACTTGTTAAATTCAATTCGACATGAAATGCAAGTTTTAAATCAATCCAAGTTGCATGACGTCAAGCAATCTTGTTAGGTGTCGGCCCACCAAGCGCTGAAAACAATGCTCCCACTGTAAATTCCTGGACTCTACTAATGGGATGAACACAGCTGTCTCAAAAGATGTTCTCTCATTTGTTTTATTTTTCTGTGGTGAAGCTGGAGAAGGGATTGGATCGGATGATTTGATTTGATCTGAAGAATTTCCGTACGCCCAGGTGCGGAGGCATCTGCATTTGCTGTTTCTCTGCTAGATTTTCATCAGTTTGAGGCCCATCTGTTTCAGCGACTTAAACTTGAACCAACTCTCAAAATGGTGATGTCACAGTGTCCTGGTGTGCATCGCTACATTACTTAGCCAAAGTCAAGTTTTTAAGGGGTTTTAAATTACTCTTCAAGTATTCCTCTGAAGCTTTGTGGAGACTCTGAATCCCACTCTCCGGGCCCTCCCTTCATATGCTGTCATAACCTTTACACCATTAGTTAATAATTATCCATTACCTCAGTAGAGCAGTGACAGACAGGGACATACTGAAGGAAAAACATAAAGTGAGAACCATTATAAATATGCCCCCCCAGTTCATGGGGCTCTGAATGCCTCGGTGAGATATGAAAAAGGCTTGAATTATAAGCTACGCCCTTCACAGTCACCAGACTTCAGCACAGTGGAACACAAGTTGATCAATTTTGAATGAAAATGTCAAACACCAGAGCTCAGAGAACGTCTTTTGGAGGAACAGTGTTCAGCAGTCATGTAGAGACTTGTACAATCACTGCAAAGGACTGTTGATGTTGTTCTGGTGCTGTAATATTGGTTTTTCCTCTAGTTTGTCGAGTTTTTGCATCATCATGGGAAATGTGGAATCAAACTTCTTGTGGGTTTAACTCATGCTAGAGGATTATAAATCGAGAATTGTAGCCTCTGCTGTTGTTAGCATGCCCATGAATCCCCGAGTACTCAAAATACCAGGCCTATTGTTTTGAAATTCCCAAGGAAATCCAAATTGCACAACACAAAACTTTTGAATAACCACTCAAGAGTCAGGCACAGAAAAAACATATGCAATAATATTAGTGATATTTGCTGAAATGTGATACCGTTGACTGCTAGAACCGCTTTAGAAAGTAGGAATTCAGCTGAGCCTCTTCTTTGCTTCCTGTATCGTGCATCTCTGCTGGGAGGACCATCCCATCTCTAAGATAGTCCTTCTTTGCTGACTAAATCAGACTTCCTTTTGTGCAATTGCGCGGGGCGACGATCATGTGCTTGATATTATCTGTTTGTGAAGAGGTCATACAGTGGCCTTCTGTGTTCTGCAATGGCCTCAACACTGTTGTTTTGTTTCTCGCAATAATATGGATTCTAGTTTTATTTCTTTAAGCTGTAACTCTATAAACGGATGAGGACATGCTTCTTCCCTTTCCAAAGATTTCATTGCTCATTTTGAAACATTTATGGATCAGGATGACTTATATGACTTATACATTAAACATATAGTTGATTTGCCAACAGTTACAACAACCTCTAGGAATGAAAACAGCAACATATGTTTTTCTCAGCTGAGTCAAACAGAGGCAAGCACAGAAAAGCAGGTAGACATAGATGGTCGACTTCAAAGCGTGTGCTGCTGTGACACCTAGTGGACAACGTCCACTAGCTTTGTAATCAGTCTTATTCAGTGATGGACTGGACCTCAGTGACAATGAGGAAGCCATTCCTCAAGTCATCACATATATTGCGATATATTGCGATTTAAGTGGTTTCAATATATTAGGTGAAATATGGTGTGTTTAAAATTGTATAATATAATACAAAATAAAAATTTATTTATTTTTTTTTGTTTTTTTTTGCAAAAGGTAAGTTGAGAAGATTGTTTGCAGCTACAGCTTCATCTTTACATTCCTGTTAAAATTTTATTCTAGAAAACAAGACAAATAAGAATATTTATTTAAAGGTAACCAAATATAAAAAGGTCTTTAAAAACAAAACAAACACAAAAACACATTCATAAGTGCATATGTATGTGTGTGTATGTTAAACATATACAGCAAAATAATCTTTGTAATACACAGAAATGGCATTTAAAAGCAGCAGCACAAAACAGCACATTAAAAACCTAATTTTTAATTATAATTATAAAAAATGAAGCTGGGTAAGTTTTTAAAGCTTAAGTAAAATGGACAAATTAATAAATCTAAGAACACAAAGAGCGATGATGATTAGAAGAAAAAAGTTATGATCACTACAAGATCAACACTGGCTAAAAAAATGTCTCTACAAAATAGCACACATAAAATAATAATAGTGAAGAAAAAGTCTGCATTTGTTAGTTATAGGCACAATGTAGTCACACTGTAGGCACAGATAATAAATATCCAGTGTGTGATACAGGACTTGGTAAAAACAAATATTACAGCATAACTTGAACAGCATTCATGAACCCTTATACTGGGGATTTAACATGGTCAACAATGTTTGGGCTACATTAGGAAACTGGTCGCTATTGTAATTTTAATAATTAGAAATAATTAGGAACATCACTGAAATACTAAGCATTTTCCCTGAATCATCAGATTTTGCAGAAAACATTCCTGAGACTTTTTTGAAATATGAATTCAAGTCAATCTAGTTTCTTCAAAATGAGCTCTTTGACATGTCCTCAGATATGTGTTTGAAAACCTCCTGTGTTGTTTAAATTAACTGGCTTGCAGCTGCAGGTTTTCCCTGCCATCTAAGGTTGCGACTGGCCTTAGCCTGGATGTTTGTTGCAGGCTGCTTCCTCCCATCGCTGACTTGGACATGGAGGACAAGCGGTTGCGGAAACCCTCCCCAGAGAAAAAGTACAGCATTGGATCAAAGCAGGAGTTGGCCGCAGCCAGGCTAAGAGTCACCACGACAGACTTCTGCATGGCTTCTTTTTCTGAGCAGGGGACGTCAGTCCGGGACAGGGAGTTCAGGTGGATGGTGCGCTGCACGTGGTAAGGCGTGAAGCTGATGAGGAAGGTCAGCAAGACGATGACAATCATACGGATGGCCCTGTTGCCTGCGTCCCGCTGGCATCGAGCAGTATGAGTGCGAGACAGCAGGGTGCGGACTATGCCAGCATAACAAAGTAGGATTACCAGGAACGGCAGGGCAAAGCCTGCAACCACAGACAGATAGTTCAGTACAACTAGTTTCTGCAAGCCTTTTTCATTGGGAGGCTCAAAGCACTTGGTTTTATTTGTTTCGACATCAATAGTTTGGCCAGTCATGAGGAAGGGGGAAGATAACAGACAGATAAACACCCAAATGCCAGCACACACCAGGCGAGCCCGATTTTCTGTCACCAGCCGCAGGTTCTGCACAGGGTAGACAATGGCCAAGAAACGTGTGATAGACATGGCAACCATGAAGTAAATACTGCAGTAGAGGTTTACATACAGGCTGTAGGAGCTGATGCGACACAGAAAATCCCCGAGGTTCCATTGCCCCTTGTTTACGTAGTAGATCACTCGCAGCGGCAGCGTCATAACACACAGCAGGTCAGCCAGAGCCAGGTTAAACATATAGATATGAAAGGGTGAACTCTGATGACATGTTCTGGTCAGAACCACCAGGGCAAAGCCATTCCCAACAAGGCCACAAACTGTGATGAGGGAGTAAGACGTGGAGTAGACCTGATTGCGAAAGTCATCGATAGAGTGACATGCAGTAGAGTCTGACGAATTGTGCTGTTCCATTTGTGGCTGAACCTGCAGCTGCTGAGGCAGGGAGAAATAATATGATGAGCTGTCCAAATCCAAAAAAATCAAAGAGATATGCTTGCTAGAAAATGCATAGACTGTGATGAGTTCACTCAATTTGCCTGACTCTGGACGGAAATTGAGAAAGTAGATAAGATTTTCGATCTTATTCCAAAACATGACAAAGTTTCTGCTGTTATCTTTATAAAAACAGGTGCATTTGGGATTTCAGTGGCTGAATAAGATGATTCTCAAGTTATTTCTCAATGATGACATTATTTTTATGTCTACTAAAGAAGGGTATATGGCTGTCAAATTTTAATAAAGATCTTATTGTAATTTGATCTTATTGTGCTAAATACGAGCTGATGAAAGCCTGATAGCCTCAGCTTAAGGGAAATAACTGAATGAATATTTAAATATCAAATATCATTTCAAATGAAAAAATGCACCAGTGAATCATCAGAAGCTGTGCAACTAATGCACTTGATATATGTTTGTTTGCTGCGGTTAATAAAGAAAAGTTATTAAAACATATTGAGAATTCATTCACACCAACTGTTTACATTGTCACACATATTTGTCTTTTGAGAAAAGATACGCTTCCTCTGCAGTGCTGCACTGCTGAAAACAATCACACCACTCTGGCACTGGGTGGCAACACATCACATCTTTCAGTGTCATCCATTCTTTTGAACTAATTTAAAAACACTTCTGTCACTGTTTGCGAATAATCTGGGTTTCCTTACCCCTGAAGTCTTGTCTGCTCTTGGTCTCTTCTGGTGGGAACAGCAGCGCTGCCACAGTGTGTGTCTCTTCTGCTGCTCTTCCTCTCTGGCAGATGTTGCAGCGATAGTGGGAGGACGTTGCAGCAGGTGGCTGCTTCTTCACAGCCTGTTGATTGTTTGGAGGCTTTTTAGAGCAGGACAGCTCATTTTTTACTTTGCAGCAGACAGCGTCAGTTTCAGTGACATCATTTTTAGACAGTCACACTATTATGATAGACGAAAGGGAAAAGAGAGATGCGCGTAAACACATATGGTTCAGCTTTTGTTGTTTGGGTTCTTTCAATGATCCTATTCCATTAAAAAATGCTTCCCAATTCACCTTAGTTCTCCACTCTCACAGGCACGGAGTGGATTCTGTTTGTGTTTTTGACATACTTTATCAGCCACTTTGCCACAGGTTCAAGGCATAGTCTTCTTCCCCCACCAACACAATATCTTTTATTTTGGTTTTGTTTATATTTGCTCGGCGGACCAGTTTCCTGCAGTATTTATACACTTGAATCCAAGCAGCCAAGCATTCTTATCTTTTGAGACAGATTTGAACTGCGAGACACTTTAAACAATTGAGTTCTGGACACTTGAGCTCTGCAGCACAAGACCATACTGTGGATTCACTTAGTGTTGCTGTGAACCGATCTGTTGTGTTTGGGGTAGCTGTTTTGTAAGTCATGAAAATGGTGCAGAACCTGTTTAGATACTCCCTAAGTGATTAAAAAAAAAAAAAAAAAAAAAAAAAAAAAACACAGATATGAAGATGCAAGCCTCAACCAACATTATCACTCTTGACTGGACCATAGTGGACTTAAGCTTTTCCATAGCATTTCCATTTGTGATGGGTGTGGTTTGCAGTGAGTTGATGGGGTTCGGATGCTTCAGTGGAAATGGACAATTTGAAAGGCATGTGTGGTGAAAGGGCAGGATCATTTATCTATAACTCATTTAGTGCTTAGTAATTTTCAATCCTGCATGCACTTAAGAGGCATCTGGATAAACACCACAGGCTTCTCATGTTAAGAGTCTCATTACTCTGTTTGCTAGACTGTACATTAAGTCCACTGAAAAGAGAAATTGCAGGGCCAAAAAGCTCTGATAAGTGTTTTGACCCCACTGAAAGATTCTGATAGACTTGAGTAATCCCATTTTAGGAATCCTGAAAAAATATTCTATTATCTTTGCACACAGATGGTCCATTTACTATATAGGGAGAGTCACTTAATAGTACACTAGACATGTCAGGGAAACTACATTCATGAAGTTGATCAGCACAAAAAAAATCCCACATAAGGTGTACCGATAAGGGTTTACCTGCTCTTACAGGTGGAACGCAACAAATAGTGAGAGACTGGAGTGCACGTTTCATAAGCTATGTTCATTAGGTTGTTGCTTTTCTAATTGTAATTGCATTGATGTGTAAAACTCCACTAAAGCTTTAATACACTAAGGGCAACACACATTATTAGGGCACACATTATTTATGTATAATCTTTTTTTTGTGTGCACTCACCTCAGCATTTCCAGGTCATTTATTGTCTTTATGATTAAGGCATTAGTCAGGGCATATTTTACAGAATGTGAGGTGTGTGTGTAAATAATAAAAGAGGGCATGGCAGTGAGGCAGCAGGAGTATGAACAGAAGCATAGCCACATCTATATGCGGTAAAAAGAATTGTTGCCATTAATAATATTATTTTTATAATATTATTTTCTTTATTCACACATGTCATACTTACAGACGTGTGTGCTCCTGCTCCTTCTTTGAACTAGCAGCACTCTGAATCCATTGCAGATATTATGCTGCACATGCCTACCTCACACAGCGTCGTGTCAAATAACCCGAACCAATTCTTCAACTTTTTGAACTACATAAAACTACATAAAACTACAACTACATAAAATTATTTCCTTGACCTTTGGTAAAAAAGTCTGACGAACATTGTCGATTTGGTTATAGTTGGCCTCTTGTCATCTCCAGCTCAACACTGACAAAACATCTTGGTGGATGTTTAAGTGTGAGCACATTTTTCTTTCTGTTTACTGGACATATTTGACCTGCACCCAGCTTCCTTCAGCAGCATCGGTCCTTTCATGGTAATGAGAGCAGCACTTTTTCTCTGTCCTCAGCCAGCACAGATCAGTTATCACTCTGTGAGTAAGGTCATCATCTTCACTGCTGCCTTTCAAGTCCTTCAACGCTCTACTAACATGGTTGAGTTTAGTCATTTCACTGTAAATTCTTTATGATCAAGCAGATTTGTGGCTCTACAACAAAGAGAAACCCGACTAAAACTGTGTGCAATAGGATGTTTTTTCAGGTCATGTTATTTCTCAGGTTTAACAAACAGGTGACCCTACATACAGACCCTGCAGGAATACTGTTTGAATAATGCACAGTATTTTGAAATCTTGTAGCTGTCTTGTGGTTTCCTGGTTGTCATGACACTGTTTGCAGACTGTCTGTCGGCTGATAGAAAGATATTGTTTCACGTGTCTTGAATGCTTCAAATCATGAAACCATAAAAGCATAAAACTCCTCACTTTATATATATTATATATATTTACATATATTAGTTTTCCAATTTTGCATGAACATTGGTTAATTTTATATTTTACAAAACATGATTCATAAGTAAAACCACAGTACAGTATCTCTGCATATTCAATGGCACAATACAGTGTATTCTCACAACTGTTGTGTTTCATGTTTTCATCAGGGGATTTTCTGCAGTCTCACACCTATACAGCAGATATTGAATCAAAAGAGTTGATTGTGTACAAACAAACATGCAGATCGATGCAGGAATTTATCTCAGATATATATAGCAATGGAGTTAAGTAATGATTATATTCAAATAGTTTAAGGTCAATACTGACGTGACAATGTTCTTTCAAAACACATCAGGCTAATAATGTAACTCAGGAAGGGGAGACTGTGAGCAAACGTCCCTGCACCTTGTTTTGTTTTAGAGGGTATCATTGATTGGCATTTTTCAAAGAAATAAAAAAAATATTTGGGGGTATTCAGGGAAGTATCAGAAATACTTGTTATTCTTTATACTTCATCTATTGGCAAAACTAAATAAACATGCATGTCAATGACGGTTTTGTTCTGTTGGACATTGAGCAGCAAAACAACAGGATCTAATCAAACTGAAGCAACCACTTCAACATGAAAAGCTGCAGCACAAGATATTTCTTCAAGTCAATGAGTTAGGTAGGAGGGAGACTTGAGCAGGAAAGTGAAAACTGAAATTTCTACTGTGTGGTATGCCTCATCCAACACATCCTGTTAGAGCTGGCACAGAGCCCATACACAAATAGTCACATGTTGGGTGAAACACCCTCATACACACCTATCCTGTTTAACTTCATGTGGTAAGTAAGCTAAGCTCAAAGTAAAATGACCTGTACACAGTCAAACATCAGAGTACTGAAGAACTCTCACGTTACCTAAACAGTGTGATTCCCCTGGACCAATCAGACATCTGCACAATATATATAGCTTCTTACTGCGACTTAAAAGTGGACTTAGAGGAAAACTGGACAGTAGGAAACCAAAGCTCAATTGGACACTTTAGAGGAAATAGGAAGGAAGCAAGTACTTTTAAATACTGTGAAGGTGAAACTAAAAGTTTCCACTGTAATATGCACAGTATTCAAACACGGATTGAAACCAGTAAGTAATTCAGTGGTACCTGATTCACACAACAAGAATGCCACTGTAAATGGCAGACTTGAACATGAATTAAGCAATGCAAATGTTGATACTAGCGCGAGCTGAGGGATTAGTCAGGATTGAGGAGTCACATCATTTGGCAGCAGTTACTGTGGCCACTTATCACTCTGCTTGCACCCCTGTTACTGTGAAAACAGTAAGCTGAATGTGTCCAGGCTTGTCTGCTTTCTTTTAACATCCAAAATGCTGTCATCAGGGGTGAGTTGTTACCTTTGCTGAATCAGGGATGTAAGTCATTCGCTTCCTGATGACAAGTTGAAACAATGTATCTCACGTAGTTTACAAGAAGTCGTTTTCGAGTCTGATAGCCATTGAGATCAGTAGTCCATGCAAAAATATATTGCTTTGTTGACATGTCAGCGAGTCAGAGAAATCCCTCGGGCACAGATTCTCCAGCAGCATGAACCAGATAAAGTCTGGCTCACCTCAAGACAAGACATGATGAAATCTGCAAACTGAGCCTGTCCAGGTGAAGCAACTGCTGCTCATAAAGAGCAGAGACTGGCGACTCCTCCTGAACTGTTTTGGCAGTTGGACCGGGATGAGGCGCTAACATGAGGAAATAAAGCTCTCTGGTCACATCCAGGTGAGACAAAATGATGACCTTCAACTTCAACTTTGTGCTAATACATAGGTGAGTCCCACGCAGACACACTTCAATTTCATTCTTTTAAAAGATAAAATCTTTTTAATCAGGGAGAAAGCCAGATTACTCAAATTACCAATTACAGTGACAATAACTGAGGTTTAATTGTTTAATTAAAGGCAGACAGAGGAGTTTATCTGTTGAATTAAGGCACTGCGAATATGGAGATCTCCTCACCTTAAAGACTCAAGGGTCGCATTAGGGTAAGGGTGCCATGCAGTGTTTATGTGGCTGTTTTAAGTTCCAACAAAATAAATTCTTCACTGTGAATGACACACAATAAAGACAGTACATGAGATTCACCCTCACTCATGTTAAATCGTGCCTCTCCAACTGTGTGATCGTCAAAAGTGGTAATTAATTCTGTCAAACCGAGTCGTGAATATAAAACAAAGCTAAACTCCAAGTGTTGAACTCTCAGCAGATCACACCAACTTCTGAAGGCGATCTGGAAGATATCTGCTCAGTGCTGTCTCGGATCAGTCGCAGGCGGTGTGCTGTCAGCGTCTAGAAGATGGCTGCGTCAGTTCATTCTGCTGAAGGCAGTGATTGTGCTGCTGCTTCCCCATGGAGCAGGTATCCCTCTGCTGGCGGGCTGTGTGTTGAGCCTGCGGGCCCTGCTGCTGCTCCGCTCCCCCCACATCTCCACCAAGCCTTCCACTGTATTCCTGGGCCAGCTGGCTCTCTCCGACAGTCTCATCCTGCTGCAGTGGGCGCTACGGCTGGGAGCAATGATGTACCTGTGGATGGAAGAGGAGGGCTGTGGACTTGATGAGTCCCTCATGAAGAAAGGGGAGTCATTTTGGTGGAGGGAGTCGGTGATCGTACTCTGTCACCAGCTGCTTGATGCCCACCACCTGGCCTCTCTGCTCCTGCTGGGGCTGTTGGGGCTGGAGGCTACACTTGTGTCACGTTGGCCCCAGCAGACTCGAAGTGTCAGGACATCTCACTGGGCTTATCTCACTTGCAGCCTGGTCTGGATACTTGTGTTGCTAGAACTGATGCTATCAATGTACTCAAGGCTGCAGAACACCAGAACTCAGGCTAGTTCCCTAAAACTACAAAACTGTCCAACCTCATATGTTGGGGTGGAGTCTGGTCCCTCCCTGCCTGCATTCCTGAGGAGGATCTTATGGCTGGGGAATTTATGGCTGCTGTATTCTGTGTTATGTAGAAAAGCACAGAGGATGAACAACTCCCTAGATTGAATGGTTTGGCTGCAAAATGAAAATAGAACTGTATATTCTGAGAAATTTCTGATATCCCTCCAATGTCCTCACTAAGAAAAAAAAAAAGCAATGGAAAAATTATTTCTTTGCATTTTTTATTTCCTTGAGGCGATAATAATAATAATAACAAAATAAAAACATGTTTAAAGTTTTAAAACATTAAAGGGATATATTTATAAATTATATTTAATATGATATGTGGATTTTGTGTCAATGGTATGGCTGCATCATATTGTGGATATTATGTTTTGGATATTAATTATGTTTTATACATTCCATACAGTGAGATAAAGTAACATCTGTGACTGTATTACATAACCAGTGTGACAGTGTGTTCACATTTGTGCATGTTACCTCTTTTTTTAATTAAACCAGCAAGCAGTAGATTGACACTAAAATGAACTGCCGTTTCCGACTGAGTGCACCAGATTTACCTACTAACACTTCTGAGCGTACTGAATTGAGAATGGGTGGTGCCAAGAACATATCCACTTTTCGGGAACCATGTTAGCTTTGAGAATTTACATAGTTTGATTTTCGATGAGGCCATTCTCTTACACACATTTCCTGCAGGCCAATCCAGGAAATGTGCCAATTTGAGAATAGGCAGCAGAAAAACAATTATCAATTATTATACCTGGTTGTTTAATGTTTAAAAAAAAAAAAACAGTAACAATGGTGCAAACCGGCAGCATAGTCTGTGTAATAACTAGGCCCGTAGAAAATATGGACTGCAGTCTGTTTACATTTTAGAAATAAACTGTGAAGTGAGTTGATCTCAATTTTTAACAGTGAGAGATTATCTAAACACACTCTGTCCTGTGTTTGATTTGGCAGGCAGTCTAGGCAAATACATTCAAATAAAATACTGCTTTAATGAACAGATGTTTTGACGGCGCACAACAACCATCTCAAGGAGAATTGTAATCAGCGTGACTGCTCACAGTCTTTTATGTGTATCAAAAATATGTTGACCAACTGCTCACAAACGCCCTGTTTACATGTCTGTTTGCAGCACATTTTTTCGACAGGAAAACATATCCAAAACTAAACATCATTTGGGAAAAATTCAGTAGCAAGATAACCCTAACCCTAACCCTAACCCTTTTTTTGGTAAAATTTCAAAAAAGCTGCAGCCACAGAGATGCACCGAGAGAGATAGAGAGCGAGAGAACGACTGTTCATGTTTAAATTGTGCATGCAGAGACGTTTCTGCATGTACAAGTCAAACATAGGTCAAGCTGATAAGACACCTGCTACAGCACTAGAAGTCAAAAGACAGTAACCAGGCACACTATGGCTTTAACTCACATATCAGCAGTTACGATCGACTTTGCAGAGCAGAAATTTTTGAGGACACGACTGATCACGGATGTGCAATCTGTGAGTAAATTTGCATTTGTAATGTTTGGAGGAAATCTGTGGTGTAACCACCTACACAATGCTCTGCTGAGAAATTAGTGAGAACAGAACCAAAGCGGAGGAAAACTTACAACGTGATTCTTGATGAATAGGGTACTGCATGGTTTTAGTATGAGCTGTGTCCAGCAGAGAGAAGCACAGAGCTATTGAGTCTGATCTCAGGTTTGCAGATCTTCTTGGCTCACTGAGGAGGATGGTGGCTCTCACCACTACACCAAACTAATTTGTATGGCAGGCTCAGTCTGCAAAGACCTGTGTGTGAGTGTGAGTGTGCATGTGTGAGAGAGGGTGCAGCTGTAACTTTAAGTGTTCCTGGAACTAATTGATTTGAACCAAGAAACAACAGGGTGCAGTGGAGTGAAGAATGGTGGTGGCTGCTTCCTTCCCATGATGCTTTCTGTTTGGCGGAGGAAAACCCTCCACAATCTACTCTGTCTCTGGAGCTGTCACTTGCAAATATAAACAATGTTGGAGGTCAAAGATGGATCCTGTTTACCTTCTTCAAGAAAATACGGTTCATTTGTGCCCTGAAGAAGAGGAAAATACCTGGTAGTTATAATTTGCAAGAATTTCAGAAACAGGGCGGCTCTTCAGAGCCAACAGATTTGTATGGCACATATTTAAAACCCTTCACAATATTTGGCTACCCTTAGCGCATTGTACTGTACAACCTTCTGCCTTACAGCTAAATAGCACCCTCTTCTGGATTCTGGACTTTCACACACCCCTTTTCTTTTTTCCTAAAGGGCCTTTTTTGACTTGCCACAATAAGAAAAGCTTTCAATATCCCATTGTACCAACAACTATCCTTGGATTATTACATATGTTATTTGAAATCAGAAATCCACTCACATCCAATTTATCATGATCAAATCATTTCAGCTGAATGTGAAATCACGTCTACATGTTATGGTTTTACTGTATTAAGTGTTTATGCAACAAGACTTCAGAGACTACAGGTGAGTTGGCCAATATGAATCACGCTCATGCAGATGTTAATAAACATATTTAAAGTGTGTACCATCATAATGTCATCTGTTAGTAGGAACAATTTGGTCATCTGGCTGATGAGAGAGTTATTCGTTTTCTCTGTCATTCTGGACCAAAGTGAATGATTGACCTATAGACTGTCCCTTGAGCTGTGTCTCTACCGCTGTGGATTTGACATTGAGCAAAAGTGAGGAGTTTTTGACTGTTGTTTTCTCAAACTTGATTGAATAAAAATTTGATAAATCATTTGTTTGTTTGTGTAGAGGGTCCTGGATAATTATGTAGAAGCTCTTTTTGTAAAATGAAATTTTAACACTTTTGGGAGAATCACATTTTCCAGTTTTCCAATAACTTAAAAACTGAGTCACTGTAAAGAACTCAAAAAATGAGACTTTAAACTTTATATGGGGGGATGTTGGAGCAGGGGGTGTATTATCTTATCTGCTGTATCAATGAACCAGATTATAATTCAACTAAACTAAACTATCCCCCCATGCCCTGCAAATATTCCCCCGATGAAAGATCTTGTTTGCAAACAATGACAACAAAGTGATCAAGTATCTGACAGCTGATTATTTACTGTATGCAGCATGAATCAGTGAAGGTATCGGCCCATTATATCACAAGCAGACAACCCTGTCTACACAGGCTGGGGTCAGCCTGGTCAGCCTGTCTGCCTCGTCGTTCAGTCTGGAGAATGGAAGCTCACCCATGGCTGCTCATGCTGCACCTATCAGTGCAGTGGGGTGAACAGCCTCAGTGCGATCTCAGGCCTCCCTCTCAGGCCTCAGACACAGCCAGCAGCATTGATCCGGGCTCTGTTCAGCTACAGAAGACTGGTCTATAATCGGGTCAGAGCTGAACGCTGCCTCACAGGGGCTAAGGTCAGCTCCACACATACACACAAACACACTTAGGAAACCCCACTGCTGTCATGTTAATATCAGTCCATGAAGCCTGTAAAGCCCAAGAGTCCTGTGTTGCACTGCTTTGCTGCTTTTGTCCAGCTCTGTTGTCAGGACGGAAGTATGTATGGCATGACGAGGCTGCCCCTAAACCCTCCTGGAGCCACTGAATGAGAGGATGGACGGAGGCAAAGGGAGGAAAGCAAAGGAAATACACTCATCATGCATTAAAGGAGAACTGGACAGAGGGGTCGAATAAGAGTGTTGGGAGAGGGAGTTGGAGGGGGGTGGTGGTGCAGTAATGGGGTCTTTGTTCTGGTTGGTGTGACTCACAAAGACAGGGGCAGCGCAGCTTAGTTACCATTTCCAAACCCAGAGAATAAGAAGGGAGTGTGTGTGCATTCGTGTGAGGACTGGGGCCCAATCAGCAGCCCAATAAAAGCACACATGTATAATGGCTCATCCAATAGTTACTTTGACTGTCACACCACAGACAGCCATCGGTGGCTCGGTGCCGAAGACGTTACACAAACTAACTGACTTTTACTGAAAACTGTTAGCATGGTATTTCAAAATATTTCACCTTTTAATGTGCAACACGTTTTCGGAAAATGTTCTTCCAATTAGCTCAAAATAAACTTGTACTTGTTTGTTGTTCAAACTTCCTCATAGTACGTGGAAACCCGCGAATCATGCAGTATTGAATGCAGTATCATATTTTCTATTAAACAGATAACAAAGAAAAATGTTGTCCTCACTTAAACCTGAAGAATACACAACAGATGCACATTCGAAAATAATACAAAATGTATATTTGGAAAATGTGGTCCATTGTTAAGTGTTGCAAGATAAAAGACAAGCTGGCAGAAATGTGCCAATGGTTGCAGTGCTGGCTGTTGGGTTTATCTGTGAACCACTTTCCTGACTCAAAGCGATGGGGCAGTTTATTATGACCTAATAGTTAGGCCTTGTTGCCAGGCAACATCAAGTGGTCACAGTAATGGCAGCAGGAGCTAAGAGGAAAGTGCTATGATGTAGGTCAAGAGGAGGCTGTGGTGGATGGATGGGCCGGCAAAACACTGAATTATGGCATTAGGAGAGTGATGTTCAATTCTCGTGTAAAGGTTCACGTCGCTTTTATTGTACATGACTGTTTGGCAAAGTAACCACATAGTTATTATTGCAACCATGACGACCAAGGTCACCTAATCTTGAGCAAGTGCTTATTTTACGCCAAACCTTTAATCTTTCCCTTGACCTAACTGAGCATAACTGTTTTTGGGGTAACCATAGCGACAAAACTAGGCACACTGCTCTTGGTACAGTCCTGATGTGAAGTATTGCAACCATAACAGGCAATGTCCAGTCTTTTGCTATTGGGACACCCTATTTCAGGAGACACACTGCGGTGTTATTATAAAGTTGAGGAAAACACCCTGGGTGGCTGTTCAGGTCTGAGCACTGAATGGATTTTTTGCAAACTGAAACATCTGGTCTTTCCAATGAAACTTGAAGAACCCTGGCCTCTTGTTAACATATGCTATGAAAATATTTTTCCATTTTCGGACAAGATATTTGTCTGAATATAGTTTGATTCTTTTCTCTTGTCTAGTATGTCTCTATCAAATAAACCACTTTAGACAGGTTTTTTTTTAACTTGCTGCCTAATAAGGCAACACTAACTGAAGTGATAAACTTTATTCATGTTGTGAAACATCATTAAGGAAACATGTTTTTATCACAGAGTGTGACATTAAAGACATCCGGCAGTGTGTATTGTATCACTTGTGTGCATGTTGAAGGTGTGTGTGCATGTGTGTGTCTAAGTTCAGCTTGTGGAGCAAGCAGGATGTCCTGTCCACCCTGCTGCTATTGTGGAGGGCCAGACGCTACCCCCAAAGACCACTTCCCTTCTTTCAAGTGCCTCTCTCACTGTCGCTCACACACACACACACACACACAAGCCCATGCCAACCTGGACACAATAGGAACCTGCCCAACACCACCCTGTCACCCTGCTAAAAATAACTCTATTCCATGATTGTTGTGTAGCAATGGTACTTTGGATTTGGAATCTTTTTCACCTTTAAATGCCTCTGAGATAGTTTCTACAGTCTAATCTCTATTCCATCAACTTATCTTTTAGACCTGATGCCTACCAGGCTATTTAAAGATCGTTTTCCATTAATTAACTTGGGAGACCAAGAGATCGGTCTCTGTTGTCCTGATCTTAGTGCTGCTTTTGTCACCATTGACCATAATATTCTACCACAAATGCTGGAACATGAAATTGGGGTTGAAATCATACTTATCAGACATGGTTGATATTTTTGCTCGGTGTTTTGTGTTGCCTGTCCTTGCTCTCTGTGCTCCTGCTTCCCCTGCCCCTCCTCCCTGTGTTTTTTCCCAGAGGGCATTTCTGCTCTCCTCCTCCTGCGGCTGACGAGTCACACCTGCCCTGCCCTGTGCCGGCAAGCAGCCCACTACATATACCCTCCTTGGACTTCTCTTCAGTGCCACAGTATCCTGCCTGTTTGTGATCTCTTGTACTTTCCTTTTATTTCCTAGTCTTTCATGCAGTGTGCCTCACTCAGCCTCGTCCTGGTTCTTCTTGTGATTTTTGATTCAGGCTTGTTTGTTCCTTTGTTTGGGTTTTTTTATTTTTTATTTTTTAGAACGTCAAGCTCAGTCTCCGTTTCCTCTTTTGGTTGTACTTTCTGTATGTTACTGGTATCTTCATGGAATATTTCTGTTGGACTAGCTGTAAATAAAGACTTTGTTTTGCCTCATCTTTGTCTGCATCGGGGTCCTCTTTGGTGATTTGTGATACAAATGTCACTTTGCTCATGCTAACAATGACCCTTCCTCACGCACTTTAGTTAATCATGGAGTTCCACAGAGTTCTGTCCTTGGACCAATATGCACTTCCCTTAGGCAATATTATCCAGAAGCATAGCACCAATGGTCATTGTTATACAGATGATAATGTGTATAATGTGGCCTTTCCCCGGCCAATGTGGCCGGGGAAAGGGAAGTTTGGGATCGTCTGCGTGAGCTGCTACCTCCGGCCCCGGATAAGCGGTTGAAGAAGAGATGAGATGAGATGAGATAACCCCTCTGGATAACATTAATTTGGCTATCTCCAGTTTCACTGTTAGGAAACTTGGAATCATTTTTGATGAGGACATGTCCTTTGTCCCTTACATAAAACAAGTCTGTAGGACAGCTTTCGTTCACCTATGCAATATTGCAAAGATCAGAAACAGAATAACAGAAATAGAATAAGTTACCTCTAGACTACGCTATTGTAATTCATTACTATCAGGATGTCCCAACAATTCTCTGAAAAGCCTTCAGTTTGTTCAGAATGCTGCTGCACGAATATTAACAGGAACTAGCCTCTCTTCACTGGCTCCCAGTAAAATTCAGAACAGAAGTTAAAATCCTTCTCCGAATGTAGGCTACAGTACAAAGCTCTTAAGGGCCAAGCTCCATCATATCTCTGAGAACTCATAGTTCCTTATTGTCCCAGAAGGTCACTTCACCCTCTGGATGTAGGTTTACTTGTGGTTCCTATATGTTTTGTTTCCCACGGCATCTTCTCTTCTCCTCTTCTTTTCTCTCCTTCCCTCTGCCAAGTCTCCCCCTAACTCTCTTTCACGTCCACTCTCACTGTATCTGTCTCACTGCCTCTGCTTGTCTTTCTGCCCCGCACCCTCACTGCCTCCCTCTACCCAATGTCCTCCCTGAGCCCGGTTTTGATGGAGGTTTCTGTCTCTTAAAAGAAGTTTTTCCTTGACGCTGTCGCCCAGTATTTGCTCTTGGAGGGATATGTTCAGTCTTTTTGACAACTTTTTAACAACTCCATGAAGAGTTTGGTCTAGACCTGCTTTACATGAAAAGTGCCTAGATGCAACTTTGGTATGATTTGGTGCTATATAAATCTGATTTGAAAGGACTTTGATAAGCCAAATGGCATTATGTTGCTTGGTGGTACTAATTACGACACTTACACTGTTGGGCTAGTGTAAAATTGGCAGAGACTCGGAAGATGTCACCCCTCTCTGAGATATGACTATTGTTCCTTTATAGAGGTTTTCTGTGCACTGCAGTTATATTTTAAAGTCTAATACTGTCAGGATGTAAAAGGATGTAAAAATGTGGAGAGGTTCAGGTTATGTTATACTTTTTAAACAGACAAATGACTGTAGGAAGGTTATAATCCGTCCTGGTCTCTTTATTTTTGCTTTCATGTCAGCTGCTACTATGAATAAAGCCTACAGGCTACAATGAACATAAAAGTCCTCCCCCACAAGCTTCAGTGGCCTTTTTAATGATCTGTTAAATTCTGTGTTGGGGTTTCAAGTCTGAAACAGCAAACAGTAAAGTCGGCTACCTTGTTATTTTCCACTGACGCTGGTGCAAGAAATACACTGATGCTGTAAGTGATACCACAATATGATATTCTGTCCCATGCAGCACATCTGGAATATGGTGTGGAAGTAGAAAGCCCTAAGTGCTTAATGTATTGGAGATCTTGCTCTCGTTGATGCACAGTGTTTGTCTCCCTGTTCGCAGTAGGACTGCCTGTTATCCTCCTGATTAAGCAGAGGCCACATGTATAATAAGAGTCCTTCCAGCTGATGACACCAGTCTTTGCCCCCCCCCGTATTCACACCCCTCCTCCCTCCTCTGCCCAGCCGAGGTGCTATTGTCTGGCTTCCTGTGGCCGGTCAGCAGCTCTCCACACGCACACTCAGCCGGGGTGTGTGCGAGGAGGCGCGGGGCGGACGGACGGAGAGAGCCGTCGGGATTAATGGAAGCACGAGAGCCGGCCGGATTTTTCAGCCGCCGCAGAGTTCAAAACGGGCCCGTTAGCTCTTCCTTCTGTTTGAGTCGGACACCGAGCAGCGGCCGGACATCCGAGTGATTTAAGGTGTGCGGTTTGTGTTCTGACAGCGAGCTGCTGATAAACATCAGCGACCGGGAGGTGAGCTGTCACCATCCATTCAGCTGCCAGTAAGTCCTCATTTGTCTGCACAACGCAGCGTTTTACTGATGAGCTGAGTCCAACTGGGGAAACACACGAGCTCGAGCATGTTCACAACTTCTACGTCTAAAACACTAGTTGTCATTTGTCACGTCAGACAGCCCATCTACAGGCTGTGGAGCTGTTTCCTGTCTAAGAACTGTTGTTTGAGGCGAAAATACCGCAAACACCTCTCGGCGTTGGATAATATCCGTTCATCTGTTGAATAGAAGTAGTAGGTGATGATTGAATTACATGTAATCATCTTCTCTGCACAGCAAGATTGCCATTGTAGACAATGTGTGTATCACAAGCTTTGAAATAAATTGGCAGACCTTGCAAAACATACAAACACCTCAAGTGTAATTAAGAGCCACCTTTTATTTAGCCTTAACAAAGGCCTTGTGGATGATCCGTGTTTTTAGTTTTTATGTATTTATTTGCTCCATGTAATAAGATAAATTAACATCATACTCTCTCAGTTTCCAATGTGACTTTCTCTCTCCAAGCAACTGCCCAATACTCAGAGACACTCAATTTACAGTCAAAGAAGCTGAAGCCTGTAAAATAAAATGACCTAAACATGAAATGGATTATAAATTCATTTGTCTTTTGACTATTCAGTTAATTAACCATCTGTTTACAGAAACTGAACAACTGAAACCTCATTAATCAATGAAACTGTTGTGAACCATAAAACATTGTAAACATTATAGTCCTCCAAATAGTATTTGGGAAACTACATTTTCATGGTGGAGTGATGTAATGTGAGACACATTTCTGCTGAGACTGTGCTTAATAAAAACACAGTCTGTGTACTGGGCCGTGAGCAGTGAAGACGTCTTAGCTGAAACAACACTGTGTTTCTGGTTGTCCCCCACCTTCAGCCCTCCCTTCCTTCTTCCTCCTTGCATGTGAGAGAAAGGAACAGCTGGATGTGAGCTGAGCCTGAACTCGATCTGTTCAGACCAGCGGGTCCCAGAGGCCTGTGTCTGTCACTGCCGCGGCTGGCTGCGGGGGGAAAACCTGTGACTATGCAGCTGTCCGAAACCTGTACATGGAGTACATACGCACAAGAAATCACCTCATGTAATCCACGACATGCTTAAAAAGAAAAGTCTACAGTTGAGGTGGTTCTTGTTTCTTTCAAACACAAACTATACTGTGGTCAAAATTAGCATTGCTTGGACTCAGCTTTTTGGCGGACCAACATCAGCTGAATACGAATCTGGCACTGTCAGAGGTCCTGGGCCTGAGCCACAGCACACAAACCCTACAGTGTGTCTGTTTTTGTGTGTGCATTTGTGTACATGTGTGTATATGCTTGTGTGCGTGTAGGTGGACTGGCATATGTAAGTATTTCCCTACATTTGCATGCTCGTACGGAGATGCATATGTAAGTGTGTTTTTGGAGCAGATGGGTACAGTGGGGGCATTGTAAGGGCCAGTGGAGGCTTTTTTTCGTGTGGGCGTGTGAAAAAGCAGTAAAGATGTCACGCTACAGCTGGTACAGGACAGGACTGATGGACCGCTTGGATTCACAGCGTGGTCTTTGTGTCTGTGTGTGTTCGAGCATGTGAATCTGGGATGAAAAGAGATCTTATCCAGAGACACTCATGATTTTTACATGCTATCCCAAAGGCCGGCCACCTCTCTGCTGATTTAGCTTTTTTGCACAACACAAGATAAGGCCCAGCATTCAGCTGGTGTACTGAAGTGATTTAGTATCGCTGTCGCATAAGGTCAGAAAACATTAAGGCAAGATTTTATTAACAACAACAGAAAAAAAAAAACAGCCGTGATTTCCTGTGTTTTAACCTCCATTTTTTAACTTAATTTTGCCTATCTTACCGCTTTGAGCCTCATTTGTGGACACTTGTCTCTCAAATCTTGTGGTTTCAAAAGCACATTACACTGATCAGAGAACATTAGAACAATTAAAATAGGAATTCCCAGCAACATGCATAAGAGAAATGGCTCAGCCAGTGAATTCATAGTTCAGGTAAATCCCCAAAAATGATCATACATTTCCAATAATGCAACCTGATAGTGTTTTATGTCATTCCAACGTGCCTTATGAACAGCAACAGCTTCCATACTGTCTTAAATCCAAAGACAAAATAACTTTTATTAGGCTTTGAATACAGTTGGTCATATGCTGTTAATTGGTGGGGTTTTTCTTTTAAGACTGACAGAGATGAAGAGGAAAATGATCAACTTCTGTTTTGTTTGTGAGTCATTTCAATGCCCTCCAACTCAATCGTATGTTGTGGTTCTGCAACATGAAGTTTCTTGGATGATTTACACTGTGCCAAAAACTGCTGGGTTTATTTTATCACCACCACATATTCATACCATCTGAAAAAAATTCAAATATGCAAAAATCATCAAGCTCTACTGCTACCAATAAAAAGAAATCTGCAGTTGCTTATTTCAAAAATAAGTTCATAGGTCTAATTCTAAACATGTTTTTTTTAGTATTATGATTGTTATTATTATTGAACAAATCCATTTTAATTATTCAAAACTGGTCCATAATATGGACCTTTTTTTTTTTTGGGTGGGAGCTCATTAGCCACGACTTCCACAATACAAAACTATTGTGTTCTGACATCGCTCAAATATGGCTTCAAATATGCATCTAGAAAGTGCCATTGTCTTTCACTATGCCAAGTGAGTTTTAATTGTTCTGGTTTGATAACAAAACTATTGTGTCTTCAGCATAACAGTGCTCTGTAATGGTGGGAACGGCTCCGCATTGAGAAAACATGCCAAGTTATTTACTCATTCCAGATGGGACTTAGATTTTGATTCTCTTTCACTCTGATTCACTTTTTAAATCTAAGGCTGACACAGACACATATGTGCAATATGCACACATATATTTACAAGAATTCAAACCAACTGACTTTTTGAACTGACCACTTTATGTAAAAGTTGATTCTCAACATCTCTGTCAAATGATTTCTTACTTGAGTATAAATGGTCTGTATTGTGTTGTGTTTTGAAGCATGTAAGACACTGAACTGATAAATTACCAAAAAGCCCATTTACCTTACATATGTAATGGAGCTTTCACATTTGTGAGATGGTAAATACAACTTTTACAAAATTTTGAAGATTATTTCTCCAAAATTGTAAATCCAAGCTTTAGTTCAGATTTGTGTAGCACATAATAAAAGTTTTCTTTATCTATATTCGTAACATTTAACATCAAACATATTGAACTTGTGCTTTGTTACATAATGTAATAATTGAGGGCATTTACCATGTGTGGCAGTACTTTGCTTCTTGGTCTCTTTTGATTAACTTTGATTGTGAGGAAGTGACCATGCATTTTTTTTCTTTTCTCTCAACAGGAGGACTAACTGACCCTACAGTTGTGCATCCTGACTGTCTCTGCCTGTGTTGGTGTGCTAATGTCCATGATGGCTCAAAGGCAGCTTGAATGGTGGATCTCCTGCTGACACCTCAGATCCCCAGATATCCGCCCCAACTCCTCACTTTCCTAACTGCTTTGTTGTACCCTCGTTCTGTCGAGCTGCCCTCCCATTTTAAGCTGTCACCATGGCCAGCCTGGTGCTCAATGAGACTGGAATGGAGGACTGTGGGATCGACGACTCCTTCAAGTATAACTTGTACTCTGTGGTCTACAGTGTGGTCTTTGTCCTGGGCCTGATCACCAACTGTGCTGCCCTCTTTGTGTTCTGCTTCCGGATGAAGATGCGCAACGAGGCCACAATGTTTATGACTAACTTAGCGTTATCTGATTTAGTGTTTGTTTTCACACTGCCTTTCAAAGTCTTCTACAATGTTAACCGCCACTGGCCGTTTGGAGATGGACTTTGTAAGGTTTCAGGAACAGCCTTCATCACTAACATCTACGGCAGTATGCTCTTCCTCACCTGCATCAGTGTGGACCGCTTCCTGGCAATAGTCTACCCTTTCCGCTCACGCTCCATCCGCACACGCAGGAATGCAGCACTGGTGTGTGCTGCCGTGTGGCTGACCATCGTAGGAGGAGGCATATCCGTGACCTTCTTCTCCACCATCAACAACACGAACAGAGCCACCACTTGCTTTGAGGGCTTCTCTAAAAGTACCTGGAGAACCTACCTGTCCAAAATCACCATCTTCATTGAGGTAAGTCAGCAGCAACTGGAGTTTTATATACATGCTGTTCATGCATTTTAACCGTCAGATGTGTAGCAGTGAAGAGTTTTCATGCTGCCTATTATCATTTCAGATTGTGGGCTTTCTCATCCCCTTGCTGGCCAACTTGGTATGTTCCTCGCTGGTTCTACGGACACTGAGACGCCCGGTGACTGTTGGTCATGGCTGCGACAGCAAGAGACGTGTTCTACGGATGATTCTGGTCCATCTGGCCATCTTCATCATCTGCTTTGTCCCTTATAACTCTATCCTGTTCCTGTATGCCCTGGTGCGGACCCAGGCTCTGGCTAGCTGCACTGTAGAGCGGTTTGCCCGAACTCTATACCCGATCACTCTGTGCCTGGCCACACTCAACTGCTGCCTGGACCCTGTGGTCTACTACTTCACCTCAGAGAGTTTCCAGAAAAGCTTGACCATGGGAGGAAAAGGGTCTGCCTCCCGACCTGAGAGTATCCCCCGCAGCGACACTGAGACTCAGGATACAGCAAACACTCTCACCAGAGACACAGACCTTCAGCACACTCACACAGCCAGCAATGGAAAAGAGATAAAGATGTCTGAAAGTCAGTTCTGACACAACCTGGATGATGGAAGGTAAACGAGGACAGGGTGGGTTAGAAAGATGGCCCTGAATTTGAGTTTGAATCAGCTGTTTGGTGCAGGAAGTGACAAATGCATAACTCAGCAGATTAGTTAAGTCTTGAGGTAAATCCTGAGGTATGGCCTGGGCTTTACGGATTAATCCACCACTGGAGAGCAGAGGAATGTATCTGTGTTTGTTATGAGAGAACACTACAGGGACAGCGTCCTAGCCACATCAGGACTATTATGATAGTCCAGTGATATGCACTCAGGCTTAACATACACAAACACTTATAAACGCACTGGATTGTGGATTAGATGGAGACTTCCGTCCATGCTGTCAAAATATGCTGTTAAGTACTTTTATAATAAACTGAGCCCTTAAATTTTATTGACATAAAGCTCAAGCTTTCACAGTGCATTTTATTGTTTTAGACATTGATGTTATGAAACTCCTTAATGTGGTGAGATCCACTGTTATTATAACACAGCGGTGCACTGACCTGCTGAGTCAAATGTGTCTCGATGTTGAGGTCTGAGGCCATTAAATGTCTGTTTGGAAATGCTTTTGTGGCAGAATTTATTATTTCTGATCCTGTTGGTCCAGTAAATCTGGCCTTTGTCAGTGTGACTGTGGGTTTGAACCTATGGAGGAGTCGTTCCACTCCACTCTTCATTTGCACCAAGCAGCCAGTGCGATGTTGTTCTTGGAGGAGAGAGCAGTCGTGATCCGGTGAAGGACCTTAGCCTGTGTGCTGTGTCACAGGCCAAATGCTTATTATGACTAAAGCAATGGTCCATTGTTTGCTTCTGAATGAGGTCTCTCTGTCTTAATCTGGCCTTAGACTGCAGATCTGCTCAAAGTCTCTTACACAGAACAACATGCACACACTCCAAAGTACGAGAGAACAGTGTTGACTAAATAACCCAAATCACAGTGTTACACTACATGATGCACAAAGCAACCATGACTCAGCAGAGTTTGTATCTAACCATACATGGGGCATTTCAGGTTTTAATTGAAGTGAATTTCCAGAGTTTAAATTTGATGTTAATCATAACCAGGCAATTGGACTCATTATAGGCATCATTTCACAGCCTAGTCTTGTGTTTTGCCCAAGTTTAACATTGGGGAAATTTGGCACACCTCCATCATTTCGATAATGGATGGTAAATGGATGGTAAATGTCTCTCCTTTGAGAGAAGGATCGTTCAAAATGGATGGAGTCCCTGTAAAGCTTCTTCGTACCATCACCCTCTCTCAGAGTAGGCCTACAACCAGCTCTTTGCGGGAGGCTTGGTTCGAGAGAACTTACTGGTTATGGAGAAACTGAACGAACTCCAAAAACTCACATATAACCCTGACACTGTGCAGATAAAACAGTAAAGGACTTGCAGAGCTACTGACTAACATGCCACTTACAGTAGCATGTTAGCCATTAATGCTCAATCTACAGTCATTTACGACCTGAGGACTATGTCATAAAGCTTCCAGCATGGGGTCAAAGTACCATACTGCCACTCTGCTTGTCCCACAGACAGTGACAGTATGTGACATAAACCAGTTGTGAATAAACTGGGAACTTCTTGTCCAGTTAGCACTGCAGTTAATGCTAAGCATCTATTTTTTTTTTTTTTTTTTTTTTTTTTACAAAAAAAAAACATTCATTTATGGAATTAAATGATACAATCCTGGCACTGTCCAGAGAAAAGAGCTGTAAAGGTATTCTGGCCAACTAGTCCAAATGTGTTAGCAGCTTGCTAGTAAGTTACCCGTGAACTCTCCTGCTATAGCTATATATTACAAAAATGTCAGTGCCATCAAGCCTCTAGCAAAAGGTCACATAAGCAAACTTTGCTCCCCGTGATCTGGTGTGCATCAGCTTTTGCTCCCCTATGGACCAGCAGCACAGCCCTCCTTGTGTTCTTATATCTCTACAGGGCAATATATGAGGTGTTTGTACAAGGTGTTTATCAATTCCTCCAATTATAGTCACGCAGAGTGAGAGATATATGTCCTAAGATGGGAATGTTATAGGCTCTAGACCTTCTGTAGAAACATATTGAGCGAGGAGGACACACAAAAGTGTACCGTAATTTCCTGATTAGAGAGCGCACCCGCTAAATTTAAAGAGAAAAGCAGTTTTGTGCCTATACAGGCCGCAGGTGTCGGAAATATGGGAGGAAATGGCATATGGCAGGAATTATGTTACACAGAAAGATTTCACCTTTTTGCCTGAATGAGCGCCTTTAACTTGAGAGCTGCATCATATGCATTGCTTCGTGTGTTTTCCATGATAAGGGTGTGTGCATGAAGCGCAAAATAAATGACTGATCTGAAGAATTTAGTGTGGGTGCGTTTAATTTCATTCGAACAATTTCACTGGTCCACTCTGACCTGTTCGGTAATTTCATTGGTCTGATGTGACGCTAAATGTGAAGCACGTTACCCGTAAAAATACACAAATTAGCCGCATCGTTGAAAAAAGTAGCAGTTTATTATCCGGAAATTACGGTAGCAATCCTAGTAGCTGCTCTCTGGTACAATGAGTGATACGGCCATCTGTATCCAGCAACAGTGGATACACTTTAGGGCCAAGGTTAGCACAGAGGAAGACAAACATACTGATGCGCATAGAAGTCAAGCAGGAAATAAGAAGAGTGGGAGGCTAGAAGTATGCAAGAGCTCGCCTTTTCCCCAAAGTGTTCATGTCAAGAATGTGGCCCAGGTTTTGCAAGAGGAGACACTGAATGGGTCACCTTCGAATATCTCCCTCATAGGAGCAATCTGAGGAAGGAGCTGCATACTGCATTGGCTTGTTCTGACCTCTAGTGGCCATAAATTGGAACAATTTTTTATTTTTATTTTAATTTTTTTTTTTGTGATGACACTTCATGCCACTGCTCTTTTACTCTCATGCGTTACTTTGTGTTCAACATGTTAACTGATATTAATTGGATGTATTTGAACTGTGTAGAGATGAATCTGCACTGCAGTACAGGAAGCTGGCCCACAGCTCATGCAGGTCTCAGGAACAGCCTAGCACCTAACAGATAAGCATTTTGTTCAGGGTGTGAATTTGCGTGTGTGGGGGGGGGCGGTATATAAACAACACTTTTTTCTTTTTAAGATCCCACATAACTGAAATCATGGCCATGTTGCAAATGTCAGCATTGTCACTTCCCACTATCAGTGTTTCCCACTGATAGTGGGAAGAGGACTAAAGCACAAATGAGAAGTTTGAACGTTTACCCATAAAGCTACCTTTTTATGATGAATACATGTCAAATACATAGACAGCAGCTATAAAAAGGGAAGTCTTGCATCTGATAGAGGAAGCACATTGAAACAGCCCCAAGCACAGCAGTTTGTAGTTAGAGGCTACCACGTAGTACAGCAGGGTAGAGCTCTTCTGCTATGTGTCCTGACCACATCACCTGCTTCACAAATCTTCCCAATTTAAGAAGTAAGTAAGAAAAAGTACTAACTTCCTTCCTGTCTGTTTTCTGCTAGATTAATGTTTTAAATTCTCTCACTGCTGTAAATATGACTATGGTTTTATGATACATTTTCCCTCCCAGCCGGCTCAATGCTTTTGGTTTTGTCTGTGTGTTGCTATGTTGTTATTGATGTAGCAATTGTTATAAAGCACTCACATGTTTTGTGGCAGAGCTTCCCCTTCCCCTCATCACTGTTTTGAGATAGTCATGTCTGAGATCAGCCTGCACAACCATCTGACACAACTACAGATCCGAACAGAAACGACAGCAGTGTACTGACTCACACGCTCACACTGACAGTTTTTTTTTTTTTTTTTTTTTTTTTTTTTTTCCCGCTTGCAAGGTGCATCAGAAAAGTCTGCTGTTGACCTTGTTTGCCACTGTATGTCTTGAAGAGGAGTGTATTTGTACATTAATCAGTCTGGTGTTTACAGAAAATTTTGGAACATGTGCTCACTGGTGATCACTCCTGGGTCTGACCTCTCTCCTCCAACAGCGCGGATCATGTAGAAGAAAAACCACAAGGTAATAAAATGGTTTTTGTTTGATATAACAATGCTGCTGTGTTTTTCCAGAAGATTTGAATTCACGCTTTACATTTTGTTGATGAAAGGAGTAACCCCCATGCAAGCACCTTTTGCTTCGCGTGCAATGTAACATATAAATATTACAATGAATGCAATGAATAGAACATCCATTGCTATCACATGTTTTGTTTTAGTGGTATTTTAAATCATTGCCTCAATACCTTTCAGCATCACTTTATAGAACTCCATTGACACTGATATTATTTTTATATATGTTTCTACGTTGTTAAAGCCATGTTGCACAATGGTGTTTACAAAAAGGAGGTTGCCAATTTATCTTCACAAGTACTTACAAAAGCTGACCCATCACACACCTATTTCCTCAAAATGAAAGTATTAAGACAATTTCCTGTAAAACTGGATTAGTAAAGAAAACTAATTTGTTGACTGATTGCAGCTGACAAAGGCTTGAAAGCTGCAGGAGCTGAAAACAGTCACAGTTTCTTTTCCGTCCACATGCTGTTGAAGGCAGGGTGTGGTGACATCTTGGAAATAGGAAGGGTGATAAACAGACTAAATGCTCAGTCTTGCGTTTTCTCATTTTCTTTTGCGATCTCTGGATACTTCAAGCACTTAACTGAACCCCTGATTTATAGTAATGTTAGAAAGTGTTTTTATGGCCAGTATCATATTAGTTAATATGCTGGTGCAAATATTCTGCTACCCAAGGAAGCTAAAATTGGGGCAATGATGTGTGCAAGAAACATGGCAGGATGAATGCTTTACAAGTTAAAATATATGGAAATTTTGTATCAGCAACCCCTCAAGATTTTGACAGGACCTCTTCAAGGGTCCAAACCTACAACGCTTAAAACACTTACTTAAACTAATGAGGCACGTCTCATGAAAAAAATTTATACTTGAAATTCAAACATGCATCTTCTCCCCGTCCCTGCGTGGGTTTCCTCCCACCGTCCAAAGACATCATGTTCAGGTTAACTGGTGACTCTAAACTGTCTGTAGGTCTGAGTGTGAGTGTGAGTGGTTGTTGGTCTCTGTCTGTCTCTGTGTGTCGGCCCTGTGATGGACTGGTGACCTGTCCAGGGTGACCCCGCCCCTCACCCAATGTGAACTTGGTGAGGGTGAGGTACACCAGCCCTGAGCGGGCTCCAGCACCTCTCGACCTGGAAATAGATAAGCTGAATGATATGAATCTGAATATTCAAATAATGAAATACAATCCAGCTCCATTGCCAGCCAGGTGGTTCTGGGTTCAAATCCTGGACCTGGGTCCTTTTCATTTTTCATTTTTCCCAGCTTCAGGTTCAGGTTAACTGATGACTCTAAATTGCCGGTAGTCCTGAATGTGAGTTGGAGTGGTTTGTTTCTGTATGTCTCTATATGTGTCGGCCCTGTGACAGACTGAAGACCTGTCCAGGGTGACCCTACCGGTGACCCCCGCCACCCTGATGGATAAGCAATTTAAAACGTTTAACAATTTAAGCATTTAAAACGAATGAATGAATCAAATACATTCCATTTTCAGAACTAAAAATCAAGCAGTAAAAATATCCCTGGCAATGTTTTACTATCAGATAATGCAATGATATTTCTTTTATGAAATATAAGGAGCATTTTAATATTAGACAAATAAATTTAGACCAGTATATTGATTTTATTTCATTTTGTTCTATCTTGTTTATATGAAATATAGTTTTGTTGTTTTTCAAGTAACAAGTGCTGTCAAATAAATGTGATGTGTAGTGGAAACCACACTATTTACTTCTGAAATATTGTGGAGTAGACGTTAAATATATATTGTGATAGACAAGACACGCATGCACAGTTGCCAGAATGTGCTCTTGTCATAAGTTATAACATTCAACTGATTCTGTCTTTCGTGGTTTTTCTTTTGTACCTTCGCTAAAAAGTGTCAGCGTTATCAGCTCTTTGATGCACTCTGTAACTTCATTTATGAAGGTGCTTACTTTCTTATATTAGAGTAGCAAAACTATTATTATTAACTATTATGGTTTGTCACAACTAGGCAACATAAAAGTTATACATGATGACTGATAGGCGGTTTAAGGCCTACAGTTATAAGCAGCCTCTCAGAAAATGACACCACCAGGAGATCAGTGTTCTGCACCAGGGGTCGCGTTAACCGACAATTCTCCGTCATTGACGGATTTTCTTTAACATTTGACGGACAAATCTGAAGCCCATCTGTCATTTTGACGGGTTGCAATTACTTCAGAACAATATCAAAACAGCCGCGAGAAGCCGTCTGTCTGAGGCAAAGGTACAATATTTAATGACAATCGCT
The DNA here is from genome assembly GCF_900963305.1 of Echeneis naucrates. NCBI lineage: Eukaryota > Metazoa > Chordata > Actinopteri > Carangiformes > Echeneidae > Echeneis > Echeneis naucrates. Next base: position 18,493,039 of record NC_042520.1, on the reverse strand, counting down.
GGGAAACTCACTTGGCGCTTTGATTACGCAATTGATGGCATGTTTCGCTTCGTGAGCCGCAGGGGGAAGGTGTGAATGAGATTGAGTTCAGGCCGCTGAGGGAAATTCATCTGATTTCTTGCGATGTGTGTTTATATTTTAATTGCAAGTATTTAATTTTGTAAAACTGCGTTGTTCATTCACAGTTTGTGTTTTAGTGGCCACCGATGTAAAAATGAAAATGCTATTGTCTATGTCTTTATCATAATTAAAAAACGAAAAGTGAACTGACAGGTAAAAATAGATTATGACGGGTTGTTTTTTTTTTTTTTTTTTTTTTTTTTTTTTTTTTACCGGACGGCCTGCATACACCAAAGGTTTTTCCACTCTGTGTCAACTGTTTCCATGGTAGAGCGGTGCAGAGAAGATGAATGACTGACAACAGGAACAGTGTGCTCAGTTCTCCCTCCGGTGAATGAGGGAATGACTCTGAATATGTCCGAGATGTTGGAGGAGTCCGTCTCCTGCAGCACTGACAACATGACCAGCTGGGAGCACAGCATGGAGAAGATGTACACCTACTTCTACCTGCTGCTCTTCATCCCCGGCCTGCTGCTCAACACCACTGCTCTCTACGTCCTCTGCAGACATATTAGGTACACACACACACACACACACACACACACACACACACACACACACACACACACACACACACACACTCAGACATACAGAACACTTAATACACTCAACATGGCTAACTCCTGTGCATGTTCCTTTGCAGCAAGAAGACCAAGGCAGTGATTTTCATGATAAACTTGGCAGCAGCTGACCTGGCCCATATCCTTTCTCTACCCCTGAGGATCTATTATTACTTCACACACACGTGGCCTTTCGGGCGAAGCATCTGCTTGTTCTGCTTCTACCTCAAATATCTCAACATGTACGCTGCTATAGTTTTCTTGGTAAGCAGGTGCTTTGGACAAGAGATACTCTTGATGATATGTAGTTGACACTCAATGAAACCAATAGTGAAATTTAGACAGCTTTACAATTCCTCTTTCAAATGACTGCACGTGACTTGCTTTAAAAATAAATGTGCTATGGGAACAACAGGAAGTCATTTGAATAAATTTTTTTTTTTTTTCAGTTCTCAGAACAGGTTGTGCTCTGAATCTGTTGATTTTCAAACCACTGTTCTGTTTGTTTCCTGTGTTTCCAGGTATGTATCAGCATGCAGAGGTGCGTCTTTCTCCTCGATCCGTTTGCAGCTCGCCGTTGGAGGCGGCGCTATGACCTGTTGATCAGTGTTGTTGTCTGGTTGGTGGTCAGCCTGGCCTGCTCCCCTTTCATACTGATGCGAACCGGTGTCAGTGGCAACAACGTCAGTGATGACACACAAACATTCAGCAACTTGTCCGTTTCAGTGGATGCCACTTCTACCCAACAAAATTTTGATTACAGCAAGCTTCATACACATCATTTACTTAATACAAGCTCCAGCAGTCCTACAACCCAAGCAGGCTGCTTCAAAGACTTGCCCATGAGGCGTCTGCCTCCCAATTTGGCAGTCACTATGATGGCTTTAGCTGAGCTGTTTGGTTTCATTATTCCGTTGACATGTATCAGTTACAGCTCCATCCGCATCGCCAAATCCCTCAACCAAAGACAGAGCCAGGAACAGCAAAACTCCACAGCTCGACTAAACCCTGCGGCACATAGCCGACTGCAGTCAATCACCTCCAACTGCCAGAATGACGGTGAAAAGCAGACAAGCAGTGAGAAGGGGCGTGCCCTGCAGATGGTGCTGGGCTGTATGGCCCTTTTCTGGCTTTGCTTTGCCCCTTACCACATAAACTTCATGTTCTACCTGATGGTGTCGCAGAAAATAATAACCCACTGTCCTACCAGGCTGGCTGTGAATCAGTTCCATCCCGTGTCTTTGTGCCTGGCCAGTATGAGCTGCTGTCTCAACCCCCTGCTTTATTATTTTCTTACAGCTGAGTTCAGGATGCACCTCACCAGACGCACCTCTTCCATCTCCTCCTCAGTACTCTCCTCCCCAATCACCTCCCCAACCCAGCTTTTAGCACCTCAAAGACTGATAAGCATGGAGAGTAACTGTTCAGATAGAGACCAGCATTAATCATACACAAGTGTGCATGTCCCTTAAGGAGTGAAAGGGCTAAATATGACAAAAATATTGCTCTCTATGATTTCATTCATTCATTCATCTTCTACTGCATATCCGTTTCCGAGTCACAGGGGGTGCTGGAGCCAATCCCAGCTCACACAGGGTGAGGGCGGGGTCACCCTGGACAGGTCACCAGTCCATCACAGGGCCAACACACAGAGACAGACAGAGACCAACAACCACTCACACTCACACTCACACTCAGACCTACAGACAGTTTAGAGTCGCCAGTTAACCCAAACATGATGTCTTTGGACGCTGGGAGGAAACCCACGCAGGCACGGGGAGAAGATGCAAACCTGCGACCTTCACATTGTGGGGCAACAGCGTTAACCACCATCCCATCGTGCTGCCCGCTCTCCACAATAGTGAAAATAAAGCAATCGAAGAGCAAACACAAAAACAAGATGCAGGATTTCACACTGTGTTTGGACTTCAATGCAAAGAGCCTCTTTTTACACTGCTTAACTGCAATCATGTACATTTCATCAGCAAATGAACTATTTCTTTTTCACAACAGTTAGTATTAACACAAAATAGGGAAGTTGGCTCTGCAGCCACAGCCAAAAAATTTAAATAAGCTATGTTGTAGTTATCTAAGCTCTAATTGAATGCATGCTACTGTAGTGTAAATAAAAGCAAGTCTGTGCTTTCTGTCTTATCTGGTACCTTGATGTCTCATCTTTTGCGTTTCTGTCAAACTTGTTCATGGTAGAGCTCTGTCTGGGTTTGTAGCAAATGATAACAGGTGTCATTTGTTCATTTTTGCAGTGCCTCATTTTGCAATGCAAAGTGGTAAAGACAGTTGGCCCAGCTCTTAAAAACCACTAACTGCCAGGCTCTGAGGTTGGCGTCTAAACATGAGACCCCCTCCGCCCCCAACCAGCCGCTTTCTCACCTCTGCTTACTTCTGTTTCTTCTGAGACCCCTGAACCATCATGATGTGAAACTTGTGAGCAGGAGAAACCAAAAGCTGTTTAAAAAAATCTAAAAAAAAAAAACAAACAAAAAAAAAAAAAAAAACCTTTTTTTTTTGTGAGTGTTAATTTTAGAAGGACACACAAGACAGATACTCAGAGGACACAAGGATAGAAGTGGTGATGAGCACAATAGCAGAAGTTATGGTGTCAAATATTCTTGTAAACCACACCCCTTCACTCACAGGAAGCACAGTGTGTCTGAAAGCCTTAGTAGAGCAGAGAGACACAGAAGGAAAGAGAGGCAGACGGAGACACTGACAGACCGCAGAGAGAAATCAAGAGGGAATAACGTTATGAAAGAAAAAAATAGGAGATATTGTTGACCAAGAAAGTGGGGAAGAGGCAAAGGGCGGTACTGAGACGCTGAGCAGTGTTAGAGGAGAAGGGGAGGGGGCAGGAGGGATATGGCATGCGCGCTGACTGATGCTTCACCCTTCTGCTTTTGGATGCAAAGCAGCTTCGAGTTTGAAGACAGAGGTGAGATACTGTAATGTCAATCTTGTCAATCTTGTCAAATTGTGAAAAGCAGAGAGCCTGATTTTTAGCGTGAGAGGCTGAATGTTTTCAGAGTGGAGTCATGCCTCTGATGTTACTCCAGTGTGTGGAATGTCTGTAATGTAGTGCGTTTGTGTGTGTGCGTGTGTGTGTGTGTGTGTGTGTGTGTGTGTGTGTGTGTGTGTAAGTAAGTACCATGGTGTCTGTGTGTTTCCTTTATGTGCTCATGTAAGAGTTCAGTAAATGTGATGAGAGGGGGTGGGTTGTGGCATGCTTTGTGCGTTGGAGCAGCACATGTGGAGGGACCTGGGTGTCCACCGCCAACGTTTGGGGCGCTGATACATCACACCAGATGGAAAAACTGTTACAAGCGAACAACCCACAGAAAGATGAATCACAATGGATAAAATAATGTCTTTCCATTGGCGAGATCTCAGGAATAACACTGCTGAACTATTAGTGAGGTGGTACAACTCTTTTCTTAAATTTCATACAACTCAAACCCCCATCAACCAAACGTCAACATGACACGACAACTTTCTACATGACTTCTGTTACAGTATAATGACAACTGGGCATCACAGACGGACTGGTTTTGATAGATCAAGATTGCCCATCCACTGTACATTTACTGTCAAGCAATAAGGAGGAAATGAGAGTCCAACAGTGATTGGTCTTCATTGAAAAAATCCCTTGAAGTCACGCAGAAGGCCTCGACTATACATGAACAAGTGATAGCAAAGAGAACAGAGGCACACCAGAAAATCCAGTTGGGTCCAATGTGAATGAAGCTAAAGGGAAGACTGGGGCTCCTTTGGGAGCTCAGTCTAAGCACTGAAGTAGGAGAAAAGGCTTTCAGACAGCAGAGGCAGAGACCCAAGAGCTGCAGAGGAGGCTTTATATCACTCAAAGCAGCCCTGTACTTCATCCAAGTCCCTTCTCTACTCATCCAAGATCCTCTGCTCATTAATGACCTCGCTGGGAAAGTACATTTACTTTTAGTTTTGTACTTTCCACATTTCTGAAATGTAGTACTTTGTGCAACATGCTATTAATATCACAACCATATGTACTTTTGCTATTCTAGTTTCACAAAAATATTTAATGAACTACAATGCACTGATAGATAAAAACCTGTCCCAAAAATACAATCCATCTGAGGCCCTTTGCCACGTGTCATGTGTCAGTGTTCTTTGAGTTTCCCCTGAGCACCCCCCCCCCCCAACTCAAAACTCAACATGATGGATGAAATCATGATTTTAAGTCCTAAAACCTTTCTGTTAAAACAAAACAATGAAAACTTCAGTGCCTCCTGTTACTCTGCTGCTCTATCATAGGTTAAATTAATTTAGATGGGTCAAATGGCTTCCTCTTCCCACGTCTGCTCAAGCATTGTGGGGGTACCACGCCTACAAGCTTGGAATTTTGGTTCTAGGTATGAATTGCATTGGTTTCTATTTCCATTTGCAACTACGCTAATCAGAGCCTACCTCAGTTTTTCTGATATTAGTTTCATTGTGCTGCACTCAATTTCTGGAGCAGAACAACACCCTTCACCACAAAAGGGGTCGTTCCTCATGTCTAAGCAGATGCTATGAATGTGGAGTGGGCAATGTCTGCTCTGTTAAGTGTACACCCTCTGTGACTTGCAAACCACACGAGTTTCAACAGGGCCTTGCTTCCAGTCATCACACTGGCTTATTGTAGGCCTCTTGCAGGTAGAGATGCTACACTATGAACACTATGTGGGAGATTAAAGCAACAGCTTCTCTGTGGGTTTGCATATTTACTGTAAATGCAACTGCAACAAGCTACCACCTCACACAAACAGCTCTTTTTATGATATTTGTAGGTAAAGACATGGCGCAACAAGCTAAGGCCATAGCTGACAAGTTAAGAGTTTCTTTGCTTTTTTGTGATATATAAAAAAGGGTTCTGTCTCCAAGCCAGCATGCAAAACATACATGAAACATGAAAGCTAATTATCATCCTGCTTACTATCTCAGCATTTATGTAGTGCAGTGCAGGCCAGGAGGCCAGTTTGTCACGGTTCAAAGTTCTTTCTAGCCTTTTTTTAGGGGGACTGTGGGTGGAAACCCGCCCAAATTTGATATGAAATGACAACACTTCAATCAGACTATCTCCTCTGCTTTGTGTCTTCTGGATACAACTTAACATATTAAATATATATATTAAATATCCTTAATCTGCCTGACCTTTCTTGCACATGACAGGATCCCATGTTCTTTGGATTGAGCTGAACCACGGACTACTTACCAGCACTGGACAAAAACTTCAACTACTCTAAAAAAAAAAAAAACAATTACAAATTAAAAACCCTTTTCCTGAATGAGGATGCTGCAGGGACCAGGTCCATAGTGACATGGGTCACAGCACTAACTACTCATCATAATGGACAACATGGATGTTCTAATAAACCCATCAACAGACTATAAGCAGCTTTCCTGATACAAGCTTCCTGTTTGTTCACAAGGCAGCTTGTCTGAACAGTTAACATTGGACACTTCTTGGCTTAAGATGAACATTACGAACCAGAGCTGTCAAACCAGTGAAGCTCTTCGAACGTACCAGCACTATGTGTATGCAGTGGTGTACAGTGTGATTTTAGCGCCTGGCCTGCTGGGTAATGTGCTGGCGATCTGGGTGTTCAAGATCTACATCAAGGAAACCAAGAAGGCCGTGGTGTTCATGATGAACCTGGCTGTGGCCGACCTCCTGCAGGTAAAAATCTGCACATTTCTAATCTAATTTGATTCTATTTTTTATTCAAATGATTTTACTCAAATAAATTAATTCTCTGCCACTTTACCGTTTCTGGGTTGCGGAGAGTTCTGGAGCTAATGCCAGCTCACATTTAGCGAGGGCAGGGTACATCCTACACAACACACAGAGACAGACAGAGGCCAACAACCACTCACACTCAGACTTACAGACAATTTAGAGTCACCAGTCAACCTAACCATGCATGTCTTTGGACGGTGGGAGGAAAAACCCATGCAGGCACAGGGAGAACATGCAAACCTGCGACCTTCACTCTGCACAGAAAGGCTCCTGGCCCTGGAACTGGACCCATCACTTTCTTGTTGTGCCGCAACAGCACTAACCACTATGCCGCCATGCTGCCCTAGTAAAAATACAGTGTTGTGCAAGACAAGTAAAAGAAATATTTCATCAGCTACGGATTTTTGAAAACTAAACAGCAATTGTAACCTATGCAAAAGTTTGTGCATTGTTCCACTTGTCAAAGGCCTCAGGACTTTAGAGTGGAGCATGATTATTAGGTGATGAATTAAGATAGACAGGGATGTAGTTTTAACGTGCAAAGCTGAATAAAAGGAACTGTGCAAATTGAAATGAGAATGCAGAACAAAACAATGCTCAGGTAAAAATACACATCTGCTGGCCAGGAAGGTGAAGCTAAACCCCACAATGACTGTAGATCAGCTGCAGGATGGGTGAAGCTCAGAGGTGACGCAGAGACGGTGCGCGAAATTCATCAGAAGAAAACCTTACCTTTAACCACAGCAGTCAACAACACCCAATATGCAACACTCAACATCAGAAGCACTTCTGCTAGCAAGTGCAATCTTAATGTTGATCTGTCTCCTCTCATCTCCTCTGTCATCATGCATTTGTTAACAATGAACCAACAAATGTGACACACTTTGCTCCACTAGAGTTAAATCATTATCTTTAGCATTTAATCCTGATGTAACTGTGAAAAAAAGAGACACAACATTGATCTTCCAGGACAGCACAACATTTACATGAACCCTTTTCTTTTTATTTGTCAGACATTAACAGCATACCAAGCTGTTAGTCACATCTCGGCCAATTTATTCAGAAAAATTACAATTCAATATAAACATATAATCAATATATACTCAGCTAAAATACTATTATAAGTAATGAATAAAAAATTTGGCAATAGTCAATATTTCATCCTAAAATATTATGTATGGCACCAATTTACACAAAGATGAGGATTTTAAAAGATTGGTTGTGTATATACTGTGTGAATGGCCAACAGAGCAGTGAATATTAAGCAAATCGTTTCCTCTCTCAAGTATCAAGACGTAACTGAAATTGTCCATGACAAGTTTGGGGAGTTGTAGGTGACAGGGTCATCTGACATAAAGTAAAAACAAACAACATTCCTCACTGTTGAGAGCCTGTGAAAAAATATCTTCTGACATTTAGTCAAAGCTAATATTGGTTCCCTATTCCACTGAATCAGAATTTAAAAAAGGTGGATGATTGCTTTTAAAAGCGTTTTTAATCAGAATTGTTGGTTAATCATTTTGCTTTTTGTTGATGACTTGTTCACTGAATGTTCAGAACTGCGCTGCTGGTTATTCAAATATAAAAAGGTTTTCTCCTCTTTTTTCATCTCTGCCCTCCCCAGGTCCTCTCTCTGCCTCTGCGGATCTACTATTACCTGAACAACTCCTGGCCCTTCGGAAATTTTCTTTGCATGATTTGCTTTTATCTCAAGTATGTCAACATGTATGCATCCATCTATTTCCTGGTATGCGTCAGCATGCGTCGCTGTGAGCTCATCATGAGACCCTTGAGGTACAGCTCCTCCAGGAAAAAGAGGGACATGTTTACCTGTGCTGCTGGCTGGCTGGTTGTCTGCCTGGGCTGCCTGCCCTTCCCTCTGCTGAGAAGCAATTCCAAACAGTACAGCAACAGTACAAACACCTCAGTGTGTTTCTCCGAGCTGCCCATGAGGGACATTAGTACTCAAGGTGCCTTGGCTCTCCTCATCATAGCCGAGCTAGTGGGCTTCATCATCCCCCTCATCCTGGTCTTAGCCTGCACATTTTTAACGGCTGGGAGCCTTAAGGACCAGACAGTGGGGACCATTCATGACCAAGGGGAGAAGAAGAGGGCGTTAAGGATGGTGCTAAGCTGTGCTGTGGTCTTCTTATTGTGCTTTGCTCCTTACCATGCCACTATGCCTCTGGACTTCTTGGTCAAGGCCAATGCTCTCAGCAGCTGTGCCCTCAGGGACCTGATTCTGCGATGTCATCCAGTCACGCTCTGCCTGGCCAGCCTGAACTGCACCCTGGACCCGCTCATGTACTATTTCACAACTGATGAATTCTGGAGACGGCTGAGCAAACCAGAGATACCAGAAAGCATCAATTTCAGCAGGAGACTGTCCTGCATAACAGGAGATGAGGAAGAGAATGACTAGACTACTGTTCAAGCTCTCCTGTTGAAGGGCCGACAGTTTAATCTGAACCACTAAAGCCTGATACACATTTTATGCATTCCTACAAACTACAAAAATATCATTTACATGCAAGCCTGAATGTAAATCTATAGGAGGGAGTTAAAATGTGAATTTATTTTTTAATAAAAAGTTGTGTATATTGTTTCTAAATTTTGCACAGCCCTGCTGAAGAGTGAGCTGTTTGCCATCTGTGCCAACATCTCGAATGATAGAAACAGCAAATACAGGAAAACCACTATTCCAGCCACATTTGAGGACTTAATGTGGGTTTATAATATTACAGCTTGCAGAGGAAGATAAAAGGATCAGTGTTGCTTTCAACAAAGTGCTGGTTTCAATGGTGCAAGAAAAAAAAGCAAACAATCAAAACATTTAGTAGGCAGAGAAATGCCACTTTATTTAACAACAAAGTGAAGTTAAGTTCAGTAGCTGCACACAACAGTTTTTTTTATCTAACCTTCTAGTAGTATTCAGTTAAAAAGCTGAGACAGAAACATTTTTACAAGCATACTTCCTGTCTGATTGTCCCCCTGTGCAGACTTTGTAGTGGAAACCTCTGAAAATGATTTGAAATGGTTAAAATATGTTTTCTGGCAAACTTTTTCGTTAGGACATTTAAAATCAAATAAAATATGTATGTAGGTAATTTGTTCCTGTGACAGCTATACATAGTGTTGGTCAAAGTGTTGGATGCATTTTTTGTTGTCTCAGTAAAGTTAATTCCATGTCACAGGAAATTTTGCAAATAAGAATTGTAAAAATGTTGTGAAATTTCTTTTTAACTTATTCACTCCTTCAGATCATCAACATCCTTCAAGTTTACTATCACAAATGAGGTTTTTACACAAACACAAACACTGGTGATATAGGGTGTTGGCCTGTTCAACATCAGGTTTACATGAAATCGTCACACACCAGAACAGCAGAGGTGTCTGGCAGCAGCAGGAAATATCTACAAAGTAGTGACATCTGTGGGATTCTGCATCTCGGCTACTGTCCATTAAAAAAAAGACGCGTTGTAATGAACATGTTAGAGATGCACTGTAAGTGTTCAGTACCAAAACTTTCAGCGTGACTGGTGCTATAAAACACTAACATCAAATCTGCTCTATAAACCCCATAAAGAGAGGGAACAGTAGGCTGACACACAAGTCCGATAAGAATGACTTCTCAGCATCACAAGAATATTCAGTAGAATGACAACTCTCATCTGGAGGTGACACAGTAACAATGATAAGATAAGTTTGTGGGGACCAAAAAAAAAAAGAAAACTTATACTGTCAATTAGCAGGCTGACATCGGTTAGCAATATGAGACCAGCTAGTGAGTACTTGAGCAAGATAGCTGATATACAGGATCAGGTGGATATAGCTGGGGAGAAAGGTTAGACTACAACGCTGTAACTTAAATTCACTCATCACTGGGGTTAAAGCAGGGGAGGCAAAAACTGGGGTTAGCATTTTATACAAAAGTAACTTTCTGCTGAAAGTTGTTCCCTCCTGAGCCCCCTCCCATCATCTCTCTCACTCACACTCACTCACTCTCTCTGACCCATGCTCACGCTTTCCCATCAAGCCTTGCAGATCTGGGTCTCTGTCACAAACTTGTTCTCAAAGTGGTGGATGGTGAAACACTCCTCTGCAGAGCGCTTCTGGATGCCTCCACCTGACAGACGCAGATACACAAACATTGAAGACATCAAACAGTGTTTCATGGTGAGCTGTGAATTTGAAAGATGAAAGCGGTGTTTATTTTATAGGAGAGGGGAGGTGGGAGTAGAATAAGGTGTTTGTTATATTTAGACAAAATGTTAAATATCATGAAGTCCAAAGTTAGGTTTTTATTGAATTGTAGCTGCTCCCATATCAGTGTTGTCCTCATTGGTAACTTCCCTGGTAAAATGCACATCATAACCTTGAGGTTGTCATTAGTCGTAGCCATAGTAGCAGCTGTGATTTTTATTCAGCTGATCTGATTTAATACATCACTTTTTAATCTGTTGTAATTCACATTGGAGGAGTACCTCGACAAATGAAACCACTTTTAAAATGCTGTCAAGTTTTGTTTTGTTTCGGATATATATATTTTTAATTTTGATATAAGCTACATCAGCATTCATGAGTCAACTGCTGTCAGCTAAAATGTCCTGCAGAGCCTCTCTGCTTCCATAAATGTGTAAAAAAAAACCCCCAAAAAAACAAAACAAAACTGAAAAATGTTCTGGCACACATCCTTTTCAAACACGACAAAATGTCAGCTGTTTTGGGTGTGCACCCCATCCATACCTGGCAGGCTGGAACGGCGCTGCATCCTGTACGTTTCCTTTCCATCACACAGCCGCCGGATGTAGAAGCCCAGAGGTTTTATGTCATCGATACGCTCAGTCACCACCAGATCTTCATGCACCAGATAGCTGCGGTAAAAGCCAGACTGGCACAAGCGGAATAGATTGCAAAGTTGTTTTATTACAGTTCTAAACAAACTTCCTTAATTTCCTCAAAAAGTAAGCAGCTCTGGGGACACGCCTACAGTATTAATGAGTCATTGCCACACTTCTGCATTTTGTTAAAGTTAGTGAAATGCTTACACCTCAGTAAAAAAAAAATATATATATATCTCTGTACCAACATACAGGCAGAACTGACCGCTTTTTTAACTTCCAATCATGTACATAATTGGAAGAAAAAAGGAAAAAAAACAACCAAATGGGTTAAATGTTGCTCAGCACTGTCCAATATGGCCACCCAAATTCAATTAATTTGATTATCTAAGTCGTTGGTTTAAGATGATTCGAAAGGCCTGCATCAAACCAGTCAGTGACACTGTCCTCTCCTGCCATTTTTCCAGTTTTCCCCTTCATTATTAGCCACACTAGTGTTGGCCACTCCACCAGTCTGCAGTTCTCTTTTTTAATTAAATATTGTCGAAAGCATTGGACTGATTTGCACTTCAGTCACCCTTAAGTAACCACTGCACTAAACAAATGTCTGTCTGCTAACATGCCAAACTAAAGTTGATTATGGGGTATATAATACCTAAAAACCACTGTCACATTATGCCGACTGTAGCCTTTACCTTTAAACTGTGTGTGGATAAGAGTTCACCGGTTCAGATCTACAATGGCTGTAGACGCTTCTCTGCTATGTCTCACTTCCTGAGTACAGGGCTGCTAATTCTGGGCCAGCAAGAGTATGCGCTATGTCCACACTGGAAGTGCCAAAACAACTTATATAGTCATATATATATATGCCAAAATATATAGTATGGAGTATGGAGTTTAAATCTGAGTGCCATTCATGCAAATATTATTCTTCAACGAAAGAATGATAGAAAGGACGGGAACATCTACTTAGTACTGGAAACAAATGTATTGTGAGAGGTGGTGAATAATTGCTTGATGCTTTACAATCATAAATACTTGACAATTTGCTGTTTGTGTAAATTTATGTTCTACTGATACCCATCTCATATCACATCTAGAGCTGGACCCATTCTGTGAAGCTGGATTACTCTGAGGTGTGCAGATTAATTTCAATTACACATGACTAAACGTCTTTGATCTTGAGAGATGGCACACTTCAGCTATAGTTCTTCTATCATCCGTGCTTGCTGGGTTTCTTATATTAGTCCGCAGATTGTATTACCACCCTAAGGACACAAGTTGATCTACTGACCATCAGCTGTGAGAAAAGGTCGATGAGGTCCTGAGGAGGGAGTACCACCGAGGTGTTCAGAGGAATCACAAAGCAGGTCTTCAGAGTCAGGTCCAGATATGCCGTCAGCTTCTACTCAACATAAACACAAATCAGGATTTAAACCACATTAACAGGCGTGTGTATTGTATGTTAGGTATTCTCTGTTTGACTTTGGATCCTCACCCTGTTGAAGTCATGGAGGATGTAAGCAGGGTCTCCGGGTCTGAAGTGAGGAGGGGGGACGCTGATGACCGCCATGCTGTCAGAAATCTCCACTTCCTCCTCCACCCGTGGCAGGTAATACGGCTGGCTCTCTCCTCCAGCTCCAGTTGATACGTCATTGAACTGCATTGCGCCATGATATAGCCTCTACAGAAGACGTGCCAGAATTAGAGCAGATTGCATCACTTTGAAAGCTTTAAAGACAAATTAAATTCAAAGCCTTATATTGTTCCAGCATGTCCCCCCCCCCCCCCTTTTTTTTAACTGCCTCTGGTTTTGTTTTTTTTCCACGTTCATCTGCTTTGTATTTATAGCTTCTAGATATGAGCTTGAGCCACTGTCAGAAAAACACCTTTGTGGTATCACACTTCAGCACGTTATATCAAGTGTAGATAGCGGAAAAGAACAAAATGTGTTGGCATCATGTTATTGTCAAACTGCGAAAGTTCTTTTTTGACTCAGCAACCACATGCACTAAAATCGATGCAGCCACTGGTTTTCCTGCAACCTGTGTACTGTTGGGTAATTGAGAGTTTGAGTAACTGAGAGCACCAGCCTTACCACAGAAACAACATACATGGCAGCTTGTGGCTGCCTGGGGGAGCCAAAGCACTAGGTGGGTTTAATTTGGAGCCATTGCAGTGGTTAGCTGACAGTAACAACAGTTCAGCAGTATATAAGAAGGTCAAAAAAAGTAGTGCTGAAGAAATCGCGATGCCTTCTAATTCATTTTCTGTAATGTGCAGTGTTGTAATCAATATATTGTTTAAATGGCAAAAAAAAAACCCAAAACAACCCACAACTGAATCTTCTTACAATTTTACAATTTGGAAGGATGTGGGGGGGAAAAAAAAAAAAAAAAAAAAATCAATGAGGGCAAAAAGATTTTAATTTCAGCTAGGAGGTGTTTATGCACTGCATGAATAGTTTAATGCCTCTTTAATGCCGCTTTTGTCTTTGCTTCATTTGTTTGCAACGTAGCAAAATTCAAATAGGTGAGGTCTGCAAATTCTGAGGACGGAAGGAGGGAAGAAGGCAGGAGGGCCAAAGGGCCTGAGTCAGCATTTATTTGTTTCCCTCCAAAGCATGACAGCCCCCTCAGCAGTCAAAAACAGCCTCAATAATTCTGTCCAAATTCAGACAGCCACCTCCCATCCTCTTTATCACCCTGCATGTCTCTGTCACAGTGATATTTTCTCTTCATTGGACGGTGCAGATAGGGACAGGGGAAACAGAATCAGCCACGATCACAGCTCCTGTACATGATGTTTATTTTAACCACCAGGACAAACAATTACTCCAACCTGCTGCTGCAATGCATTCAATGGAAAAATCTGGCATATAAATAGGAAGGAGTGTTCATCTCAGCAGATTCAGATGGTGAGTGAAATACACCAACATTTGGCCTTTTGTATTGTAAAGCAAATTTCAATGAAATGAGATTTCGCTGTTTACACACGTCATTTATTTAATCTGGCTGCGGTTTATCTTCAAGCATAAAGCCTGCAACACCAGAGTCCCTTCAGGTCAACATTGTGCTCTTAATACTAATAAAAACAAACAATAGGCGCATACACACACACACACTCATTTACCTTTGGGGTGAAATATCGATAGAGACATGCTCCCCCCACGATGAGCCCGCTGAGGATGAAGGCGATGCCCAGCAGGGTGAGCAGGCAGCGACCTGTGGAGCCCTCGGAACCCACTGGGGCAGAGGCCAGCTCAGGGTCCTACACACACACACACACACACACACACACACACACAGAAAATGGTGAGCTGCTTTACACACAATAACTGTAATATTGCATGCAGTGGAAGTCAACAATCAGCCTGGAGCTCGGACTATAATCCCCTTGAGCTTTAGGCCTCTGCAGGACAGCTGCTCCTGATGGGCGGTCCTTCACTGCAGCATCAGGTGCAATCTGATGTCCTGTGTGATTTACCCAAATCATGGCAAGCTTATTTCTATCTGCGACACGTTTGCATGCACAAAGCCTCCATGTGATGAAGTCCGGATGGGGTCCGCGGCGGCAACTAGCCGTCTGCGGCCGGTGCCCGGGCCTGTAGCTACCGCACACCGGGCTCAGGCTGCAGCCCGAGGCAGCTCACCTTCACGGCGGCAGCCGGCACATCTTTGCCCAGCGCTTTCTGCGCCAGAGCCGAGTTGAAGGCGATCTTGACCATGTCGGCGTGGAGCAGTTTGTCGTGCGAACGGAAGAAATGTGCGTGGATGTGTGCGGGGCGAGCGGCGCGTCTCCTCCGCGGCTCCGCGCTGTGACGCAGTTTGCAGCCTCGGCTGAGCGCAGCTTCCGGCGGCCGGAGGGGATTAAGCTCTCATCCCAGACCGAGGCGGCAGCGGCTTCACCCCGCTCGCTCCTGGCCTTGTTATAAGGGCTGTTATTGTCGGTCTGACGGTGACCGCTAAAACCATTTATTGCCTCTTTTACTGTCCTCGTCCTTGTCTCACACATAAATTATGTTTATTTGGCGCCATCTAGCGCCCGCCGGGGGAGCTCTCCCCCCCGCCCCCCTCCCACGCACACAGATCAAAACCTTTCCTGCTAGAGGAAGTGGACTTTGATAAAACCGTGTTCATGCATCTGCTCATCTCTGTGGTGACATGAACATGACCCGATCTTTGCCCTGAATGCAGTGTAATGAAAATAAAAAGTATTTTTTTATTTTATTATTGCGTCTGTGAATATTTCACTGTAAATATATCCCCTCCTACATACTGAGTACTACATGCCAGCTTGTCTGCCCACTCACACTGACACACACAGTCCACAGCCCGCACTGCACTGTGTGGAAGTAGGTCAGTTTCAAGCCTCTCTCCCTCTCTGGTGTGTGGTGGCCCACTGCTTCCACTCTCCTGACTCAGGGTTGTTCATATGAGTAAATAAACACATACTGCTGCACCAGCGCTCTAACTCCATGCAGCTCTGTGGCATCTGTCCATCCCTCTGCACTGCAACTGTACCACATGCATCCCCCAGTCTCACAAACACACATACACTCACGCACACTCTCGGCCAGGCTATGATATTTCCTCTGTTAAACAGACAGATTGGACCGGTAATCACCTCTGAAAGGTACATAAACAGAGCAGCTGATTTCTGTACCTAACCCTCCCTCCACACACCCTCCAACACTGACTCTCCCCGAAAACCCTAAGTGGTCCTGAAGGCTTGTTTATGGGCTCGTCTTACGCTGCGTTTGATCTGAGAGCTTGCCCACACATGCATGCGTGGACACACACGCACATACACAGTACATGAGCCAGCATTAGCAGTAATAGCTGAGATGATAAACAGAAGACTTAGATTTAATCCTGGGGGGCTTCTCGGCATCACACACAAGAGAGAAGGAGGAAAAAAGGCACGAGAGGCGACCACACTCGGAGGGAAACACGGGAAGTTTGGGGGAAGAAGCGTGGACGCAGGTGGGGGTGAACTGTAATGATTCAGCGGGGGAGAGTAAGTGACGACTGGGAAAAACACAGAGAGGGAGTTACGAGGAGAGGCAGAGCAATCTGCAGTGTCTGATGCTTGAGTGAGTTTTCCGAGGAGCTGATTAACGGTGGATTAAACTCTCTGTCCATCCAGTTTACATCTCAAACTTCCTAACATTCCCGCCAGGTTAAATGCCTGTGCCTCTCAGACTGAAGGGAGCAAAACATACAAATGTACACCCGTGCTATTGTGCACAGGCACACAGAGGCAGCTGGCATCATGATGGCGGAGGACAGGCATGTATGATGGAGTCTGAATGCCAGTGTTTCCCTGTGGTCTGCAGCGAGCCAGTCCAATAGAAGCAATAAAAATACACCCACGACACACACGTGTGCATGGATACATAAACACACACTCATTGCCTGCAATGTCAGCAAATTGTGAAAGTCTGCAGAGGCATAGCTGGCCTCACAAAGTGTGAGAAAAAGAAGCTCTCATGCATGACTTCACCCACAAATATGTGCACACATACACAGGCACACAACTCGTAGATTTGTCATCAATTTCAATACCAGACATGTGAAGCCACAAGTGACAAATGACTTTGTCCTTTTTGCTGCTCCCAAGCCATTTGTACAGTGTACACACGCACGCACACACGCACGCATACGGGCCTAAAACTGCTATGGCAACATCTGACCACAGATCTGCGTTAAACTGAAAAGTTAGACACTCCTCAGTGCTTCATAACGTCACTGACATGTCTTCATGTGGACCCACCATAATCACCATGTGCCTCGAGTGGGAGAACATTTAGTGGTCAAAGAAAGAACGAAAGCGTAAGAGATGGAGAGAATATAAGAGAGAATAAAAGGAGCTGGTCTCAGGGGCAGACATGTGGCGGAGAGGAGTGATGCTGCTTCAAAGCCCATTTCAGATTCTCCCTAAAAAAAAAAAAAAAAATCAGTGTAGATCACACTCTGGTGATCCTTGCCCCTGCAAACACATCACACATAGCTGTGAGACATGGCTGACAAATGAGTCTTTCCTGTGAGTATCAGCTTCTAAAGCTACCTTCACTCTCCCATTGCACAGTCATGAGGATGAGGAGCTATCATACTCCTCATGGGGGGGGGGCGCAAATGACAGAACAGAGACCAGGATTGAATTGCACCAATTTGTGCATCAAGCCTTTCATAAGTTCCTGATAACTAGTGACTAATTTCTGGATAGCTAGACATGCGGTTTATAGATTTTATCATTAAACTCTGAGAAATGTCTCAGTTTGCAGAAACACGTGATAATGCTCACCTAACTGATGTGTCTTAGCACAATACTCAATTTTTTCTAACTAGATTTTATCTTCCTGAGAAGTCATCAATATCTGTTTGTTTCTATTGAACCAGATTTTATCAAGTGTGTTCATTAGCTTTCCTAAGTTTGCCATCAAATTGTTGCCATTCGCTACACAGTGTAAATATAAAATTATTCTCTCTCCATTTGAAGTTTTTGGGAATTTGTTAATGTGGTGCAACTCACAACTATAGCGATATAAAACAGTCTCTATTGTAAACACTGGTATGACAGTAAGTATAAAATAAAGAGTTGATGCAAATGGCTCCTGGGTTAAAGTGAATGTGAAGTTAGGGCAAAAACTAGGGTTAATCTTTGTAATCTCATCGATTTCTATAATGTCTCCACACAAAAGTGAACTCGAGCACCTTTCTGCTGTACTAACAGTTATTGAGGCTAAAATAATATATGATGCAACATACTGGAACAT
Source organism: Echeneis naucrates (assembly GCF_900963305.1). NCBI lineage: Eukaryota > Metazoa > Chordata > Actinopteri > Carangiformes > Echeneidae > Echeneis > Echeneis naucrates. Next base: position 18,474,970 of record NC_042520.1, on the reverse strand, counting down.
TACTTTTTATGACTGTATTTATAAGGAATTTGGGTGTCGTCTGTTTGAAGCAAAAAAAAAAAAAAAAAAAAAAAAAAAGGTGGTGAAAAGACAGAAAAAAGAAGAATACCAGGGGATGAAAGGATTTATGAAGTACGAAAGTGAAAGAAACAGCAAAAGGTATGAGTGGAAGGGGGCAAAAGGAGGGTGCCATATGGATGTGATGAAGGACAACTCAAGGTAAGCAACTGGCTCAGGTAGAAAGGCGAAGGGGAAAGAATCAGATGGGAAGAAAAACGATGAAAGGGAACAGAGAAGGATGGAAGGATGGAAATAGACGGATGTCTGTTATGTTCCTGAGGGATAAACTCTGGGGAAATTACCTCATCATCATGAGACTGCTCCAGAGCACTGCAGCCATGTTGACTTTACACCGGTAAAACACACACACACACACACACACACACACACACACACACACCCTCTGCTGAATCGTGGCCAATGGCATCAGGGCCTGGTCCAATCACTTCCAGATTCAGTGACGTCACCTCTGTCAAGTTCACAGGAGGAGCAAACATATGCACACTCACACAAACACACACACACACCCACACCTACAGAGGGCAATGCAGTGTACTGTACTTTACTTCAGTCATGACACCAAGCTTGTCTCAAGGCTTTATGGCTCCAGCTTGGAGAGAAACTGACAGCGGACTGACAGACGGGAAGCCGTGGGGCTCTGGTCCTCCCTGGACTCTAAGACACCCATAATAAAGTGTTAGTGGCCTGCATGGGTTAAAGAGGAGGCCGTAACACTGAGGGGAAAATGACACACCCCGCTCCTGCAGCAACTACTGCAGAAATTTCGTGGATCAGATTGAAAGCTATTGGGACTGATTTTTGATATTTGCAACAATTCAATGGCCAAGAAAACAATTTTCATGAAAGCTTGAGTATTTTTTTGGAAATACTGTAAATCAAAGAGACACAGTAGTGATTATTATCCCATTTTTTTATAAATGATTTTCTAAAAAGACCAAAAGGATTTGTAAGTTAGAACTATGAGATTTATAAGACATGTAAACACTTCATTTATTAATTTAATAACTTGTTATAAAATTTTATTTTTTAGTAAATGAATAACTCCTCATTGGGAAAAATATAATAATAGTCATCATTATAAATGTACAAAATAATTCCTTAATAAACAATAGTAGAAATACACCTTATTAAGAAATAATTTTGTTGAACCTATCTCTTCGACTCAGTACATTTATACAGTAATTTATACAGATTTAATATTAACTGTTGTTCTTTCCATTGTTCCTTTATGTTTTTTCTTAATTTTACTCTTGATCCTGCAATACACTTGTTTGTATATTATCTGTTAAGTGCAGGACAAATGAATATTATGACATTTAAAATTATAAATGTATTGTATTATTTTTATTACATCTAACACAAACACTAATAATTTTGCTTGAATATAAATAAATAGATATATATTATATTAACCAGATTTCAGAGTTTGACAAACTTTAAAATCTGACAGGAGTAGAAGCTGTAAAAAAAACAAACAAACAAACAAAAAAAAAAAAACAACAACATACACAGACAAAAAAAAAAGAAAAATCCTAAATATCAAACAAAGATCCTTTAAAGCAATTGCATGAATGCATGTGTGTGTTTGTGAGATGGAGGGGAACGGTTGGAGGATATAAGAGTAAGCTGCTAAAATTGATAACATCCCCAACACCAGTCCTGTTTCTCACCATGTCAAAGTTCACCATGCTAGAGAGAAGACGAAAGCGATGCGATACACTGTGGATGAAAGCGATAGCCTGTGTGTGTCTGTGTGTGTTTGTGTGTCTGATTGTCTGGAAGGCCTTTCCTGCGCTTCAGAAGTCTAAAACCCTGGTCAGGATGTAGTTATGGAGCGCTAATTTGAGAGCTGTCTGATTGCAGGATTTCTGTGGGCCTCTACCAAACACACACACACACACACACACAGACACAGACACACACTCTTTATCAGTCATTAATCTATCAGGTGTCATTAACAGGGGAGGATGGGCTGATTGGAACCAGAGGGAGACAGAATGATGTCACACAAACACACTTGACTGCCAGAGTACTCATGTGTCTGCCTGTCTTTCCTCCATCCCCATCACCCCACACACAAACACACACATGGACACACACATGACTGACATAGAGAAAGAAAGGTAAAATTCCAAAAGTAGGCCTACAAGGGAAACACTTTTCATGCTGTTTCACTGGTCTCCACCATCTGAGGCATGCAAATTAGGACAGGCAACACCAGCTTCTATTAAGACTGATCATTGTAGAGACTGAGTAGAAGCCTGAAAGGATTTGACTTGAAAAGTTTGGACACAACAATAATGGGAAAGTTGTTTTGTGCGAAGACAAATGTGTGTCTTTGATGAATGAGTGTACGATAAAAGGGACAGACAGATTGCTTCCCTTGCTGCTATTTTAAACCCCCTCCCACAACATACATGAATGCACTTTAACACACAGACAAGCACACATGTTACAGGGCTATCTTTGGAGGACGAGCTATTGTTCAGCAGTGACAGTAATCCTTTAAAGAGGTGCTGTGTTTCCAGGCTGAGAATGGATCTCTTTATTAACACTGACGGAGGCACATTATCTATAAATACAGGCAGGAGCCACTAATAAATCATTTCTCATGGCCCTGATAGAGCACTAACCACAAGGCATTAAGGCATCATGAATGCAAACCACACGTTGGCAGGCGATCTCTCTGCATGTGTGTGCGCGTTTGTGTGTGCGAGTTACACCACTCTTTGGCAGGAAGGATGATGGGGCAAGAGCTGGGCTTTTGATTGAAATAGCATGTTGTCTTTTGAGTTCCCGTTTCGGCAGCGTTTAAATTATAGTGTCCCTGCTTGGCTGCAGAGCCTCCTGGGGTGGGAATAAAGTCAAAAAAGAGAAAATGCTTTTTTATACGTGAAAGGACAATGCGGACGTTAAATGACTCTGATGTTGCTTCTGAACATGGGCTTCAATCAGTGGCAGAAATTATTAATATGGAGGGTGGATGTTGAGTGGAGCAGTGAGGAGCATGGGGCCTGGGGTGAATACATCAGGGAGTATAGCCCTTCTCCAACATGTTGTCTCGCTTTTTCTGGAGTAAACAATGCATCAAACCCAACCATCCATCCCATCCCTCTGAAAACAGAAACAAACTTTTAGAACTGACGTACGCTCTAAAACATAACTTCATGTGGAGAGGTGCATTTAAAGGCTTCTGTGACCCAGATTCATTGAACAGCCTGGCGGCAGTGCAGAAGTTTTTGGAGCAAGCCTCACCCTTCTAACCAATCAGAGGCCAAAGTCAGGGGAGGGAGGGGGAGGGAGTTGCTGTCACTCAATACATGGCCATGACTTCTGGATTATTAGCCAAGTCTTTTAGCAAAAAGTGGCATAATTTTTTTTGTCACTTTAGTGCTTTGTGAAATGCAATGTTACACAGTAACTGTTTGCATTTTTTGAGATATGGTTATGTGAAGTCCATTGGCTTATTTGGAGAATATTACAACAGAAATATCAACATTTATTTTAGAAATTGATTAGAAAATGTAGTGCCACGGGACAGAGCAGTTTGTGTAAATATTAAAAACATGGCGTACACTTAAAAAGCTTGGGGCTTTTTAAGTGTACGCCATGTACAAAGTATAAAGCCCTTAAGTGACATAGATTTCCTTTCTTTTCTTTTTTTTTTTGCTGTCCTGGTTTAACAACAACACATTTCTCATCTTTTGTAACACTAATCCTGCCTGTTTCCCCCTAACTGCAGGTCAGACACTGTATCTCATTATTTGCAATGCGAAATGACCTTCTCTATTACTTTAAGTTAACCAAACTACCAGCACTTTAGCTGACTTTACTTTGTTTCTTTTAGCACTACATGAGAAAAATATGTTGGTCAGAATCCATTTTAGAAGTATTATTTTGTGAATTGGAGAAACATAATTGCCATTTAACTTTGTTCCATTTGAAATATAAAATTTTTGTGAACTTTTTAGCAGATGTGTTTTTTCCCCTGTTATCTCTTTTACGTTTCACCCCAGACAGGCTTTAAAGTTAACCAAGTTAACATCGGTGAGCTGAGCTAGGCAGGACTTATACATTGAATGATCTTTAACTCTTTGGATTTGACCATCAAAGAGGTGGTGCAGTTTCATCCTGTTATGTGGAGCTGATCTGGTTTCCATGGAGATGAAACTATGATAAAGGCACAACTCTTTTAAAACTGTTTTCATCCAAACTAAAGCTCAAGTAGAGGCAGTGTTTGTCTTACTTAACAGGACAAACTTTGCATGTATAGGAGTGATCAAATATTCTTCAGCCTAAACACACATTTTCATTTTTGTGTCTATTGGCTTAAAACTCAGCATTTTTGCTAGATTAACATTATTTCCACTATTCTCATTTTTTGCTCAATTCATCCTGTCTACCCGAACTAGAGACTAACTTGAGCCAACCCACGCCAGCCAAACTCTGACAGTTTAACCTTCCTCTCAGGTCACTCCTATTCTTTCAGCATCCAGTCCAGCAGAGCCTTCTGCTCCAGCTCAGGCCAGCATCACCTCAACAACCGGAGCCCCATCCCAGCCGAGTCTGCACAGAGTGAGGAATGAAGAGTCGGATGGGGGCCTGCTGGAAGTATTCAGTGTGCAGCTCCCGCCCCGCCCGGCCCATCACCCCAGTTGCAGTCCCTTCTAACCAGCCCCTCTCCCCTCGGCCCCGTGCTGCTCTGCGCTGTGATTGACATGTGAATTACAGTGTGTGGTGATGATAATAAGAGTGCTAACCAGGGCCAGGCCTGCGCCTTCCAGCCAGCAGCCAATCCCAGCTGGCACGGCCTGAAAGACAGCCGCTGCCACCATCTAAAGAGGCAAATAAAAATGACAAGCTAACTGTTAAAGAACTGCTGATTTTTCACATGTTGTTTTAAAAGCTTTTGTGGCTCTGCCAGACATTTTCAATTTTTTTTTAACTCTTTCTCCATTTTCTCCTAAATTTTCACTTTTCTTCCCCCTGACCACATCCAGATATATGAAACCCTTCATCTATCAGGGCAATCTAAAAATAATTCCCTTCCACTGTGGCAAGGCTTTGATAAAAAATACTTTTGTTCACAATGATTGCCCTCAGCGGGACGAAAACAGATAAAGACTTGTGCGACCGTGGGCTTGCCTGGCGGCCTCCTACCACATGCAATGGCTTCCCCATGAACAATTACCATTTCCCCACATCATGCATGTTAGCAACACCAATAGGAGCCCTCAGCACATTTCAAACTCTCACTGAAGCCAACAACCTGAAAGTGTGTTTTTGTTGGGGAGCTGCATTGTTCACTTTTAAACATAATTTTATCCAAACATTATATGCCAGTTACACATTATGGTATTAAGAAATTACACTCTGACACCTTACGGATTAGTTTTCTGTCCCTTGGCAGTCTTAAGGGGAGAACAATCCTCATTCCCACAGATCTATTCCCAAATCCACAACGCCCCTGTGGACCCCAGTGCCCTGTTCAATCAGTCCTGTTTGGCAGAAACACCCATCTGGGCCGTCACTACGAGGAACTGACAAGACGGAGAGGAGAGGAAAGATACTCAACTGAGATCCTCACATGCAGAGTCTGACTCTCATTATCAATTACGCCTGTTTTTGTTTCTTTTTACCGCAGCCATTAACCACACAGTTACTGGCAGTCAGAGAAGGAGAGAGAGACGAACAGGGAGAGAAAAGGCAATTTTCATCAAAAAGAATTAGCTTTCCAAACAAGTGAGATGGATGTGCCACGGAGCCAGACTCAGTGTTGTAGACAGATGGAGATCTATGCTTTTAATAGGAAGAGGATGAGTAGCAAGGGATAACCAAAGGCTTAGCAGCAGAAAGACAGAAAAGAGAAGGGAGGTGCAGAAGATAATTCACAACACTCTTGTGGTGAGAGGAGGAGGGTGCACCTTGGCAGACATGCTACTCTCATCTGTTTTCCTCTTGCCCCCATCCCTCATTACCCACCCGGCCAGGCTGAGGCAGAAGGAGCCAATAAAGGCTGGATGCTGTGGCACATGAGCCATTAAATCTTCCTACACTGTGGGCAGGCGGTAGGTGGTAGTACCAGGCCTCATGCCCAGAATCCCCACTTGCTGCCAGCCCAGAGAGGAGAAGTGCTGCAGGGGTGGGGTGGGGTGGGGTTGGGGCACTGGATATGCAAATGACAGCCATTTTTTAAAGTCCCTCTACAATTTCTAAAATCTCTCTTCAATTTAGAATTGTTGATATTAATTTAAAAATTAGTTGTACTGATATTTTACATCCCATTTAAAGAGACAATCCATTCATTTATATTGTACTTAAAGTTGGTATAATCCCTTAAACTGCAGTAATTATGTTTTTACCGTAGCTGCTGACTTTTAAACATTCTTCACCAACAACAGACAGGTCCTTCTGTTCAAAAAACATTTGTTGCGATTGCCTTTAATTTGTTGCCAGGGGATTAAATTGTTTTTTACATAGAGGATTACAGAGTGTTTTACATTTTCTTTAACACTGTTACTACATGTTACAAAAAATTCAGCTAAAATCAACCGTGCTCTTTTTGAAATCCTTAACATTTTCCCCAACACTGTTATCCTGTCTGTGGTTCTTAGCTTATGGGCTTCGGATTTGTTATGATATTTAAATCTTTGAATCAATGGGAAAAGGTTTCTTTAACAAGGCTTAGTAATGTCCTAAAACAGCAGTACACTGTAGGTTGTAGTGAGTGGAGCAGACCGGAGTAAAGAAGGTGGAACTCATGGGGGACTGTTGCAGATTTGGCTCTTGGCAGCAAGACGATGTTTATGTGTTTGACTCCACCTACAGTATCTATGTTCCCTTTTAACGAAGGAACAGGTCAGTCAGGGCATTAGGTGTGTTAACAGTTTTTTGGACAAATATGGAACTAAAGCAATGATGAATAAACGACATAAGGCTGTGAATATGCTACTTATGGTAGGATTCGTTACTTGCAGTGTTTTATCTTTCATATGACATTTTGCATTTTTGCATCATTCCAGCAGCCAATTGAGATCAAGACCACATGTGTTTTAGAGTGCAGGATTTGGAGGCATCTCAACAGAAAATGAAGGGGCAAGATGCAACCGTGTGTGCAGACACAGTCAATTCAGAGGGAGGGATGTGACCGGCGTCTCATGGTCTCTCCCGTTAGAGCTGCTAAAGAAGTGGGAGCTATGAATAGACTGCACAGTAAGGATCCCTGCAGGGACTCCACAGTCTGAGGGGCGCGGTGGACCTCAGACAGCTGCATGCCCAGAGACAGCGACAAAAGACAGGAGTTATAAGTAGCAGATGTGACATTACACACACATACACATTTTACTCACCATGGAGCTGATGACATCAGGGTCAAAGGAATTTGTCACTCTGTAATTGGTTATGTTGTAAAAAGCATCCAATGTTTGTCTTTGTTCTGTCTCTCTCTCTCTTGACGTCCTTTCATTTCTTCACCACTTGTCTATTCCAAGTGCAAACAGAGAGAAACTAAATCAGCAACTAACAAACAGCTCACACGCTCCTTGAAAGTCCACACAAAGAAGCATTTGGGAACAAATTTGGAGACCATTAGCACGTCATTGTCTCAGTATGTGCTGTGTGTATTTCAGGTGAGCCTTCATTCAAGTGCAATACATAGAACTCACATCCCATTAGTGCCACAGCACACTAAGCGTGTACAGCGCTCTCCATTCAGACACTCCACAGATGTCTCAGTGGACGGCTGGTGCAAGTTTGACATTTGGCAGTGAGTGGGCATCCGCTGCAGCAGCCCATGCCGAGAATAACCCTGTCACACGCGCGCGCACACACACACACACACACAAACTACTCGGCATCAGAATCCAACTTAAAACAAACCATCATGAGGCCCGTCACATTTACTCAGCACCAAAGTTACAGACAGACAGGCTTGTTTATAAACACACACACACGCACACTAAGTAGTGAGCATGTGCACAAATACAGTACAGAGAGATGCCTCCGATTGGTCTGTACCTGGAGGTGATTACTCTTTGGGCACCAGCCTACCGCTACACACACGCCAGCCCAAGTGTCAATCATCAGGTCATAATGCAAAAATAAACGAAAAATAAACAAAGGATTTGTGTTGAAAAAGAGATAGAAAAAGATATTTTAGAAACAGCCGAATATCTTTTTAAACCATCTACAGTGAAACTCGGTGATTGATGTGTTTCAATCCCCAGTTTAATGTACCCGCTGATGTGCATTTAAAGGCCTACCACTATGTTTCAATTGCAGACCAATTACTCGCAAATACTTATTAATTAGCCCATGGAATCGACAATCAGCCGCATGCGAGCGAGCCTGGAGGCACAAAGTGATCGCAAAGCCTAACTGCAGCTGGTCATCAAACTTCCGCATTAATGGAAACCCGAGGCCTGTGCTAAATTGGATTTGAGTCTCGTTTCCGCCAAGCGTGCGCGTTGTGCCTAATAAGAGGAAACACGTGTGCCAAACATTCCCGACTGGAACGCATGCAGATTTGCACTGGGTTTAGATTCATAAAACAACCGAAAAAGGCGGCTTCCTGTTGTGTTTAGCGGGGCCAGGAGCGGCCTGCACACCCGTCATCACTCCACTGACATCCCATAATCCTACGACAAAGATTTATGATCTGACTGCAGAGGCCAACGTGGAAAAATAATCTCGAAAAATTTGAGTGGGAGGAAAGTGCGCGGGTTATTTCTGTCAGTTTTTCTCTGACTCTTTTATTTCTATTATGGGTCGCGTGTTTGGGACGCACTTTGTTACAGTACTGAAAGAAAAAGGACAAGCAGGGAAGGATAAACATAAATCCAGGCGGTGGTTATGATGACAGAGAACATGTGATATCGGTTGGTCATACTTCTCCATTTCCCGTCTGTTGTCGGAGATTTCCATCACCAACCAAACCAACCGTGCCGTAAACATAGCCCTCATTTGTTTTCTCCTCAGAGCAATTATATCATGTGATTAAAAACATTTTAAATAGAGCCTTCGATGACTTTTATTTGTGTAAAGCGGATCTATTTCATGTCGAGCAGTAATGTAATAATCCCGAGCTGTCATTACGGCCCAGTTTCTCCCTGTGCGCCAAACTCCATCTGATCTCCGCACTTATGAAAACCAGACTGACGCACACCCTCACCGGGCACTGCAAAAGAAAAAAGGTGGTTTGGGGGGGGGGGGGGGGGGGGGGGGGGGGGGGGGGTAGAAAAAGAAATCCCACTTCCATACCGGAGGAACGGGAGACAAGAGAGCGCTTAAAGGAAAAGCCTTCAAATTAATATAGGAAACGTTAGCTTCAACAGAAATGCGGAGAGTTTCTTGGAGACATATTTTACCAGATGGTCCGAATTAACAGACTTAAATATTTGTGCCTGGACTCCCCCTGTAGTGCTCGAAAATGTTCATTCAGTTTATCTATCCGTTGTCTGAATGGAGGGGAGCAAAATGGGAAACAATCTAAAGGATTGCTTCTGCAAATTAAACGAGTTAAGGGAAATCCTGCTTTAAGAGAAAAAAACAAAACAAATCACACACAATCACAGTGAAGTCCATTAACTTCGTTGAAATGAATATGAAGCTAAACATTTCACACTTTATTTGGGAGAGACGGTGGGGGTGTGTGGAAGTGGGCTTCGCGCGTAAAGATGCTGCTGGTTGTCCTGATGCGCAAAACTCCACCGAGACCGAACGAACACTGTAAAAAACATGTTGTTTTGATGAGTTTAACTGGTTTCACTCAAATTGTGGATAAAACTGAAAATGTGTTTGGTCATTCAATTTGCTTTTGAATCTACTTCAAACCTGTCCTAGATAAGGTTCACCTGTTCGTAGAGGTATTTGTGTGTTGTTTGTTTCACATGTTGACTGTTTGAAAAAAAAAAATACTTGATGAGAATAAAGAGAGCACTAATTTAACTTTCGTAGTGGGTGACTTATGCTGTGTTCAGGGGGCTTTGGTTGTGAGGTCAGGGTAAGAGTGAGGGTGGACACTTTTTGCAGCGCAGTCCGGTGTGGAGGAATGTGCGCGGCAGCTCTTCCCTCCCTCTCTGTGACGCGCTGAGGGGGACCAGAGGAGCAAGCCCTCTGTGAGCCAGAGAGGGAAGGGAGACACATGGATAAAGGGAAAGAGAGGAGAATACTGTGGTGAAGAGGAGAGGCGTGCCAGTAATCAAGGATTTGGATCAAGGTGTGAGTGTGGGAGAGCACATGGGAACGCACCGGATCAATTGCGCAGCGTCACGGAGCCGCTGTGAGAGAAGAGAGGCACCCTGAGGTGCCGCTGCTCCTGCTGCTGCTGTCTGTCCTGTCCCGTCCTGTCCTGAATGAGCCGGCACACTGAGCCTTGCGTGGGACGAAGTCAAAGTTCAGGTGGATACAGAGCTTTTGGAAAAACGGGATCTTTCGCCAAGATGCAGGGTCTGAGCTCCCGGGCTCACGCGTTCTCGGTGGAGGCGCTGGTGGGGAAACCCTGCAAGAGGATGAAAGTGTCGGAGGGAACAGAGTCAAGTTCAGCTGGAGACACCCGCGGAGATACGAGCATCTTCACTGGTGAGACAGAAGCAAAGACGTGTTTGATGTTAAACATCGTGTCACTGTTTTCACATTCATCCATTTTAAGCGCAAGATGGAACAACGAACCACAGACCTCTATATTATGCATACTCCTGATATTTCAAATCAGATGATAATTTTATCACTTCAAATCCAAAATGATTCCGAAAGTTAATATTCTCCGCGTGGGAAGCTGATGAAAGGTTCTGTGTTAGTTTGTCTTTATCGCTCTTTTAAGAAAAATAATCTTAATATTTTACATGTATTCCAATGAAAATATATAATATATAAAATATATATATTTTATAAATGGCTAAATCATATATATATATATTATTATTATTATTTTATTTGTATTTTATTTATTTATTTATTTATTTTTTTGACAAAACGGATGAATTATTTTCTGCACATTTCCTCTCACTTGCTATTTCCAGGCCTGCATGAGTATCCGGTCAGCCAGGTGAAGAAAGCAGTATCAGCACAGAGGGAGGCGGAGGAGACTTACTGCGACCCGCAGAGACAGACCGCCGGATCCGGGTCTGAGGAGGCCGATCCGGATGGAGGGGACAGCAAGCCGCAGGAGAAAGGCTGCCGCCCGGACAGAGAAGTCCGGGTGGAGCTGCAGGGCTCCGAGCTGTGGAAGAGATTCTATGAGATCGGCACCGAGATGATCATCACCAAAGCTGGAAGGTATGAGACCTGGTGCGTGCAGAAATTCAGGGAAGATCCTCACATCTCCAAACTGTTGAATACTATTCGAGCTACTGACTCTGTATTACGGCGGGTACGTGCCAAAGGCCAATGGTTTGAAACACTTTTTGTTGTTTAGATCTTCCCTTTGGCTGTTCATGGTCTTATGATTAGTAGCATTATGCAGTTTTTAAGTCGGGTTTCCTGTGAAAACGGGAGCAGGCCTCAGTCCTGCAGGCGAGCACACGGCTGTGACCTTTGAGTCCAGAGTTAGTTTTTCATTTGCGATGCGTTGTGATTCAAAGTTCCTGATAAAAGTGGAGAGCCGCATTAACTGCTCTGCGGCCACACAGCTCTGAACAGAGGAGCTGAAATAAAAGCTTGGTCAAACAAGATGTAGCTGTGGGTTTATAGCTTCCTTTGGGTATGTTTGCTGAAATATAATTCAGGGATGTGCGTTATTTTGATGATAATTTAAAATGAAGTGTTTATAGAAGAAGCAGTCCGTCTGTCCTCCAGCCTTTTCTATAATAATAGTAAAAGTCATTCAATTCTATACAACTAAATTAAACTCTATTTTCCAGCTGTTGGATGGTAAATATATATATATATATATATTATATACATTCCAAGACTACTATGCGAATTATCACATGGAGAAATTCTTATATGTAGTCCAATTAAAGACTTTGGTTTTTTGTCTGATAGGCGGCCATGTTATTTATATATATATATTCAGTTATGAGTTATTGGGACATAACTGCTCGCTGAAATTTTACTTCCGTTTATCCAATTACCGAGAAGTGGTGCTATAAATCTCGGCAGTGAAGATGCCTCGGAAGTTGGCCGCTGCACGCTGGGGCAAGTTTCTGCTGCTGCGGCTGATCTCACTTTCCATCCTTTTATGATGTGAAAGCCGGGGGCGAAATTTCATGAAAGATTATAAAAAAAATAATAATAAAATAAAAAATGTAAAAATCAGTAATTTTCACTTTCTTCTGTTTTAAGGAGGATGTTTCCTTCAGTGCGCGTCAAAGTGCGCAATCTGGATCCGTGCCAGCAGTATTACATTGCAATGGATGTCATGCCCGTGGACTCCAAACGCTACAGGTGTGTGTGTGTTGTTGTTATTCTACCACCGTGTCCGTGCATCAGTGTACTTACTCACCAGCATGGGGCCTGCAGGTACGTGTACCACAGCTCGCAGTGGATGGTGGCTGGAAACACGGACCACTCCTGCATCTCTCCCCGGCTCTACGTGCACCCGGACTCGCCGTGCGCGGGGGAGACGTGGATGCGTCAGGTCATCAGCTTCGACAGGGTCAAACTCACCAACAACGAGATGGACGATAAGGGACATGTAGGTAACACATCTGAGCCTCTGTCTTCTGTATGAAGTGGCATTGTTGTGAAGGCCTGTACAGGTGGGACAACCCATCCTCCCTATTCTGTCTTCTTCTGCATTTTGATTGGGTTACTCACGCAGCACAGTGTTATTGTGTTTAATTTGAGAGCAGTGGCAGAGGATGGTGTGAGCAGCGGTGTAAAAGAGCAGCAGAGTCAGACACAGTCCTCCTCGGATTGCTGGCATACACCCTGCGTGTCTTTTAGGGATAAAGGAAGTGGAAATGTTGCTCTGCTCCATGAACCTCCAGTGAAAGTTCAGCTCGATACAGATGTGATCTGATGTGGTGACTGAGGGGGTATGTGAGTTTTTCCACTTGATCCCCCCTGTTTATAAAACCATCTCTGAATTTAGTTGGTAGTGTGTGTGTGGAGGCCTCACTGCTGTGGCGGTTGAGGGAGGAGTGTTGAGACAGTTTGAGCTGCAAAGCCGAAAATAAAAACAAGGACCACAATCTGTGATGTTGTCAGTTCTTCAAACTGGGACTGGACTAAAAAATAATAATAATCATTATAATACAAATATAAAAGTGTTAGACCTTCGTCACTGATATATTGTTGTGCTGTTTGCTGCAGTTTCACCTAACTGCTTTGTGTATTTCTTATTCTAAAATCTTACATATATTATATTACAATATACAATATCTTTTTGGTAAAAGTTATATTATTGATTTATAGTCTTCAGAGCATCACAATGCTGGGCTATTTTATTTTATTATTTCCCTTTTTAAATTTTATAATTTACTTTACCGAATAAGATAACAAGAAAATACAATAAAAACTACACAATCAACTAAATAAATCAGTTTTACTTTTTTGCCATGCTCACTTCCACCCGCAAAGATGTTTTTTTTTTTTTACATGTCAAATCAAAATAACATTATAACGAGAAAACAACTCCCTCCTTGATATTACTATTAGATTTTTATTTAACACGTACATCACAGTGACATCGGATAAACCAGATCCATCGTTTGAAGGTTTCAGGACAGATGCTAATTTTTAACATCATTATCATTATCATTGATGAGATTGTGTGAGTTAGTGGGGTTTGATAGCGTTTGTTCATTTGTTGAATGGAGCATTGTAGTCTGTAATTATTATTAGTTATAATTTTGTGTTATTTAGCAGTGTATTATTTAGTCTTCGTATGTCACACTGTGTGTTGCTGCAGTTGTTATTTTGATATATTATCATTTTAACTCATGTATAATGTCACACTATTTGTAGTAGAGTAGTGAAATGAATCCATTGCAAATGTATTATGGATATTTACTAAGACACATGATCTGTATGTGATGGTTGTTTCTACTATTTGAGTTTTAATATCTTTTAAATGATTTGAAACTTCAGGTTTTGGCAAAACCTAAAAACTGATGGTCTAATTAACGCCATAGAACCTGAACCAGAAAAATCAGTCGATTTCATTGGCAAACTGGTAAAAAGCCAGTCATTTAACTTTTTAAGCAAATATGGCAAATTCTCAGCAACAGCAGCCTTTCAGCCAAGGATTTACTGCTTTTTGCCTCATGTGGTTAAGTGTTTAAAGAGTGTTACAAAAGTAATATTGAGCTGAACTATAGGAAATTGTGGTGGACATTTTTCTCTCCTACTTGGGATTTTATGGACCAAACAATTTCCTGAAAAATGGGACCCTTTCATTTGACTCTCTCTCTCGCTTTCATTTTTTACTGCTTATCCGTCATCGGACCACTGAATTAAAAAAAAAAAAAGAGAAAATAATTGTTAGTTGTAACTTTGTACATACTGATCAATCAAACTTTAGGATAATTCGGTAAGGGGGCCAACTTTACAAAATCAAAAAATTGTGTTCTTCTCTTGATACAGATTATTCTCCAGTCGATGCATAAATACAAGCCACGTGTGCACATCATTCGCCACAACCCCCGGGTGGACTTGTCTCAAATCCAGTCGCTGCCTGCTGAAGGAACGCGCAGCTTCTCCTTCCCAGAAACTGAGTTCACAACAGTCACAGCCTATCAAAATCAACAGGTAACGCACTGTCAGCACACAAGCTGAGGAAAAAAAAAACCCACTAAACTGACGATATATTCAAAATGTTTTGTAGGCAAATGGAATGTATGATACCAAATAAAAAACGAGTAAGCTTGAACATTCTGATATTGCTAATTGATATAGTTTCTCTGACCAAATTCTGAAAAAAGCAGATGTTCGTTCAGTTAGCTCAGGCCTCTTTGACCTCTCCTAAAAATGTTTAATCATCCCATCATGAAGATGATGAGGCCCGCTCCCCTGTGGTCTCAGCCTGATCATAAATTGCAGTGTCCCGATTTTCAGCGGGTCAGATGCTCAGAGGGTGTGTGTGTTCCCATGCAGGGGTGCTGACCCCAGTGTTGGCTACCATTCCTCCAGTAACAGAGCTGTCCACGGGGACTGCCAGCTCTTTTCATCAGGGCTCATTTTACGATCAGCAAATGTATTATTACAGAAACTCAGTAACGAGCAGTGACTGGGCCGACTGCTGGAGTCCACAGCCCATTAAAGCACCAAATAAAACCGTTCGACCCTGAAGCCCCTTCTCCAAGAACCCTGTTTGAGATGGCTGATCGCCCTGGGTGCTGCTGGGAGACGCAGTCCCTGAGGGAGAGCTCTGCCACTCTGCATGCTGTTGTAAAACTGAGCTCATTGTTAGCTTTGCACGTCACCACTCGACACCTTCGCTCTAATTCCATCTCTGTCCCTCTCTCCTGGGCAAGATCACGAAACTGAAGATTGACAGGAACCCATTCGCCAAGGGTTTCAGGGATCCAGGAAGGAACAGGTACAGGAAAACTGCGAGCACCAACACTTATTCTAGCTGCACTACAGGAACCGAGAGGGATTTTAAGGTTCAACCACTGAAACCTGATGCAATGTAAAACCTTCAAATGAAGTTGACCTGTGTAGTGCAGAATTTTACACCTCTCAGAACCAACATTTAAATACCTGAAATAACATTTTTCATTGCTTTTACATTCTGTGCTCATGTACAGAGGGGTGTTGGATGGCTTATTGGAGTCATATCCCTGGAGAAGCCCTCTCAGCTTGGACTTCAAGCCATTCACCATACAGCTGCAAGGTAAAGGATTGCTCTCATAAAGCAGCACTGCTTTATGACTTGCTGTTATATATATATATATGAGCAATTCACATTTCTGACTTCTTCTTGAACAGGAAGTTCGGGGTCACCGTCCAGCAGTGTGAAGAGCCTTCTCCCTCTCTCCTCATCCTCACCCCTCTACCCATTCTCCGTGTCCGCGCTCTCCTGCCAAGATGCCGCCCTCCACACCCTCACTCTCCCACTCTACGGCAAGACCTCCATCACTTCGCCCAGCATGTCCCCATTACCTGGCAGAGCCTTCTCCTCTCTGGGAGCAGACAGACTGAGAGGGCTGCCCATGCTCTCCCCGTTTACAGACCTCCCGCTCCTCTCTGCTCTGCAGGGGAAGAAACCTCCCCACTGCAGGGACGCCTGTCTGCATGGGTCCCCGGGGAGCTCCCCATGCCTCATCCCCCCACACAGCTCCCTCAGCCCTCAGGGGCCTTCTCTGCTCCCCAATCTCCCTGACACTGTGGGGCCCTACTGCCTCTACCGCTACAGCCTCCCCCTGAACCCCCAACTCGCCACTATTTCCCAGCACGCCAAGCTAGCTGAAGACACCACAGACTGTCTGCTGCGGCAGTCTCCGTGGCACCAAACCACCAACCACTGCCTCTGACAGCTGGACCACACTTGCGGGCTCCGGCCCATTGAGTATAATGAGCCAAGGCTTATTGCAACAATACTGAGAGAGGTCATTCTCTTTGAGCAAGACTCAAAAGAGCACAAAAAAAAAAACCCCCAAACAAACACAAACACACAAAAGAACTCTGAGGACATTTTTGTGTTTAAAAACTACATTATAGACTGTGTTTGACTCACCAGCAGCGAAACCAGAAGCAGACTGAGCAGGTCCTCACACTCGACTACAATAGAACCAAAGAGAGGAACATTGGAGGGAACAGAAAAGCAGTATGCAGGATGTAGACCTTTCTTTGGGTCAGAAAACAGTGTCTTTACAGTGCAGCAGAACGTCTTTACTGCCTTAACTGCTTCACAGGGTGTTACCAAAGAGCATCAGCAATGTCATCTGAGGTATGTAATATAACTGTTGATGAACATGAGAATGACCATAAGTGCCCATTAAAGTATTTTTCCTACATATTGTTCAGATCACACACCAGCATTAAAATGTTCTTTTCCCTCACCTACAATTTGTATAAACAAAATGAAAGAGGAAACACATTGTCCATGTTTTCTAGTTGTATTGACGTGAATATACAGTTTACGTCACAGTAAACGGAAACACATGAGCAACAGGAAACAATTTCTAATAACAACTGATAGAGAAATCTCCTCTGTGATAATCAAATCGCACTCACTGAAACCGAACAACAGCGAATTCTGTGTTTTTCAATCTCTAAACTCAGCTGAATCCCACTGTCAGGCTTGGCTGCGCCTGACTAATAACATGAGCTCATCAGGTCTTTTTGTGATTTTTAGAGGGAAGAACAACAGCTGCCAGGATTCAGGCAGCCAGTTTCCATCCCTGTACTTTATTACCAATAATACGACTAATCAGAGACGCATGGAGGTGAATCGGTTATTCTATAGAGGCCTTTTTTAGCCACAGTCTGTGACAGGGCTCGAGAGAGAGGCTACTTGTGGTGTAAAAATGGTCTAAAGCAGTCGTGTCATCATTATTGTAGTCACTGTTGTAACATTGTTCCAGGATCAACAGTAAATCAATACCGCTCGGACTCTACGGAGCCATGTGGAAGGGCTTTCAGAAAAGTGACTTCTCGTGTGCCATGATGAACAGAGTCGGTGCCGAAAGAAAACATCTCGTAACTGTGGGCCAACATAATGCTGTGTTTTTTTGTCCATACCAAAGGGGGCACGCCCGTTCAGCCACTGATGTGATAATTCCTGCCTTCAGCTCAGACTCAAAAACCCAGCACCATCCCTCCCTCCCTCCCTCCCTCAGCAGTTAGGAACAGCGGTTTAGGCAAAGCGGGGGAAATGGCCCGTTTCCCGACAAACGGTCATAACCAAACAGCAATTTACTTGTCACAGCCAAGCATGGCAGTGAGCTAATATGTGCTGGACGTGGAAATAGCAGGAAGGAGTTAATTGAGGAACTCGGGTGCAGGGAATGGCCCAAGTTTCAGTGATTGGTCAGCTGCACCATCAAACAGCCTGTCCTTTGTCTGCAGATAGACAAAGTGCTGGTTATTTGATACTGTCTGTCATTTCCATGTTTGCCAATGTAGGACAATCATTATGAACTCCCAGCTAATTCCTGAACTTTCAGACAGACAAATTTCTTTCATACCAGGAAGGCTGAACTTTGCACCTGCCACTCTCCAATATAGTAGTGTTGACCCACAGACACACACTTGTAGCAAATGTTACAGGATACAAGATGGAGCCACCTGTCATTGCTTGTGTTTTAATACTCGTTTGCTTTATTGCATGCAGCAAAGAGTAAAGGTTTGTAGCTTTTGATTAGGGTTTTTGTGTACACTAGTGCACTCGTAAAATTGTGTGTAGAAACATCAACTCACAACAACCGTTTCAGTAAAAGATTGACGATTAGATGCTTATTTAGCATAAAATGTAATTAAAAAAACGCATAATTTATTTGATGTAAATCTACAGCTAGCACTTCATTAGCTTAGAAAGGCTGGAACCAGGTGAAGCAGCGGATCTGGCTCTGTGTACAGGTAACAACTGCCTAGCAGCATCTCAAAGGCTCACTAAGCAACAAGTGTCATTTCTTTCATTTCCATAAAAACCTAAAAGTTTAGATATTAACTAGAGGCAAGAAGTCCCTTATTGTTTGTTTTTTGTATTTGACAAAACACTAGATATGAAGAGTGAGGGCGCTTACAGGCGATTTCCTATGAATTTTGTGTGTTGCAGATTTCCCCTTGTATCCCCTGCTTATGGTAGGTTAGGGTAAAACGCTTGAGTCATATTTACAAAAAGAGTGGTATCAATCTCATCTAACTCGACAAAAGTGTAGAAACATATTTAGTAAAATTCCTACTGATTCTCTTTACTGAGCTTGCTTGTCTTATTACACCCCCAAAGCTGGTTGAAAATGGATGTTGAGCTAACCTCTTATCAGCCTGTCGATTAACCACGCTGTTCGTCTGTCTACCCGTGCTGTTAATTGGCTTGGTGAGGTGTCAACATAATCCCCTTGAAGGTGGTGGCTAAAATAACATGGAAACTGTGCTGATTCAACTTTGTAATAACACAGAGACGGGCATTTCTGGGCCGCTCCGGAGTGATTGACAGGCAGTAAAGGGGGAGAAATTTGACCCTTAAGTCATTTGTTTCCAATCATGTGAAATGGCATCCTGAAACAGGAGAGGAGCTCAGCAGAGAGTAGGACGTGTAAATATACTTTGACTTCATTAGATTAATATATAGCACACACACACACACACACACATCGGTTGTCTCCTAATAACTGCTTACACTTGCTCACAAGCGCTGAGATTTAATTCTCACACATGCACACACATGGAAATGCACGCACACAAACACATCAAAACACACACACTTCTTGTCCTATTCAGCTTCATGCCCTCCAGCCATTTTGGCTCTGAGTCTCTTGTGAAGGTTTACACTGGACGCTATTTTCTCTGCAAACTCAATAAAAGCTGGTTATTTATCGGGCCAGATTATGGGACGTGACTGAGCTCAGCTGTAAAGTTTAAAGTGAAACCAGCTGTGGCTGAAATTGAATTACACTGAGGGAGTAATGTGAAAAGCAAGGGCAGTTTAACAGTTATTAAATGCTCTTCTACTGCCCTATCAAGTGGGTATAAGCTCCACTACAATCTGCCTCATGGATTGTGGATTCTTCCCCTCTCCTCTGTTGTTCGACACATCCCGAGCCTCTGCTGAGATGAGCATTAGATCACAGATGTGCTGACAGAACCAGGAGCCCCCATGTATTTGTATATTGCTCTCTAAATGTGTGTATTCAGACCCCTCGCTCTATGTCCACATCTGTGTGTAGACAGGGGTCACTTGGGGATCACACAGGCATGTGCTCCCTGACAGGCCCCTGTCTTTCAGGAGCAGAGGTTAGATGAGTGCAGGACAAACAGCTTTAACATATGCCCGGGCACCTGGCCTGCATGTTTTCGTTTGTGTGTTTTGGGGTTTCCTAAAAAGAGCTCCATCTGGGCCTCACACTCATGTAATTCATCAGAGAACGTGTTAATGACCCAAACAGCTCTTGCACTTTCCCTCACACCTTACCTTTCCATTTTCACCTTTCCACTCACATTTCTGTAAAGTGAACACTTGACTATGCTGTGTGTACATGAATTACAGGCATGCTTCTGTCCGCACCACTACTGTATGTCGATTTTACAGCTTCTCTTTTCTCTTTTACCCGCCAAACATGTGCCTGATTAATTAAAATATGATCAACAGAATTAAGATGCAGTTATCCATGAAATTGAAGTACAACTACAAGACAAAATGAGGGGCGGTTTTCAGCATGAAGGGTATTTAAACACATTGTCTAACAATAATGCATTTTTCACTAACCGCTGGGTTTTTACATGAAAAAAAAAAAATATATATATATATATATATCGAGCCCATAAAGGTAATCTAATTCTTTAATTTCCCCCAAAAATATTATATTATGAAACAGTGTTTTCTGGAGACTGACAATTCAAGTACATTTTATTGTAATGCTTATGTACTTTTAGTGGGTAAACTTTTGAATGCAGGGGTTTCAGGTATGGTGGATTTTCATTTACAAAAATGCCAAAAATCACAGGTATAATTAATTTTCTCCTTTGGATTTCTCCTGCTGTTCTCCCTTTATTATGATTACTTACTATTGTAATATAATTAAAGAAGGTTTTTTTTTTTAGTAATTAGAGCATTCCATATTGTGACAGAAATACCTTTAATACTTACAGTATATCGCTGGTGACATAATGAGTTAAGGAAACTGGTAATTCGCACATTGCAGTCATGTATTTTCTTCGCTACCAAAAGTTGAACGTCAAATGTTAAACTTTAACATCAAATTACTCAAGGCCATGGTGGATGTAATCCAATTATTTTGTCCTGTCTCGTCCTTCTGTTTTGTCATCATGGAGCTGTGTGTTTGAGCACGGTGTGGCTGGGAGGATGCTGTCAGCACTCAGCTCAACACACACTCTGACCTGAGCTGTCCATCACTCACCCCCATGATAGAGGGAGAGAGGGAGAGAGATAGAGAGTGTGTACTAATTCCTTCCTGTTTGATGAACCAGAGTGGGCTTCTACAGGTGCATGTGTGTGAGTGAGTGTGAGAGAGTTAGAGGGAGGCCCTCTCTGCCATTGGTTTTATTTAATACAAACCTATAAATCAACCCATCTGGAACAAGAGATGTGAGATATTCTTTTTCTCTTTGCCCCTATCTCTGACACAGGATAGATCGTTCGTACCTCTTTTTGTTTCCTGTGTATGACAGGTTATCACTCCTGGGACAGATAAAGAGAGGGGGAGAAAAAGGAAAGAGATGGCGAGTGATTGAGTGAGAATGATGCTCCGTGGCTGATGTATCAGATGGCAGATGAGGGGACAGAGTGAGGGGAACAGGGTGGAGAGAAAAGAGTGATTTAATGCTGGCCTATACTCCCTTCTCCTCTTATGCCTGCCCTGCTTCTTTCATGTCTCAGCCCAGGGTCAACCTGCCTGCTGCCCCAGATGGTGCTGTCTGTCTGGCCTGCCCTCTACAGGATGTGCCCCGCTCACCCCCACAACTACAGACCTGTACTCGCTTAATTGATTTCAGGGGAGATGGTTGGCTTTCTCCTCTGTTGCTCTCTCTCTCTCTCTCTCTCTCTCACACACACACACACACACAGTTTGCCAACTGCTAGTGCCCCCAGTGCACACACATATACATGCGGCTGGCGCTGTGCGCTGTCAACGCTAATTCAATTTGAGACGGAGCAGTGTGACTAACAGAGGACCTGTAGAGTGTTTTACCATATGCATCACACACACACACACACAGGCATTCACACAGTTCCATCGAATAATGATAAATTTTTCCTTTTCCTGTACTTTTCCTGACACTTTATACATTAATGCCAATGGTATGAAGTGGTATGCCATTTCTGTTTCTCCTGTTGAAATTGTCTGGATTGTTTGCTTAAATATAACAATAATGCAACACAACAGTATATAAAGTATGAATTTGCAATTTGCTCCTTGTTTTTATCCATTAGCTTAGTATCTGATCAACTCAGAAGAAAATCATATCAATCTAACCACGCTCTCCCTTTTCCCTCCGATCAGTTAATGTTTTAAAGCAAATAAATAGAACTTTGATCTCAGAATAAACTCCAGTTGAGCTTGGGTGGTTGGAAAGTGACTTCTGCAGAAGTGAAGCCAGACCAGAACCAACCAACTGGCAACCCACTATGACATCAACCATTGGTTCAAGAGCTGCTTTTTTGAAACCTTGAATTTACAAATTAGCCACCACTATCTTGACTTTTTTGAAACTATACAAAATCAACTTTGGAGGATTAAGAGGCACTGAGGAGGAGCGAGGGGCAGATAGGACCTGCCCTGTGCCTTCTTTCCCCTAGCAAATCAACACCAGGTTGTTTTGAAGATGACTGAAAGTGAGACCATAAACTAATTTGGAAAATGTTAACTGAGCTAATAAATCAAGTGAAAAGGACAGGCCTTTTTCCCACAGACAAATAAAAAGTCTTTTTGTAACAAAAGTTTTGTTTTTTTTTTACAACTAGTGGCGTCGCCCCCCGATGGTCATCGGAGAGAATGCAATTTCGTCGCCCCTGACGATATGTACTTCCGTAGGCAATCCATGCTCAAACCCACTGTGACATGATCTCCTTTCTTGTGTTGAATTTTTCAGGACGGTCAGATGAGGACAATATGCGCCTATTCAAAAGTCCAATGACAATTCCTCTGACTTTGAGCCCTGGAGACTTGAGGGAAATGATTTTTGGTTTCTGCCACTATTAATGAAAATGTTAAAGGTTGAGGGCTTCAGGCATTTTCTCTGCCTGCAGACAACAACAGCAATAACAACAAAAGAAAAAGTTTTGGTGTAATGAACATAAAATAAAGAAATAAATAAAATAACATAAAATAAATAGTCTGTATCATTGATACAAAGACCGGCAGAGGCAAAGACAAGGTTACATGTTCATGTTCAAGGGTTGTTTCACTGTAAGAGATAGCAGGGAGGGTGACGGGGTGAGGTGAGGGTCAAGTTGAGGGGGTTAACAGGGTGAGGAGAGGGGTGGTGGGATCGGGTGTGTATTTCGATGTGTGAGCCACAGTTGTGATGGTGTGAGCAGGGGATTGGCTTACTTAATGAAGCGTGCTTTGGAGAGCAGGGATGGATAGGGCCAGCTGTGTTGGCACGTGTGTGTGTGCGCGTCTGCATGAGACAGTAAAACTGATTAAAAGCAGCGTTAACACATCTAACAGGAAGCAATGGTCAAGAGGTGAGTGGAAACTAAGGAAAGCTTTCGGCTGTGACGATTAGACACAGACACACACACGCACACACACAGCGGCAGCAAATGGAGACAGGAGAAAGCCGTGGGCAGCAGCGATTGGTCACACATGCCCATCGATACCTGAGTAGAACCAATCAGCTTGGCTTCCTGTGTTTGACCTGACCCTTCATGGTTAGTAATTGAATATTTCAAACAGCAGGCGGGGGGGGAGAGGAGGGGGAGGAATAAAGTATCTGTGCCATTTTATTCTATTAAAAATTATCATCAATACTGAACTGCCTAGTTAAGAAGAATTATTTCAGTATACTGTGTAGACTATTATTTAATTTTCTTAAACTAATGACGTAGGATATAAATATTTAGTATGAAGATTTTTCTGTAGTCCCACTTCAATACATTCAACATTTGCTGGAACTTTCAAAATGTTTGCCCAGGATGTTTGTGGAGAGAACATTGTAATTTGGTTATATAGGGAAAATTTTGAGCAGTTTATTTCATTTAAAAATGTATTTCCACTACAATGTCCTGAGCCCACATTTCTTTCCTGAAAATCCCAAATGTCTACTGTTTGTCATTTAATCATTTAATTGTTTTAGCTCCACTTGCAAGAAAATATTAATCAATTGTTTGGTGTTATTGGAAAATGTCTTTAATGGGCTTTTTATTTTACGCGTTTTTCTGTAGACCAATTTAATTTTAGTTTGCATGTCAGGGTGACCTCTAAGCAGTTACTGAGCAACTGTGTGTTCAAGTGCTCCTGTGTCTGTGTTGTATCTTTTTCCCTTTTTGTACCATATTAACCCATTAACTAATCCTAACCCTTTACAAGAAACTTCAGCAAAATCTAATTAAATTCTAATGAAATAATCATCACACTTCAGCTCTTTGTAGCCGTTCCTGGTGATTCTTGCTTATGACTAACTTTTTGGACATACCAAATCATAGCTGGCCGGTGAATCATGCGTTTGTCCAACCTATCCCAGTTGTTGCTTACCCACTTAGAGCTTTTTCACTGAGCCAGCTTGTGTGTGGCTCTGAGCTGCTCTCCCCTTTTGTGCAGGTCAGCCACAGGGACAGGACCACCAGCCCACCGGATCCCATCCTGTCATCAAGTACCACTGTTCGAGGAACCAGGACAAGAAGGTGTTGATGGCACTGGGGTGGAGAGCAACCAAGCGTCAATACCTGACCCTTACACATATACAAACACAGATATCCCCCAGAGCATGACTCAGGCAGGAGCTGTCTCATGCACATCTGGAGGAGGCATCTCAGTACATGTGTTGGGATGCATACAGCAGAGAGAAAAATAGGATATGACAGACTCTCACAGCTTTAATCATGTTTTCAGAAACAAGATGACCACTGAGGGAAATAAATGGATTTTTGAAAGAAATAAGAAAAACTTACCTCAATTTAGCAGAGGAATGTGGAATTTTAATTTCATCTGATCTCTTTGACAGAAATGACTGACAGCTGTTGGATTAGTGGGGAAAAAAAAAAAAAAAAAAACGACCAAGGGCTTCAAAAGTAGGTATGTGCTCAAACAAACTGCAGACAACTCACTCATCAAAGTGTCTGGTAATAGGCAGAATAGAAAATTGTGTCAGTCCGGGGCCACTGATGATGATTGTGAATGTAGTCGCTGATGATGATTAGGAAGGACACAATAAGGGTCAGAGGTGACTGAGTTTCAGTCTCTGGGACTCCCATCAACTACAGAGGTTACAGGTGTATTCATGTATAGATATCTGTGTGTTACACAGCACCTATAATGGCTCCCAGCTGAGACACATCCCTGTGTGTGTGTGTGTGTGTGTGTGTGTGAGATGAGATATTGGCCTACGAGCATCAGAGGACCACTTCCTCTACAGGTGACACCTTTGACCTCTCATCTGTTCCCTGTTGGCAGAGAGAAAGAGGAGGGGTAAGATGGAAAAAGGAGGGATTTGGAAACTAGAAGTAAAGCACAGCCAAAAAAATCAATTATATTTCCAGCCCTAGTGGTAACATATTTAAGGCGAGTAGTTATCACCAGACCTCTTTTTATGGTAAACTGTAGAAAATAAAAAAATAAAAAATGGGTCACAACAGCACATTGAAAACTTTAAGCAAAACCCAGGCACAGAAGACTTTGCATCCTCAGTCATGCAAGAAAGATAGAAAACATGCCCTTAGAAATATCCAGTCAGATGATAATTAAATAAATAAACACATAAATAAATATATTACTAAAATTACTAATTTTATAGCTAGTGCATAACATGTTTGGCATGAAGTATTGGCTATTACATGATACACAATTTCAACAATAACAAAGAAACATAATACAGCCACCCTTTGACTGGGATAATAAATAATAATAGATAAATGTTAAATATGAGTGTGTAAATACACTGTTATGGAGTGATGCAGCTAATACCAGGACTGTAAACAATGTCGCTCTTCCAACAATCTTCTGAGGTAACTCTGTTTTTGTTCCTCGCAAGAAAAACCACAAACCTGGAACACAAAGGAGGGCACAGAGCTTGCAGGCGCACTGAACCTTTTTCATTTATTTTCCATTTTTTCCTTTTACTCTGTCTCTTCTTACTTGTCTTGCTCTTCTTCCTCCTCCTGAACTTGTTATTTTTTGCATCATTATGATACCTGGTCTCTCAGTCTAGACAGCCTCTAGGAGAGCTCATCCTGACAGCACCACAACACAGATGAATCAGTAATGGCGACATATAGCTAAAAACAAATTTAGCTTGGCAGTAAAAAAAAAAAAATACTGCCAGTCTAAAATTGTTTTCTACCAAAGTCAGTCTTTTTCAAAAACCAAAAAAAATCTTTCTCTGCTGATAGTACTAGTGTGTAAGATGAGAAAAAGAAGTGGGAGAGCCAATTAGTTCCACTTTCTTTTAGCCTGGCAATATATTCGGTTCATTCAGTACACACGTATTCATACCGAACGCCCTGTACTGATCAGTTTGGTATGAATACACATACTGTTACACCCCTAGTCAATGAGGCAGCTCTAGTGATTGCAATTCATCCTTTCAGGCTTAAATGGAGGCTGCAACAGGTTTCCAGCTGTCCCTCACAAAAAGCAGTGACAGTGACCAGCTTAAATTGTGTTGGCTGGAAGATGTATCAAAAGGTCTTTAGGAATATCATTCAAATAGTACACTGTCCATTTGTATGATCACTTTGATGTCAATCCATTCATTTGCCACACTGCTTGTCCCTATGGGGTCATGGGGGGGGCTGAAGTCACCTGACCTATGGTGAAGGTGGAGTAAACCCAGGACAGGTTGCTTGTCTGTCACAGGGCTGACATGTAGAGACAAAAAACAAGCAGCAGCTAACAGCTGGGAACTTGTAGAAGTAGTTGTCTTTGGATTGTGGGAGGAAGCTGATGTCTTTTGGAGAAAGACTAAACTTGTAGAGTGTGTTGGGCTGCAGGTGTTATATGGTAATTCAACATGTGATTACTCATTGTAGCGTCACACAATTCACTTTTAAAACCTACACACTGTACATGACTGGGGCTGTTCACAGCCACAAATATTTAGCTTTGGTAGCTTCTCAGTGGAGCATCAATTTTAATTCTTGGGATCTGTGTGGCAGTGGTTCATATGAACAAACAAGACTGTGGGATATAAACCCCAAAAAAATAGCAATAGTAATACATTCAACGATAAATAAAATTAGAAAAAAAAAATAAAATAATAACAGTGAAACGAATTAATGTTACCTGCTCTGTTGAGGCCACAGATGAGTCCAGGGAAGAAGTCTGGCCTGAAGGAAGCTCAAGGTTCAAATCCAAGCTAAAGAGAAAGGCATAGTTTCATTATTTCTGCTTCGCTGAACCAAAAAAAAAAAAATGGAGGGACAATGCAGTCAGTATGACTTTGAAACGCAGCTGCTTTAAAATTCTAACATTATTTCTAATGGCCTCTTTGTATTAAAAGGTTGGAAAAATTATTTTCCAACTGATTTAAATGATAGACATTTGAATAAGGCTTTTAGTGTAATTTATTCTGTCTCTTTTTATTTATTTATTTATTTATTTATTCTGCTACAGTTTGTGTTTTTTTGGTTTGGATATTCAATGCCGTACTCACCCTGCTTCATCAGCCATCTCATGCAAAAGCATATCCACATCGTTCTAAACAGCAAAGAGTAATGAATTCAATATTTGAATTATTCCTGAGACAGAGGTATTCTCTAATTGTGACAGGAGTGCGCGTGGTAGCTGAGGCGTTGTCAAAGTTGTTGTGCTGCCCATTGTGTCTTCCATCTGAACTGTCTGCACGTCAAGGGTTTCATATTGGTTTTCAAACTTGTCCATTAAAGCGGATATCTGGGAAAGAAGTTACAGCAGGCAACCCTGTTTAAAAACAGTTTGACAAACACATTGTCTTTCACTTTTTTAGTGTAGGGGTTTACTTTTGTTTTACCTTCTCCAGGTCAATGCTTTTTAGTGTAGCATCCATACTCTTGACGACCCCAGACCTGGCTTTAGACACCTGTCCAAAAAACATGTGACTTAAACAGATGACTCCTCTACTATTGTCATCTTTACTTATATTGGTCTGATTTCTTCAGATTCAAAACTGAGTATTTCCACACAGACTGGGACATGGCTCTTAACACAGCAAAGCTTAAGGTGCTGTGTCTTTTTATTTCCACTAGGTGTCACCTCTGGCTTTTTAACCAGACACTTTGTCAATCCTACAGCTCTAAGATGATGCTAGTGAAGGATCCATCTTCTCAGAATCAGCCAAACAATAGGTCTTTAATAATACTATATTGTTAATATTTTATGTCAATATCAACAGCAAAGGCTTTTCTCTCTCACTGTCACTCCCTCTGTTTCTTTACTGTCGTACTTTTAACAGAGTTAAAGACAACTTTAGTTTTTTTGCCCTGAAATTGTTAAACTATGGAGCTTGTTCTGAATTAACATGTAGTTGTCACAGGTACACACCTTGATAAGCTCCATGGACATGTGACATATTTTAAATTGAACCATCTGTATTTACTGCTGTCAAATATTTATACCTGTATTGACACTGACTTCAGGTTAAAGCTGTGTCATTTTTACAGCTCTGCCAGTTAGTACAGGGCGTTGTCAGTAAGATAATGGCAAAGGAGGCAGTTTGTTGTTTAGCAGAAATAACATTGTAGGCCTTGTTTGAGCTGTCAACCTCATTTCCATTCATCTTGTTCTTGTTCTTTCACAATCCAATCCGAGCTGAAAATGCTCACAGTTGGTAAAAAGTGTGAAACACACTTTACTACAGGAGGCATGATGGGATAATGCCACTGCTTCTCTTTTACCTGTTTATAGTAGCACCAGAAAGTCCTTTACAAACCACTGACTTGAAAGCTGGACCTGGTTCATAGTGACAGCAGTCTGCACTCTGGACGGCATCAACAGGACGCTCATCCTCAGGAAGTTAATGGACTGGTGCTTCTGGCGGATGGCATTCTCTGCGTGGATCCTGGCTGCCTCCACATCACCCTTCTGGATGGCCTGAGGGACAAAGGAACATACACAGAAATTACAGATGCTGGCTGTGCTGGAGCCCAGCTTATTCCTGGAAAGTGGTCTTTGGTAAATCCTCTACCACACAAGCCAAACTGCTTCACTTTAATCTTGTCTGCCTTTTCCTCTTTGTCACATTTCTTAGAGTTGCGCTGCAGCTCCTTTGCAGCAAACTTGAGGTTGAACAAGTGCTCTGTATTACTGGTCAAGTAATGATTGTATCAATTACCATTACAGCGATGATGTTTATTTAGTATAGCACATGGAGACCTTTAGGTTCAAATCTAGCCGAAAAGATGTAACATTTGTTGACTGAACAAGCTAACATGTCCTTCCATTCCTTCATCGGTCAATGACTGAGCAAAAGTTACAAGCTACTGTGTGTCCGTGTTAGCTGCCACAACGTTTGGCTAGCTCTGTGTAGCTCTCACAGCTCTGCTCGGAAAGGATACTCTCCATACTCGATATAGCACAAATACGCAGTCAGTTCATGTGGCAACAGACTCAGAGAAGCTTCCAGCCACTTACTTATTTCCCAGAGTAGCTTGTTGTGATTATTCAGGCTATATTCGTCACTATGGTGAAGCAAGAGGTTTCACTGTACCTACTTCCGTATTTGCATAAATTCAGTTCGCAGGGCGGCAGCCTTTCGAATCGACAAACTTGTAATTCCTTGAAAATAATTTGGTAAAAACTATTGATGTATATTCATATATACTACGATGGATCTCTTGTTATTTATTCAAGTAAGAAATAAAACGCTCTACTTTCCAAATATTTTAAGTGAGGCGTACTCTTAGAACGCATGCGCAGAAAAAGGGACAATGAAATAATGCCGACAGTTAATATTTTTTCGTTTTATCAACGATATTTCATTATTCTTAAAGGCTCTTTCTTATTAAAAAAAAAAGTTGTGTATTTACTTCAGAAAGACGTGTGTCATGTACGATGTGTATTTTCGTCCCTACTGGACTACGACTGGACCAAAAGACTTTCTTTTTAAACGACTCTCTAACTATCTTGATTTATCTTCATCTTTGGGTACAATCAGCGCTCCTCGTGGCGACCTCTATCGTCATCACATGGTCACGACTTTGCATTGCGTGCTCGCCCCTCGTACGTCACGGCCGTTTGAGAAATGAACGGATGCGCGTGTCCAAAGCAGACAAGTTCCATCCAAGCTAAAAATAGTTTGTACCTGGAATCGGTAGGTTGTGGTACATGTCTGATGACGTCATGCCTGCTTTTTTTGTCAGGGAGTAAATTGACCTTTTCTACGGAGCCACCGCTCTTTGTAATAACGCTTTCGATTTTCTGACTTTTTTTCATGCATCACCGAGTATGTAACATCTGTAAGCTTTGTTTATTGCATGCAGAGCTTGCAGATATGGACTGGTGTGGAGGGGGACGGGGACACGGGGGGGGGGGGAGTTGGGGGCTGGTTGCTGGTGAACATGATGGATCAGATGGCTCTTGCACGTTGCAGCAAGAAGGTTGGAAGGAAGGAAGAAAGGGAGAAGGGCTGACGGGTGTCCATGAAAAACATGATTGAACTTTCTGCAAGCTCCAGCCAGCTGAATGGGGCTGTGACGGGGGGATTAGTGGCTGGGTCCGGGGTGGGAGGTGGGGGTGGGGCTATGACTCATACTCTGTATCTGCCGACGGTATGTACGGCCTCAGCTCTAGATGCACTGATGCGTGTCTGAGACAAGCCTTGAATGATTGGTGTTTCAGAGACGGTCCCCAAAGCTAGTCCTCCTCCCGCTGAGCTGGCTGATTGACAGCAGGCTCCTCTGGGGATGCTTCCCGGGGCTCTGCTGCATAAAACAAACACTGAAGTCCTGGGCTCAACCCCAGCGCGCTGTGGTCTCAGTCCGTTTGAACACTAACTCAGCAAAGTCCTCAGTCTGTGCACTCAGGCTCCACAGTGCGAAGCTTTTAGCTGATGGTTGTCATTCTCGCTCTCAGCTAAGCAAACATGGAGCTGCCACACTCACGAGAGCTCTCCCTGTCATCTGTGAACGCCCCCCGCGCCACAACACACGGCCCCTTTATCATTGTTGTGACTTTGGACCGCTACACACACACACACACACACACATACATACGCACCCACACGCACACACGCACACACACACACACACACACACACGCGCTCCCCAGCCATTACTGAATGACGGCAGGTCGCTATGGAAACTGCGTTACGCTCCGGGCAGTCGGAGGAGAAAACAAGAGCGTGAGGACTCGTTTCGGTCCTCATTTCAGCACCACGCGCCGCCTGAACAGCGCCCGAATGAACTCGCGCGCAGACTCCAGCCTCGTTTACCTCAGAAGAGACGGATCCGCATCAGCACCGAGCCGGGCCAGGGACTCCCCCACTCACACCGTGGACCTGAGGCTCTGTGGATACTTTAGGTTTTATTCCGCTGCCAAGACAGGAGCCAGTCGCTCCTTCAAAAGCCACAGCAACAGGTAAGGAGCTTCGACTCCGTGAACTCCAATGCATTCACTTCTGTGTGGATGCTCGAAGCAAATATATCAGACTGTTTTAGTCTTGGAACTCAAACATATAACTGTCCTTTATCCTGTCATCGACTTTACTGCGCTCAAATGACACCTCAGGTGTAAGTGGCAGAGATTAGGTGTTGGAGTGAAGCCCAGCAGGGCAGAGAGAAACTCAACAGGGCTGTGGATTATGTCCAGTAAATCATAGTCAGAGATGAAGTGTGAAACTGTACAAGAAGGTAAATTATAACCTCCAGCTGGTGTTTATCTCATAGAGAAAGAACTCCTGTTCTCTTAAAAATGATCTTCAGGGAAGTTTAGAAGTTGTGTTTAAAAAAAAAAAAAAAAAGCAATACTGTGTTTTTACACTATGCATATGAATGTATTTTTACAAAATATTTACTCAGTAGACAATACAATTACCCTTCCCTGTGTAGCAGATATATGTTGTACTTCAGGATTAACCATAACCTGTCATCCTCATTTAAGTAAATGACAAAGAAATACATTATGGTTTAGATAAATGTAGGTACATTTTATAATTTTAAAAAGCCAGGGGCACATATGGATCATTGTCATAGTATCTAGGGTTTTCAGAATATATGTCTATCCACTCTGTCCTATATGTATTAAAT
Organism: Echeneis naucrates; assembly: GCF_900963305.1. NCBI lineage: Eukaryota > Metazoa > Chordata > Actinopteri > Carangiformes > Echeneidae > Echeneis > Echeneis naucrates. Next base: position 18,442,941 of record NC_042520.1, on the reverse strand, counting down.
TGTAGAAATGGACAGAGTTGCTGTACATGCAGGAAAGAATTGTTCAGTTTCCTGAGTGCAACTTTGCAGAATCTGTGGCAGGAGCATTATTGTTTGTGATTATTCAAGACTTAGTTTAGCATTTATTGGATCCTCATATTTCTAGGGCTCTCAGTGGCCATAGATTATATGTGAGCTGAGCTGATACGCCTGGATGAGTCACTCAGGCTGCAAGTTTGCAGAAGAGTGCAAAAGGGAGGGAGGGGGAGAAAGAGGGGCCAGCTGGAAAACAGTCCCGCAGTGCTTCTATACCTCCCCAACACATTGTTCCAATATACATATGACCAGAGTCGACATCTGGAACTGCATTCACCACTTCTAGGTGTATTATTCTTATTTTCTACAACCTTGTCAGAGAAGTGTGCAAGTAGAAGCCTCATCCAGCAGTTTTTATGGGCTCTGTGTTCTCTTCTGTCTCCTGGTAAGGATGCATGATTGTTTTTGATTGAACGGAGATGTTTGCCTTTTCAAAGCTTTACCAGTGATGTGAACTAGTGTGGTGAGAGCGTTAAAGTACTCTTTGGTGACGTGTGTGTAACATGGACTGAACATTTTATAAACACTTCCTATAATAGATTGTTTGTGGTTGTTACAGACTATCATTCCCACATTTATGACAATCTGTTACCAGAAATCATCCCATTAATGTTCATTAGTATCCCAATGCTTATCCTGCTAGTATTGACAATTCATACCAATTAGCAGCATTCAGCTTTAGCCCTCATTGGCAACTATTGATCAAGGCAAACAATAGGTCATAATGGGCTGCTATTAACCTCAGTTGCACTCAAACACAAGCACTCACTCGCTGAAACACATTTGACATATAGCCACAAAACACATTAACTCACTTATTAGAGACTCTGCTGACTAACTTGGTTAGGGAAATGTTGTTTGGTTTATTAAAAAAACGAGTCTTGTTTGTAGAGCTTGATTGATGTAGTCTAGATGCAGAGGCTACGTGCATAACTGCCAGGAGGATTACAGATGTGAAATCCAAACAAAAGTATTGGTCGATATTAAATCTCACTTTGTTACAATTTGGATTACAATTTGCAAAAGATGCTACATAAAAGCTTGTGTGTGCTCACATGAAAGTGTGGGGGGAGTCATTGTTGTTATTGTAATCTGTACACATCATGTGCTACACGCATAGACAAAAAAACAGATGTGTGTCTTTAATTAGTGACGTTGGTGTGATTAATGCAGCCTGCTGGTGATGACTCATTCAGCTTAACCCTTGCTCCTCTGGTGGAAACAATCAATAAACAAGGATTTAAACTGGCTCATTGTTGTTTTTGTTTTGTTTATCATACACAATAAGTGTAGTGTAAAATAACAATACATTTCCATAGTATTTATAAAGTTTGTAAAGTGCATGATGAGCAAAAACAAAAGAGCTGCATGGTGTGACATAAGTTTTGTTTGGAAAATGCTGTAAAGTGTTTCAGATTATGTGATTTGAGTTGAGAACAAAACTCTTACTTAGTTGTGATCTGGTGAGACAGTGGAGGAGGATTCCTGTGCAGCACATATTACATGGGTCCCTCCATGTGTCGGTTTGTCAACACAGCAGTTACATTAGCATCGTGGAAAAGCTGTCAGCCAAACTGTGAATGAGAGACAGCAGACTGGTAGGGAGTAGGAGTGAGTGTTAAGTGTGTGTGTTTGTGTGAGAGACAGAGAGATTTGAACACATAGCACAATTTGCTGGGGAGTTGTAATAAACTCCTCTGCCCTACTTCCTTCCCTTCAGGACAGCAGCATGTCTGAAACCAAATCCAGCCAGCGGTTCCACAGTCTGAATGCTGAGCAGGTTGAGGTTCTCCATCAAGTTCTGTCGGAGGTGGTTCCAATTCACGGACGTGGGAACTTTCCCACATTGGAGTTGCGTCCTCGAGACATCATCATGGCTGTGCGGGCCAGGCTGCAGAAACAGGGAATAACAGTGAGAGATGTTCGTCTGAACGGCTCTACGGCCAGCCACGTCCTTGTCCGAGACAATGGAACAAGCTACAAAGACCTGGACATCATCTTTGGAGTGGAGCTGCCCAGTCAGGAGGAGTTCCAGGTATGATTGATGTCCTACTTTGTCATAAAAAAGGAGCAGGTCAGTGTAATAAGAGGTGAAGAGTTCGGATCAATCCCCTGCATTAACCAGCATTCACTTTGCCATGCTTTCCGTAACTGTCTACTCTTGCTGGGGTGTTGCGGTATTGATTTTCTTGATGTTATATTGACAATTATGTTGCAATCCCAACCATAATCAAGATGTTGTACCATATGGCTAAAGCAATGATCCCGATTAAAATGTTGAAATGTATTATACAGAAATCAAAACTACAAGAGTATTACAATATGCAGTTCAACAGTAGACGTGAAATTGCGCCTTGATTGCAATATCACGTTATTGCCCTCTTCTTCTCCCAGGTAATCAAAGAGTCAGTGCTTGGCTGCTTGCTGGACTGCCTACCTGCCGGGGTCAACAGGGAGCGGATCAGCAGTGCAACAATGAAGGAGGCCTATGTCCAGAAAATGGTCAAGGTCTTCAATGAACATGACCGCTGGAGCCTCATCTCACTTTCTAACAACAGTGGCAAAAACTTGGAGCTTAAATTTGTGAGTGCTTTGAGGAGGCAGTTTGAGTTCAGTGTCGACTCCTTCCAGATCATTCTGGATCGTCTCCTGGAGTCGTACATGCAGCAGGAGTCACAGAATAAAAGTAATACTATTGATGTTAAGGACCAGCCTGCCGAGAATCTGAATAAAGATTCTCCCTCTCCGCTTGAAAAGGCCACTGCTCCAGAAACAGATGGGACCACCAGCTCAGAGGAGACTCAGATCGCCCAATCACAGCAGAGAGATGAGGTACATGAAAAGGGATCGCAGACAGACATCTCACAACAGGCTGGACATTCAAACCAAATGCAAGAGTCCGATGTGGAAAAAGATGACAAAGAGAAAGCACCTGCAGAGCTGAAAGAAAACTTAAATGAGCCAGATGTCTCTGACCAAACATCTATAAACCTTTTGTCAGAGAATAAACAAGCCTCTAAAGAAACTGAAACAGCAACTCAAATTGAACTTAGACATGAGCCAGAGCCCTCGGACAACGACAACTGCTCAGTGAAGGTGGAACAGTTAGAGAAAATCCAGCCCAGTGATTGCCAGCAACCAGCACACTCAAATCACAAGGAACTCTCCGTCCAGAAAGAAACATCTAACCACAAAAAACCTCCTGACGAACAGAAAGATCTCTCAGAGGAGATGGGTAAGTCCGAGGTGCCAGAAGGCTCAAACAAAAGCCAGTCAGAAACTTTAAACCTGGCAGAAGAATCACACTCTACAGAGCTCTCCGATGAAGCCGACTTCCCTAAGTGTTTCAGTGAGGATGAAAAAAGCAATGAGAGTGATAACACACGGCAGGCTGCAGACACTATCACAGCTCCTCCACCTGATAAGGTAGAGACACAGTTAGAAGATGAAAGAAACCAGGAAACAGAGGCAGGAGAACAGATGCATGCAGAGAGGGAAAATAATTCTGAAAAAGGCCAAATGGCAGAAGGAAATTTAGTGTCAGAAGCAGAAGACATTAACAATACAGAGGGTATTGATTGCGTCTCCTCTTCCATATCTCTTACATTTCACAACACACCGATAACCGGCACACAGGATACAGCAGAGGCTCACAGCACAGCAAACACAGATAACTTAGAAAAATCAGCCAACCTACTTGATGCCATCAGCCCTCCAGATACTCAGGATACTGTACCTGCACCATCCAGCCTTGTTTTTGACAAAAAGACCTCTCCTCCTTCTTCTAAGTCCTCAGAGAGACTATCTCACATGGTGGTGCTCAAACACTCCTCTCCTAAGCCTCCTCGGAGGATGTGTAGGAAAGTTACCCCCGTTCCAGTTTCTGAAAGCAAACCTGTCACAGCACCAACTCCAGAGCCCAACCCATGTCCCAGCCCTGAGCCTGAGACAGCCTTTAACCCCGCCCCAACAGCTCCCAGTTCAGGCCCTGCCCCAGCAACCAGTATCTGTACTAAAATAAACCCTGGGCTCGAGCCCAACCCGTCCACTGACGTAGCTACAAACCTAGACCTTACCTCAGATCCTGATCCCACCCCTGATATCGTCCCCAGCTCTGCTGTGGACCCCATGTCTTTACCTCAAGAGACATTGTCCTCTCAGATGATTACAGAAGATTCATGTGAGACAAGTATTCAGAGCTTAAAAGAGTTGCCATCTCCGCATGCTGCTTTTGATGAACAAAGCCAGTCCTTGCCTCAAGAAATGGTCTCTACATCCAAACAGTCAGAGCCTCCAGACTCAGTGGACATGTTAGTTTCGCACACTGATGCATCCAACTCAAACACCCAAGAACCTGTTCATACCTCAGAAACTGAGCTTAGTGATGATGATGAAAATAGAGAACAATGGACCAAAAAGATGGAGGTGAACGAACCAAACATCAGCCTGCAAGAGACCACAGTCTGTTCCCCCTCCTCTTCCCACTCTGTCACCCCTCCTGTACTCTGTCTCTCCCCTCCCTGCCTCACACCTTCACCCCCCAGCCTCAGCCCTCCCCCATGTCCTAGCCCTCCCTCTCATTGCCTCTCATCTCCAATACCAAGGACCGTCAGCCTTGCTAAGAGCTTCAACTCTCCGCCCCTGAGTTTCAGCCCTAGCTCATCTTGCCTCAGCTCACCTCCATATCTCACACCACCTATGCTCAGCATTAGCCCTCCTCCACTCTGTCTTACCCCACCTTCTCCCTGCCTCAGTCCTCCCCTCCTCTGCCTCACTCCACCTGTGGAGTCAGACGACCTTGTACCTCAGGTATCTTCAGACATGGAGCCTTTGATACTGAACCCAGACAGCGAGAAGATTGGAGAGTCCTCTCCTCATCCACGAGTTCCTCTCCTGCAGCTGGAGGATGAAAAGGAACAAGATTACATCTCGTCATTGCCTCAGGTTGCAGAGCCTGCCTCTTTTCCAATCACAATCCCGAGCTCCACCTCACACACGCTGACTCACTCTGAGTCTGATGGCCCAGGGGAATCGGCACCTCCAAAAGCTGATGAGGCATCCAGCTCCATGCCAGAAAAGGTAACCACAGACATGACTGAAGAGAGCGGGGTTCCCTGGGCTTCTGGTTCCGTCCCTGCTGTCGAGGTCCTAGCAGAGAGCATGTATGGTGACTTTGAGGCAGCCATGGACCACCTTCGCTACCGGCTTATTGCCACTAGGAACCCAGAGGAGATTCGAGGTGGTGGCTTGTTGAAATACAGTAACCTGTTAGTCAGGGACTATAGACCGGCCAGTGAGACTCAGATAAAGACCCTGGAGCGCTACATGTGCTCACGCTTTTTCATTGATTTCCCTGACGTGCAGGAGCAGCAGAGGAAGATCCTGTCCTACTTGAAGAACCACTTCATCGGCGAAGAAAGAAGCAAGTACCAGTACCTGATGACGCTGCGTCGAGTGGTAGACGACAGCACAGTGTGTCTGATGGGACATGAGAGGCGTCAGACACTGAATATGATTACAGTGCTGGCGTTGAAGGTTTTAGGAGAGCAGAACATTATCCCTAACACAGACCATGTCACGTGCTTCTACCAGCCTGCCCCATACCTTGCAGAGCACAGTGCCCCCTATCTTGCAGAAGCAAGCTATTGCAGCTACTACATACCCCAGGGGGGATCAACTCTGCTTTACCAACCTTACCCCTTACACCTGAGCACACAGACTTGACTAGTCTAAAACACACAGACACACACTTGATTACACATGATGACACAACTGAGCAAGGGGAGTTGCTCCACCATGAAGGAAGAGCTGGAGAGTGAAAATATAATCCAGGGATAAACTGTTTGGTCTATAATAGACTTGTGGGGGTGGGATTGAGTGGGTTTTTGCAGTTAACTCCCAGAGTTCTCTGTAAGGTCCGAACATGATTATATGAAATTATATGGGCATTCTTGGAAAATAATAATTCTTCCGATATTAGTGAAATTCTGGAAAATGTTGTATGCACTGCATGATTTATAGCCCTTTGGTCTTCTTGGGAAACCAACTGTGCTGTTGACACTCACACGCAAAGAGACATACACGACTAGTGAAAAGCTTGGACACACTTTCTCATTCAAATGAATAGGAAAGTGTGTCCAAACGTTTGACTAGTTGTGTATACACACATGCTCTTGTGCAAACACACTTCCAGGTTCTTGAATTGTTGTACACTCTTTTCATGTTCTTACTGTGTTGTTCTTAATGGGTTTGTTCAGAATGTGGACCTTGCCTGTGGTTGATATTGTGCATGGATAAATTAGGACTGTTCTCTCACTGCCAAATACTGTGTGACTACTATGCTTCTTAAACAGTTTAATGTAATTTTGTTATTCCTTTACTGAGGAGGGTGTATTCAAACAAAGAAAAAAAAAAATACAGAGGGATAAGTCTACCAATGTGTACAGTACTTTTGGCAAAAGGCACGCATGCACAACACAATACATACACACAAGCGAGCATACAGCACAATGTATGCACACAAAGTTTGACAATGCATGAGTAGCTAAATACACTGATCACATCCTGAAGTCAAAGCAAAGGCTTTTAATTTAATAATAAAATTATCTATTTTTGCAAGACTTTCCAAGATAATACTCAGTGGTAAACAAACTGGTTAGTTCCTACATAAAAATGCCAACAACAATGCCTTTGCAATAGACTGTACAGCGTATTGATTACAGTATATTGTGTGCAAATACACTGCATTGTTTCAGGTAAATTGTGTTAAGATGTAGTGCTTGATTTCTTTCCCTTGTGGAGTCTTTTCTGTAATCATGTGAAGTACTGTACCATCTAGTGTTAATTTATTGAAGCAAAAGTTTACTCTGTGGAGGTGGTCATGCTATAACCATCTTTTGGTCATATCTTAACATGGCAGATGCACATCTGTTAAAACCGAAAAAATGTATATTTAAACTTGTCAGATTCCTCCAAGCACGAATAAACATTCTCTGATCTACTCAGTCAGAATCAGCAAGTTTAAATCCACCTCAAACCCATTTCAATCTAAGTTTAAAAGCTGTGTGACAGCATCTATGACCAAAGATGGTTCGGTAGGGAAATTAAGTGCCTAAATGTGAGACATGATGGCATGTCTTTATTTCACTGCACTGGGGGTGTCATTGGGGTGGGCTCTGGAGTTGGGCTGGGTGTGTGTTCAGTTGTTGACCCCTGTTATTGCTGCCTGTTTTAGATGTCTTCTTTAATGTAGTCCTTTGTTGTGGTTTGTTCATGTACATTTTGATAAAATAAAGGAGAAACTCAACAAACCACCAGACGTGAGAGAAACTGAATTTTTTCCAAGCTGCTATGCCTTCAATTTAAATAGAAAGATAGTTCCCATGTCACTGCAGCCTTGTCTTGTCTCTCCATTCCCATTCACCCTTTCTTCTCCTATTCCCCCAAACAACAGGCAGCACAGCTCATGTGTCCTCCCCATGATTACGACGGTGGCCAGGTGTGAGGCCTCTTATCACAAATCACTTGTCCTTCAGATGTGTTTGGACCCGAATGACGCACGCCCTACGCAACAGAGAGGGCTCAACAATGTATAAATGTGAGGAGAATCCAGCTTGTGAGGTGTGAGAGAGGAGAGGAGGGGGCCAAATCTGTGTGTGTGTGTGTTTGTGTGTGTGTGTGTTTGTGTGTGTGCCCGCTTCAGATGGGAATGTGTACGCAGAGGTGGTATCAGGCGGTCCCCCTCTCCACCTACTAACTGAAGACACCCTCAGTGTGTCAAAACAACAGGGCTTACTGGCTCTTTGTCACCACCCTTTCCTCCTTTTTCACACCACTCCCAGTGGGGGTGGGCTTTATTTTATCATTTTTTTTTTTTCATGTGATGGTAGGTGACTGCATGGCCACACTCCATCTCTTTACACACACAGTAAAAGCTCACTTTTGTCAATGTGCACATGGTTGTAAATATGCGGCTCTCTGGGAGAGAATGAGAGTGTATGATCTAATATGGTCTGTATCAGTGTCTCACAAACCTCTGAGCCACTCTTGTCCACTTGAGGTTTCCATAGAGACAGAGACAGGCGGCTTGTGGGTGCAGAGAGCATGACGGAAAACAGGGAAGACCCACACATTGAATGAGTGGGAGAGATATAGAAACAGGAAGAAAAAGAAGGTGGGTGAAACAAAAAGAGAAAGACATTGACCAGAGAGATGGATGGATGCAAAAACCGAGTTGAGGAGGAAACAGAGCGCGAAGGACAGAGTCAGTCGGGGGTGAGGATGGGGGTTGGGGTGAGGTTATAGATAAAGCCGGAGCAGGGGAGTTGGTGGGGAGAGCGTGGGAGGTTGTCAGGCCCTCAGTCACAAGGGAGTTGCTGTGAGGTGGCTGCAGTGACGGCAGCAGTGATGTCAGAGTACAGGGACACACACACATATGTGTACGAGCATGCACACACATACAGCTGAACGCACATTCATTTTCTTAATGGGCTGCCCACCCGTCCACCCTAAACAAATATTTTCAAACTTACAGAGACAAAAACAGAGAACATCACCCACACATCAGCAGCTTTCTCTATTCATCTCTGGCCAATACTTTGGATCTGACTGCCATCATACAGGCTTTTTATTTGATCAGATTTCCCTATCTTTAAAGTAGGGATGGTGTAGGAATAAAAGTAAAAACAAAAGCAATCAAGTTGGGCTGAGTGGAATATTAAGTGTAAGTCAAGATAATTCTAGACATCCTATTGCCCAAATGAATTCCTTTGTAACAGTGTGTCAATTACTAGTCCCTCTAAAGTGTCAGTTAAAAACACAATAGTACCATCATGATTACAGAGCCCTTAGCGAGACTCACTTAATAGACACCGTGATCATTTGGAAGGGATTTAATGCTGATGAATACCAGGTAAGAAGATGGATGCATAGTATCCACCATTCATAATTTCCTCTCTCCATTCACTACAACCTCCCCCTCCCCTTAACCCATACCACCCATGTCCTCCGCCTTTTTCCTCAACCCTCTACCCACTGTGTGCCTCCCACCCACCTGCTTCCCTGACTACTATGACTCAGTCATCTCCCAGTTGAAAGTACAGGAGGATAAAAACCTTGATGAAAAACAGCCAAGAAAACAGTTTTACTCAAGGAAATACAGCAATTGGCAAGACAAGTGGCTGCTGCATCTTTAGTTCTCGTACCGCCCACAATACAGGCACACACACACACCACTTATTCCCCCTCATCAGGAGTGCATACTCACTCACACACACCGCCCCCACGATGAAATTGATGTACTATTACTTTATCCACTAATTCATGCTTAAGAGCATGATTGGGAGGGCAGTGGGGAGTGTTTCAAAAATAGTTTTTCATTTCTCTAGATAGAACTCTGTGTCGTCACGACACTGTGACATGGGTGATTTCTTAAAGGCGAACTTGCCAAATATGCGCCACACATAGAGCCTGAATCAGAAAACCATGAAGAATCAACCCTGTCACTCATGTTACTTTGATATTGTACTTACAGCTTCTACCCCTCTGTGCTATTTGCAGCCTCACGTTGTACCATAATTACATACTCCTCTTTCTCCAGTCCAATTGGTGCACTGATGCAGAATGTAGTTTGACACAATTATGTTTCCTAAATGGCGTTTCTAATGACTGTGTCTCAGGTATCAAATCCATTTAGAGCCATTTGTATCATTGAGACCTTTCTTTCTTAATTATGCAAACTAAAAGCAGCATAATGGATTATAACGTTAACCATGTGACAGAGACACACACTTGCGTAACAGTCAGTCAATCAGGCAGAGAAAGAGGCAGATTTACAACTGACAGCGTGAGAGGTTGAATTTACTGAGAGAAACAGCTCAGCTGTACATGCAGCAGGCTGGTGTAGATTATTTATTCTCACAGAGCACCTCATGTACCACAGTGTCATTAGTCACGTATGTTTTCTGCATCATTTGGCCTTAAAGTTGAGTAAAAGTTTGCTGATTTACTGAACATTGATCTTAAACATAAAGATCAGTCCGTTCTTATTCCAGATCCTTGTGATTTCTCTTCCCATGTGTCTACAAATGTCAAACTGAACTGATTAGACAGAGCATGGTTTTGAAATAGACACACGTGTACAAGGCAGACAGTTTATTAATGCTGTATGTCAGGACAAAACCAAGCCCTGAAGTTCAGATCAGGAAGCCAGTGGTCACTCTGACAGAATATCAGAAGTTTATTGTGTCAGGCTCATCGATTCGTAAAAGATTTCATTTTCCTTGAATTTAGACCAAGGGGTCAGTTCACAGTGGGTCAAACAATCAGATCAGTAAGCACAAGTCAGCAACATCAAAGGCATACACAAGGACAATGACTGGACCAATCACCCTGACCATCTGTACAGACCATCTGACACAGAGGGAGGTGAGAACACATCTTACATACAAGGAGGAGGGGAGACAACAAGAACCAGATCTGAGGCAAAACGGTGGGGACCGGTACTCACACAGGTGGGAAGCTTAACTACACACAAAAGTCTCCAACAGTCCACACAGCCTTAAACCCCATTGATCATGCAGCTACATGAACATGGTTGTTCACTGACGCGTCCCACAGTAAGTCCTGATGTGAATTCAACACGTCTCCCGCTTTGTGTGGCGGAAGAAAGGAGTGAATGAAACGATGTGTGATGGTGTCAATGGACCTCAGACCTGTATGTCTGAATGTGGCTGTGTTTGTTTGTTTGGGCTTTTTTTTGGGGGGGGGGGGGGGGGGGGGGGGGGGGGGGCTGTTTGTGTGTGCTGATGTTTATGCCGTGATGCGGAGTACTGTTGTTGTTTGCAGTGAAGCATGCATTAGCCTGGGACTGGAGAGGGAGAGCAGCTCGGCGGTATGTATGTGTGTGTGTGTGTGTGTATGTGTCTGTCTACACCGATTGACGTCACAGACGCCCCCTCATTTCCATGTTGTCTGCGTGCGTGGAGAGAATAGATCCCCATCTGCATCCCCCCCCCCCACTCTCTCCTTCTCGCCCTGCCTCTTCCCATTCACTCGCTCTTGAGCATCCCACCCCCGTCCATCGCTGTGGGCCGAGAAGATAAACAACACAACACAAACAGGTTAAGACAGGCAGGCAGCTCCGTCCTCTAAACACCAAACATCTGCCCGTCTCCGGCGTCAGAGAGGTCCGGTCTGCAGGGAGCCGGCCCGGCACCTGATGGCAGGTGCGCTCATCCACACAGCAGCATCCCTGGTGACGATGGGACAGCGTTTAAATCTCATCCTGGTAAAAGGTCATCCCCGTCCTTTAAACCAAGACCCCCCCCCCCCATGACACACCACATGCACATGCACACGCTTATCACCCCCTCCCCAGCTGGCAGACCTTGACCAGAGTGGAGTAGACAGTGGATGTGAATGGGCGAATGGAGGGGGGTGGGGGGGTGGTTAAAAAGGGAACACGGCTATTTTAGTCACACGATGGGCAATGAGAGAGATGAGGGTGCGCACCGGGAGGGCGCAGATCAACCAAAGCAGACGAGCAGGCAGACCGGCAGATGGTTACACAGACAGTTAAGCATGTAGACAAACATTACGTTCAGGCCTTCACAGACAAAACATTCATTGATACCGGTCTAATTAGCCCTTTACTGCCAACGACTGTGTGTTTTCTGCGTTCATATCAAAGCCGCCGTGAGGAGGCGGGGAGCTGATCGCAGGAGACCGGAGGAGTGGAAGGATCAGTGAGTTAGTAAGAGCTGGGGGGGGTGATCACAAAGAGCTCCCAGATGAAAGGAGTCAACGTGGCGGAGATCACAAAGTTTCACTTTCAGATTAATAATGTTAATAATGTATTTCCGGTTTCCCCTCCCATTGCTGCTCCTTATCAATAGATCAATGGATCAGCGTCAAGGCTGCGTCCAGCCTGATCAGTCCCTCTTCACCGAACTGTCTGGATGAAAACAGCTTGAATGGGAGAAGACCTTTATCAAACTGATTGTGCTGACGAAGGTAGATGAAAGCCTGGAGGGATCCACGTTATGGCAGTTTGATGTCTTTGCCCCTTACTTTTAAACGGTTCCTGGTAATATGCCCCAGTAAAAGTAAAAACACAGTTAATACATCAGCTAATAAATTGGGAGCTCCCCTGAGCCCCACTGGGCTCTATCAGCATTGCGCCTCTGTGTCTGCACGAATAAAGAAAGGGCGAGGCTGCCATCTAGTGGAGCTGACACCAAACATCACTCCGCACTGTACAAATATCGACAAAATGGTGCCCGGCGCTCGGCCATGACAATGCAGGTCAGAGGAGCTGCAACCGCTGCACTAAAGAGCGGAAGACCGGTCAGCAACAAATGTAACCTCGCTGTCAGTGGAAAACACGTCCACTGATCCACAGGTGCAGCTGGAGCAGCTGCTGCTGCAGGGTGTACAACAGGGCTCTTGGTGCAGCCACTGGCAGCTTATTAAATCCTTACATTTGTCTTTTAAATGAGGGAATTACAACTTTTGTATATGTTTCAAGCACAACTCTGGTTTGAAAGATTCCTCCAAACATGGAAGCCCAAGCACATTTACATTCCCCATGGCAGCGGGCAAATGCACACACACAGCCTCAGAGAGCCTTTTCAGTGTGTTGGTAGAACAGACTGCATGCATTTTTTCATGTCAGCTTCTGCGAGGCCTCTGATGAATGCTCAAACAAAATATAGAGATGTCTTTTAATGATATTGCTAAAATAAGCTGGTAAGGTTATATTTTTTGTGAGTTTTAAGAATGATATTGTTCACAACGCCCATGCTTGAGTTTGTGTAGAGATAAATATGAATTTGTGAAGCCTAGAGAGGAGATTATGTTGGATGAACAGATGCTGAATACTCTCTTCATTTGGCCTCCACTGTAATTCAAAGTGTTAAACCCTCCATTAATCTAGATCTGTTACAAACACAAGGGCACAGGCTTCATGAGAGGCCTTCATTTAGTTCTTACTTACTTACTTACTAGTTTTTACTATACTTGAATGTTTTAATGATTCATTATGAGAATGACTCCTTCTTAAAGGATGCAAATGAATGAATGAGAGTCTCTCACACTAAGAAACACACTCCTTATCAGGGAATATTGGACTAGTGTCCCAGCTGGTGACCTTATGCTCACCTGGCCTCCCTGAGGATCTGTAGCAGCACTTGTGTGGAACAGTTCACAATGTGTTAAAAGCAGATTACAGTGTCAGTAGTCATATTCAAGTTCAAACTGTCAGATAAATACTGACCTAACACCTTTCTCTGTTCTCTGTTCAGACTCAGAATTTCACTTTCAAAGGAAATGTTGTATTTTTCTACTGAAATGATATTAGACGCGTTTAGTCAGTGCTGAAGTCTGCTGTACATTGGCAACTTCCTATTTAAATGAATGTGACCATATGCATTCTACGCCTGGTTGTTGCATTTCCTGATACAGGTGATCACACAAACGCTTACATGGTAAATAATTCAGACTGCACATGAAGTTGGGTGAGTACATGTTTAAATTTTCATTATCGCATGATTTGTTAACACAATTTCTTCAGAATGGTGTGCATGCTAAACTGTTGAGAATTTGATAATAATAAAGAGCTCATACTGTGCAAAATGTCTGCAAAAAAATGCAAAAAGAAACATACTCAAGACACAGATTCGAGGAAAATTCCCAGGACTTCTTTTTATTAAGAGAATTTCAGAACATAAGAGAGGGACCAGACACCTGCATTTGTCAGAGAAGGTTTCCAAATTCAGTTGCTTTAAAAAAACCAGAGTGTTTAGAAAAGCTGACATGACAGCGTGGATGGAGCAGGAGCTGTTTTACACGCAGGGTCGTCTAGGAGACAGGTCGGAGGCAATCGCTGTTCCCGGAATGTTTCACATGTTCGTCTTCCTCTTTCTTATGGACAACACTCTTCAATACGCCTTTTTTTTAAAACACGATTTCAATGAAAAAAAAAAAAAAAAAAAAAAAAAAAAGAAAAAAAAGAAAAACAAGACCATGAGACAGAAGCAAAGGGAACTCACTGCACATTTAGAGGTCTAAAAGAATCACCCACATTAACATGGCTGAACCGTTAATAAAACATGGATAAAGGCTTAACTGTAGGGGCAGGAAGGTCTAATCTGTGGAGGAAGAAGAGGGAACAAGGGGGAAGAAAAACACGGGAATACACAACTCACGACATAGCCAATCCGGCAGGGACACACTTTCTACACCAAACAAGCCTTCAACAATCATGAAATGCCATTTAAAAAAGATTTTAGTGTGTTCATCTTGCTTGCAGACACTTGATATGACCACTGCAAATCTGCAAGGCGCTCCATAATCAGCTTTGCTTTTTGTGCTAAAAATCTGTACGGATACTTATAAAATCATTGATAAAAATATTCCTCTGTTAACAATACGCCTTGGAGGGAAACCATGTGAGAGACTTGGGGGGCTGGCTGGCTGGCTGGGGGGTTCTGGGGGAGGGACTGTAGAGGAGGAGGAAGCTTGGGCAGTGGTGCTACTCGGACTTGGCCTCCTCCTTGGCCTCCTCGGGGGCTGCCTCCACCTTTGGAACAAAGACGAAAGGCCATGGTCAAAAATTTAGATGTTGTGTATCTCAGGTATACAGATCCCCACTTCTCCAGCTGCTGAGAGCTTTTTCCTCCGCTCACCTCATTGGTCTTGGCCTCGCCATTCTCAGAGTGGTTTTCCTCATTTGCCTCTGCCTCTGCATTCTCCTTTGCCTTCTTGGTCTTCTTGTCCTCCTTCTTATCGTTCACAGCCTTTTCTTTCTGCATCGACAACAGGACAGAGGAGAATAATCACACATTATCCGTAAATTGTAATTCAAGTTCACTTAGAGGTATTTGTATATATGTTGAAGTTAGTGTATCCTACCTTTGCTGCCTTCTTGACCTTTGGTTCCGGCTTGGGTGGGGCCGGTTTCTTCACAGCAAAACGAAAGGAAAAGGAGTGAAGGAACAGCTACAATTACACACTAAAGCAACATCTTCTGCACATTCTTTTACTATCCAGAAAACACTGAAGGACTTTGCTTCCCATTAAGACACCTTTTTAGGTGAATGGCAATGAATCAAAGTCTAAATTAGTCCCTAAAGGTAAAACTTTTTAAATTAAGATATTGTCAGTGCCTCTTTAACTTTATATAACACTTATTTAAGATGTTAATTGGGGAATTTAAACAATATTAGCCTACTAAGTCATAATTCTTAAGAGCCTCTATTATGCCAGCTACTGGTACTTGGTTAAAATTACAAGTAGATACCTGTATAGAGGTTTTAAGCAAACAGAATTACAGTTTTAACATGTGCCAACATTTATATATGTAGTTTTAATTGTTTGAACATTTATTTTATCCTCTCAGAAGCATGTTTACCATGTTTATATCTACCTAAGGCACTACATAAGTACTCTTTGGTGATTCTTAAGCTCAATTTTGTAAAAATACCATGTTTAACCATGCAGTTATGCATAGCAAAAAAATTAAGCTCAACTATTTGGGAAACCAAAATGTACTTCCATACTTGTTTTTGCTTCTCTGACAGCCATGTTTGGTTTGATTTGTTCAATTCCATGTGTCTCTCAAGAATCCTACAATGTGTGGATTGATGAGTGGATTTTTATGTACTGTGTCTGTTCAGGTGAGAGTTTAATGACATTTTGTGTGTGTCTTCTTACCGCTGATAACCGAGCTGATCTCCTCTGGGGCTGAAACACAACAAGAACTCTTATCAACAGGCTTTTATTTTGATTGGCACTATATTCAGGAAATGCACATTTGAATTAAACACCAAAGTGCCTCCTTTTAGACAATGCACCTGCATATCTCACATACTCATTGAAACTGAATTTTTATGTCCTGGACAAGGTATTGCCCAACATGTCTGCATCTTACCTCCTCCTTTTCTCCTGCTTCTGTTCCCTGTGAGTGGAAAAACACAAAGATGACAGGTTAAAATACTAAATAAATTAATACAGCATTAATGTATGTTCATATGGCGTTTATATCGAAGGGAAACAGTGTCTAAATGCTTCAGGCACATATTATGGACAGTTACAGACCTGCTGAAAAAACTTTTGAGTTTCATGTGAAAACAAAAAAATATTTCACATATAGCTAAATTTAATGGTTTGGAGCCCGGTGATGTGGAGGGGAGGCGTGATTTCAGTAATGGGCTGTGAGGCCTGAGCCATGCGGGTGTCTGGGAGCGTGTTTTGAGGGCCCCGGCCCTGCTTTTCCCTTTCACTCCCCCATCTCTTTCTCTCATTCAATGCATGAAGCTCAGATTTGAAAGCTGGCGCGGGAGTCTCTGAGAAGGGGGAGGGACCTGCTAAGGCTCGCGCGCGCCACCAGGCGGCCGAGGCGCGCCATCGCAGCCATTTGGGACTATGAACAAAGAGAGAAAATATATAATTTTATCGAAACGCGACGGCGAAGGTTTGTTTTTGCGGTCAAAATGCAAAGTAAGGGCACTAAGGCATTTTCTGGCGGCACTTTTGGCCGGTTTGGTGGCGAAATGGCGATAAGTGAGGCGTTTGTTCTCGGTAGGTCGGCGACGAAGGTGGACAAGAGCTGCAAAGCATGGCTGCTGCTTGTGCTTTAACTGCATGGAGACCGAGAGAGACTTCTGACTCCCCAAAGGACAGCGGCTCTCACTCGAAAACGCAATTTAAAGGCCGTGTCCGAGCAGGAAAATATTCATTCTAACACGTAAAAAATGTACATTATATCTAGATAATAGGCAAAAATTCCCAGTGAGAAATAACGGTTATACATTGCGTTATAATTAAGTAATGTCTCAGAGGGATGTCTTCACAATCGTTTGCATTGCACTAAGAGCTGATATCCGCCTCAAACAATTTTTATTATTTTCAGAATACGTACCTTTCTCTTGGGCATGTTGATCTCTTGGAGGTTTTCTTACAAATACAACTAAAAACAGTTTTTCTTAGTGGGTTCAGTGCATGTGAAGACGAGTGTCTCCCTTATGCTCGGCAGTGTAGTAAACACACTGGAACAGAGAGGCGAGTGGTTGAATGGGGGGAGGGGTGCGGCTAAAGGGATGATTGATAGGCGCTCAGCCAATCAGGTGACGCCATTCGGGGCTGCAGAACACTTGGAATTTTGGAGCCGGTGATGATCCGAGGTCTGCACGAATGGCTTCTTGCAGGCAGAGATGGGAGGAAGCCTGCAAAAATGAAAAGGATCGCATCCGAGGACATGTTGCCGTCATAACGAGTGTGCTCATTTATCGCGCAGGGGCAGAGAGAGAGAGGCCGCGGGGCCGGCCTGTATGCATCGTTACACAGGCCCCGGCGGCGGGCGACATGCCCCGGTGTAAAGCCATGCATCCGCGCTGGCTCGTCTAAAAGCCAGAGCTCACATCTGCAGCAGCCGACAGCCAGACAGCTCCGCACAAATTCACTTCGTCTTCTAGTCCAATATGGCGCCCACTCCTCTCCGACACTTTTTTTTTTTTTTTTTGTCAGTCGGCTTTCCTAAATTCGTTTCAGGGAGAAGCTCTTGCGTTGTCTGCCCCAGACGCCTGCAGGGGGCCCACAAAGCCCGTCTAACTAGCGCGGCTGCTGCTGCTGCTGGAGACGGCGCTTCCACAAGCTGTGCTGTTACACAAAGCGCTCACAAGTGTTAAAAAATCATGGCAGATTTTATACCTTAGTGTCTTATGAAGCTGACATAACTGCCTTTCACTTCGACACCTGCAGCAGGGCGTTTGTGCACAGTCTGGGGAACAATGGCCTAATGGCTGCTTGTGCAGACAATGGGGTCGAAGCTAAAATTCAGACAATATCCCCTCGGTGTGGTGCCATCATGATAGGCCCATTGCCCCTCTGCGTGCGTGTACGTGTCTCCTAGTGTGTGCTCCTGCTCAACACACACACACACACACAGAGAGAGAGAGAGTAAAGGGGCGGGGAGGCAGAGTAGAGGCGGAGGAGGAATGCCAAGCTCCATCCAGTGCTGGGAACCGGAGCATTTGCGCAGATAGTCTGCGCTGACTACAACTGGCACACAGCTTTTCATCCCGGGAAGTTTGTTGTTGTTGTTGTTGTCCTTGTTATTGTTTTGGCTCTCGCTGTCGAGCAATCCGCCTGCACAGTCTGCAAGAGCAGGGCAACCAACCGCTGCTTTACCGGACTCCAGTCAGTATCAGGGATTTAACATGGTGATCAAAGTGTACATAGCATCGTCCTCTGGATCCACTTCGGTAAGAGACAAAAGACATCGCATGGCTCTTATGTACTTGCAGCCTCCAGCTTGGTAGGCAACAGAGAGGAGGGTGAACTTTTATTGATCTCACTGACTGATGTCCATCCTGCTGTCATCCTCTCTGTCTGGAGTGGTCTGACTCATCAGTAAGCATGCAGCCCTGGACACAGATGGAGTCCGTCAAAGTCTTCCCTCTCTCTCTTTGCCCTTATTTAAACTTTGTCACAGAGGCAGACGTAGGGACGAAGGTTTGAGGAGGGTGGAGAGCACACTTATTTCTGCTCTGGTTAGTGACATTTGAGCGTTTTTGCAATTGAAACCAAGCTGAAAACAGGAAAGGCATGAAAATCAATAAATGTGCTGTTATCTGGTGCCAGTAAATGCACACAGTGTCTCAGTGTTTGTTTCACCGTGCTGCAGCCTGGAGGATCGTAGGCTTCGTATTTTGGCAGTTTCTTCCAGAGTGGGGAGGAATGACTGTGATGCAATCCTCCAGGGCCCATTTTCAGATATGCAGCTGCAGCCCAGGAATACTTAGGCTCTGTTTAAGGATTTGTCGGAGGTCTGGGTCGACCTAGACTGATAGAGTATTTTGCCGTCAAATCCAGCATCTAGCGTCTCTCCAAGTTTTTTTTTTACTAAAATGCTCAATTCTGCAAATTTGTTTTGTGATGGCAATAGCTTAGACATAATTGTGTAATATCAAAATTAATTTCGAGAATACAAACTTTCCTCTCAAAAGAGTAACTTAAATCAAACTCATTCATCACATGTGGCTAAGTTGCATGCATTGAGTAGCTCACTTACAGACAAAGAAGGTGGACATAGAGGCTGTCTTTAGCTGGACAGGATTAAATTACTTCATTGCTCAAACAGTAAGTGACATGTCCAAAGGATCAGCTGCAGCAATCATACAGGACAGGAGCTTCCTATAAAAACAAAGCAGTTGGAGTTAACAGCCGGTGATGG
This sequence comes from Echeneis naucrates, assembly GCF_900963305.1. NCBI lineage: Eukaryota > Metazoa > Chordata > Actinopteri > Carangiformes > Echeneidae > Echeneis > Echeneis naucrates. The sequence continues at coordinate 18,423,635 of NC_042520.1, read as the reverse complement.
CATCACTGTGCTGTGGCCAGCCTGGGGAAATGCCATTACCTCTGACTGATCCTTCTTTAGTCCAGTCTGCCACAATTAGTGGGCAAGGTTATGTACTCTTAAATGCAGCTAGATACACTTACACTCCCATTATCATCTTCAATGTGCTTTTATTTAGAGCTGGCTGATCAGACGTGGTGTGCTGCCCAAGGCAACAAAAGCATCATGAAAGCATTACATCTGCTTCCTCTTGATCTGCTCCGCTACAGAGCTCATTTGTTTGAGCTCTTTTATAAATGGGATATGTTGTCACGTTACAGAGTTGACTGGACTCATCTCCATGTTTAATTTAGGCAGTATTTAAATCAAAATTTCTCTCCATGATGCAGGAAAACATGTTTGTGATGACAAATTGCGGCTGAAACTCTGCCCTCGCCGTGAGCTTGCACTTCGATTGCATCAGTGACTAATCAATGTGATTTGCATTACGGCATCCAGCAGTGTCTGCTGCTACATTAATCACTCCAATCTAGTTAAGCATGCGTATGGGGCAATATCCAGAGCAGAGAGACAAGTAGGAGTAAATCAAAACTAATTTTGAAAGCCTCACTTATAAAACTTCAGTGTGAAGTGGTAGCCAGAGGGACACACCAGATTCAGCAGCTGGCAAGTTACAACAGTCAGTGTTGTTCAAACAGATACTAATTGTAGTCACGGCTACTGACAGTTAGTCCCTGAGCAAATCTCTGAATGCCAGTTTATTCTCTCCAGACCCTTGACCTGTGATAATCCAGTGCTGAGAGTGGTATTCCTGCAGCTGACATCATCATGTTTCCGCCCAATGATGCGAGGCAGAGTGTTTGAGTCACCTGAAGTAATGACTTGTTATAAGCTCTCAGGGGACACTTCTAGTGTTACCTTTAGTGGCTTTGTAAAGATTAGGTCATACTACATATTTGGACCTTTGTATAAACTGGGACAAAAATGTAACATATGACTTAGAGAGTATCATTCAGAGGAAAGCAAAATTCACCTCTTAGGCTACCTGCAAGATGAATTTGAATAGAAAACATAGATATATTTAAATTTCACACATGTAAATAAAGACACAGACACATAAGCAAATGTGCAGCCAGTGTCCAAGGCAACAGGCCAACTGGGCCAACCAAAACAACTTTTGTCAAAAGAGCACATTCACTGCCTGCAGCCACAGTACTACGGTTTGCTCATTGCCACAGTAAACACATTAATCAGCAATAACTGAGGAAGTTGCTCAGAGACATAGTGCATTTGGTTTCTTATGTGTGTCTGTCCAAGTCTGAAGTTCTCTGTCTCAGAATCTCAGATCAACTGGCCTTTTCCACTGTTGGTTTGACATTCACTGAGTATAGGTCAGACTCGATTTGGTAGTGAGTCAGTCTTTTTGTATAAAGGGTTGTTTTATTTTTTGCCCTTTTACTGTTGTTTCACCTTGAAGCAGTGAGAAAGCCCACCCCGAGCAGCACTGTAAGACTCTTTTGTAACAATGCTGTAATGCTGACTGACCTCACGATTGGGTGGAGGATACTGCTGCTGCTGAAATTCCAGTAAGTGACTGTTTTCAGCTCCAATAGGACTTGATCTAATCAAGACTGAAACCTTTATCCCTACAACCACACAGGGCCTGGGCTGATTTACGTTTCCTTTAGTCCAGAGAGTGGATTTTCCTACATTCAAATATTTGATGAGAGAATAAGTTAAGAATGAATAATTTAACAATTTTTACATTTCCATCCCTTTTCATCAGAGAGAGTGTAACCTGATATAACCCCAACTCCTAGTAAACAACAATGATTGAATAAGCCTCCATCATATTGATCCAAACCCATGTGGTGGATACAGTGCATCCAATCAATGCTTACCATTGTTTGGCAACTGCTAATGCCAGAGTCCTGACCTTTTCCTGGGACTGATCAGGTCTGACTCACATCCCCATGCCCTCAATTTCATCTCTTTGCTCTTCTACCGCAACTGTCACATGATGATGATGATGGTGATGATGTGGAATGTAAACCAAACCACATGGATTGCTGTGACAAAATAAAGAGTTATTGAATGAATCTAAAACTTAAGCACTGCAGCTCAGGTTGCAGCAGGAATAACCAAACACACTTGTGTACATTCTAGACTATCTCTTGTGAATCATCTAATGATACAGCAGGTCTTCCATGGGTGTGTGCACAGACTGTGTTTGAAATAAGATAACCCATTAGGTCTGGAATGTGTTGCTCTGAAACAGTTGCTTTCAGTATGTAGTTGATAACAGATTTCAAGAAAGATTTCAAATCATCTGTTTGATGAGTTTACCTGTCAACATTTCCATGTTTTTAGTTCACTACATAAGACAAAGAATCTACAGTCATGCTAGCAGTTTTGTGAAGGCTGTGCAGTGGGGCTTTGAAGCAAATGCTGGCATGAGCACTATTGCTGTGTCTCAATATTCACACTTGCTATTTCGACTGCATGGCTGTGTTGGCATCAAGTATGGCAAGGTGCAGCACACTACAAGTACCTTAATGATGTATTCAAAACAGGAAATTGATAGTAAAGCAGTGGACTCTTCTAACCCCTAAACGGTGTGTCGTAGCAGTACATTCAAACTTGTGAAAAAAGCTAACAGGGAAGTAGGAGACAGCGCCGTTATTCCCATTTCACATGACATAGATGATACATAGAGGAAATTGATCTATTAATTCTCCTGTCAGGTGAACAAAGCGGGTGAAAGTAGGCAACAGTTGTGGTCGTCATTTCCAGAGAGAGTTTGGTTTGAGACAGAACTAACCTGGTGAAATGGACCCACACTGCCAGTGAGTACAAATGGTGCATCTTTAGTATTTTATATAATTATCCTAACAGTGCCACAGGAGGAAAACTCAGATAATTTAAGTGATAAAGGTCCATCAACTGAGAGCTGGAGTTCAGTGCTACTATATCCATTAGATGTTGAGATATTTCACAAGATATGGGAAAACTGATCTACTGATTGGACCATATGACCAATCATATGTAGACAAAACAAACAGTACAGGGACATGATTTACCTGATTTGTATTGCGATATACAAAGTCGTCAGTACACATTTGCATACTCAGGCAAATTGTCCGATATAGTGTATAAAAGAAACCAACTGTGAGACTCTAAGGTCCTGTCATTTGACTTTCTGCAGGCTTGACTCTGGTGCTGCGCTCTCACTCTCTGCTGGTCAAAGTAGAACAGGGGAGTCATTTAGTGACATTCCAGATAGATAAGGAGGGAATCAAACACAGCAACAAGAGAAGAGCAATTGTTTATGACCACGCCCCAAAACCAGGGACAGTCTGGCTTCTTCCATAAAAATGCAATAAACAAATCACCTCTGAACACACTACAGAGTCATGCAAATTGGGAGAAGGGGCAAAGCTGAGGACTCTCACTGTGCAATTACAGTTCATGGCAGATGGTATGTGGCCAGTTTGCCCTACAAATTAATTTAGCTTGGCAACAGTACAATGCAGGCTTGTTGGGGGAACGGTCAGCTGGCTTCAAAGTGGAGGAGAGGAGGGAGGAGAACATAAGGATCCCCATCATTAACCTGTCATTTTACCTTCAAGTTTGTCAAATCAGAGACAGTCTGTGGTGCAAGTGAGCTGATTTGTCCCTCAGAGAGAGCACTGTCCCTGTGTGTGTTTGGAGAGACAGGGTTAGTTAAATTCAGATTGAGCTCATGGCGTTCCACTTGGCTGCTTTGTCCCAAGCAGGTGGAGAGAGAGGCAGAGAGCTGCTTTTTAGGACTTTGGCCTTGGGAGTGTGACGGCCATTAAATGATTCAAACTGTGCCACAGCTAATCTTCCGGTATTGTCAGCTCCCTCATTTCCATGCCTCAATGTTGTTTCAGCAGATGGCTGTTAAATAATCCACCTGTCTTGTCTGCATACCATAAATGAGGGTGGAGCCCTCGCATGGGGCTATCTAGACTAACAGAACAATGACTCGATTATCACATTTAACTGTATTATATTTAATGTGATGTGAGCATACGTGGATTGGAAGTGTGTAGATGTGTTTGTGTGTGTGTAGCAGAGGCGGGGCGCAGGCTGGTGTGTCTCCTTGAAGCAGACCTTATTTGGCTTGTGTTTGACCAGTTACCTCCTCTCAAGTCCCAGAGGAGCTCTTGTTTCCGTCTGGCCTTGTAGGGCCATCCTCCTTCTTAACAACACCCACTGAGAGCACATTGGATCAGAATTTCATACACCACATCTCACACACACACACACACACACACACACACACACAACCATAGGGACAGAGGCAGCAGGCAGCAAGGACACAAACCTTCTGTAGCATCTTGATTATCTTGTGTGTGACTCTGATTGGGATACATTGTGATATAGCTCAATAATGCACCTGATCGTTCGCTGTAAAAGAAATTAACTGGCACAGGATGTCACCACAATGCTCTACACACACTTTCATTTCCTTTTAGATTGCAGGACTTGGTTTTTCGATGAAAAGTTTCACACAGAATGGACTACTGTAAGTGTCACAAATGACACACTTGTTAATGTTAATTATGGTGTTGTAGCAATGCAAAAGAAAAGCCTTATTTGACAGAGAGGACCCTATCAGAAATAATCCCCTCTGCAAGTCTCAAGTATGGAGAACGATAGTAACTCTAATGTACGAAATCTTTTCAAGAAGTATTTTATGTTGCCATATAAGAAATATGGGGTTGGACACTGTCAAGGGAAAATTATATACTGCATCACAAATGCTTCTGAAAGGGTTACATTTTAGCCAGAAATTTACTGCTGAAATGTAAAGAGTACGGTGGGGCTTCAGCCTCGGGAGTTGCCGTCTTCTTCACTGTCTGACAATCTTTGTAGCTTCGCCCGAGTCTGTCCTCATTACTACTCATGTGGCACTTCGTTCACTTCTCAGAAAAGGAGTGGTAAGTTAAAGAGCAGCTTGTGATCTTTGTAGTGAAATATCTCACAGCAGAGAAGAGAGATGTTCTTTCTGCAGCAGACTGACAGTGACAGTGAACCGAGGCCCGCGTGTTTCCTCATATGGCTAAAGTTAACCAACGTCTAACTGACAACTTCCCCTTCTCTCATCTCTCCCACACACAGATCAAAAAGCAGCAGCAGGATGTGATGGGCTTCCTGACAGTCAATAAGATTGAGTTCGAGGAGTGTGACATCGCAGCCAATGAGGCCAACAGGAAGTGGATGAGAGAGAATATTCCGGAGGAGTCCAGGCCGGCGACAGGCAACCCTCTGCCCCCACAGATATTTAATGAAAGCAAATATTGCGGGGTGAGACAAACAAAGATGGATCCATTGCCATAACAGTAGCACTCTGACAGGTCTCAGAACTGTTGCACATGAAGCTCATGTCCTCAGTCTCTACAAAGCAGTCATGGTGCAACTATGCTTAAATCTTCTATAGTATTTTGGTTATTCATAGTTTTATTTCAATGCCAAACTAAGGTTAAGCAATATAAAGTGTTCAACGTGAAAGGTGTTGCTCATTGTTTTGGTCTTCACAGTCTAAAGCTGCTGTTTAGATCTAATATCATGCTCTCACAAACTTTATTTAACAATATAAGGCAGCTGTCTACTGGTTGACATACTCACCAGAAATTCAAAAAAGTAAATGTCACGGTGTTCCACCTCCCCCAAGAGGCCATACAATGAATTTTTTAATCCTTCAAAAGGTCAATAATATTAATTAACACTAAAATATAAGCCTTTTTTAAATTTTTAAACACTGTTAGAAGGTTTGATACTAATTTTTTCCTGTTAAAGATTAAGCTGCTTATCTTGGCTTCGCATTGAGAAATGACTCATCAAAGTGTGTCAAAAGGTTTTGCATTCAGTGAATGCTTGGATATATTGTCTGTTTAATTATTCAAATGTTTATTTTTTTATCTTAAATATATAAGTGTGAAAAACAGTGAGCTTTGGAGGTGTTCCCAGGAAGTTTTTCTTTTTTTTTTTTTACCTTAACACCAAACAAGTCCAGGCCTGTTTCTCATTTTTGTGCTAAGCATCGCTGACAATGACACAGCGCAGATAACAAGTTTGAGTATTTGCCTAAAGTGAAACTATTCCTTTAAAACATCATCTGTGTGGAGATAAAGTGTACATGTCATAGGAGTATGGGGCAAAGGACAGTGGACATCTGACCTCAGAAATTCTCACATTATCGCCCAGGTATTCTCTACTATGTACGCCAAACGTCTGTCCTGGATTATTTCAGTTCAATAGATCCAGGGCCCTGGGGCCTGTGTGCACTGAGGCATCATGCTGTATAGCTAATGGATGGCTGGACAGGCAGTGGCACATACAGTACAGAATGGGCCATGCAGAATGTCACAGACTAAGAGAGCATCATTTCCCAGGATACTTGCAGCTGCAAGACCCCTTTTGAAGAATCAGTGTGAGTGTGTTCTGGTATGTGAGTGTAGGAGAAATGAGATACGAGGGATGAGTGAGAGAGACAGACAAACAGTAAATGGTGAATGTGTTAGTTTCTTGTCAGTGGGTTAGTTTCTCAAAGACAATAACCTCCCATCAGACTGATTACAGAAGCCTGCTCTTAGACAAACCACAGAACCTCCACTGTTCCTCGCAGACTTGTGGCATTTCTGTTCATAATATTGCCCTCCGGCACAGCTTCAAAGTTTGTCTCGCATCATCATTCCTCTGGTGGCAGCTCAGATTTGGGAAAGAAGACATGCTGATCGATCTGCTGTAAACCTTGCCCCTCTGGCTTCCTCCTCTTTCTCAGAACTATGAGGCCTTCTTCGATGCCAGAGAGGACAATGCTGTGTATGCATTTCTGGGTCTGACTGCTCCCCCAGGCTCTAAGGTAAGCTTATGAACACAAGCGTACACTGATACCTATCCTTACGTTCAACTGCATTCCTTCAGCCTTGCCGTGTTTCATGTAAAAACAGGCTTATGTGCCCAAATATATATTTATCCACAGAAAACACACATATTACATAATACATCTGTTCATGATACTCTCAACACACAAACAGGCCGCCTGCTCACCGGCGCCTCCCCTCAGTTACAACAGGAACTGCAGGGAGGTGTGCCAGTTACCATAGAAACAGAGGTGTTTTCCTGTGAGTGGCGGTTGTGGTGGGGGTGGGTGGGGGGGGGGGGGGGGGGGGGGGGGTATATAAATCTGTGTCCTCCATTTTTACAACATACTTTCTCCCTCTTGTTCTCCCCCTGTGTCTCTCTCCAGGAGGCTGAGGCTCTAGCAAAGAAAGCTCAGCAGTAGCAGCTTTAGACCATTTCTACCTGAGAGCTCAGACTGAGACCTGGACCCTTACCTGGACTCAGAATGACCTGGAAAAAATCCAGGAAAAAAAAAAAACGCAACATTTCACATAGCATATAAATATGTGGACAGTTTTTGTTTGGTTGTATGGGTTTTTTTTATTACTCTGTGTTCAGCTGTGCCTTGTCAGCCGTAGTGAAAGGAGGTACTAAAGCAGAGAATTTTGGATATTGAAAGTATCTGCTTCCTCCATTAACCTCAGCCTGCTAAGCCTACTGGCTGAATAATTTGTCAAGCAACCATACACATAATGTGTAGTTTCCTGTTATGGGATATAAGAAAATGTGCACACCTCAAAAATTGTAACGCATATTCATTGTTTGGCCAACATGTTACCATTGGATCATAAATCATAAATGTTATTTATGTCACTCAGCAGGTTTAATCAGTAAATGCCTTATCTGTTGAAACATTGAATCAGATGTTGAGCTTCTGCCAGTCATGTTGTTGCCAAAACTGCAGCTCCTTTTGTAGGAGCTATCCATTACAATCCTTTTCTCTGGGTAGTGTTTTACTTTATACTGTCTTAATGCTGTTTTATTAGCAAACTTTTTTCTACAAGATGATATATGTTTGAAAATACATGCAAAAAGTATGCAAACACAGAGGGATGTGAAATTGACTTTCTTTTTTTTGTGTGCTTTAGTTGTTCTTGGAATCAGTTGGATAGTTGTTTTTTTTTGGGGGGGGGGGGGTTGGTTCATTTCGCTGGTGATCTTGTTTTACATTGTTTTGTAAATCCCTGTTTTGCATCAATTGGTACCTTCCCTAAGATGAAACAGAAATAAAAATTTAAGCATGACTCTTGACTATTTCCTGTTAGTAATACTCATGAAATAAATCCTACTTCCTCCTGATATAGACTTTAATTGTGTTGTAGATCGATAGATTCTTTGTTGTCAGTGCATATTCCTTTCCATGGAATTTTGGTTTGGCAGCAATTCTACTTAGTAATATCTAATAAATAAAATGAAAAAAATTGCATCAGCAATTACTAAGAATAATAAAAACCAAAACAACAAAAAATGGACTCTCTCCGACTCTGCTGTGAGCAGTTATATTGAGAATTCCCAGAAAGGACTGCAAACGGAAAAGGTTGCTATTATATTTTAAACTGTATTGATTTAATCTATTTTTAGATATCCAGCATCCATTTGTGTAGATGATTTTTATTTATCCAGCTTCTCTTTGTGTAGATGAAACCACGATGGCTGATTAAAGCTGTAGTTCTCAGCGTTACTTGTTTGCCAGTTATGGGCCCCTGAGTTAGTTCCCCTCTACATTTCTCACATCGTGTTTTAATATAACCGTTCAAGCTCTTCAACATTTCACAGCAAAAGCAAAGACATCTAGCTTCTCAGTTTTTTCTTTTCTTTTCTTGGCAATCTTTGCCAACAGCGTGATTAATTTTTGCATTTCCAAAGAGGAGCACCACTTATTCGGGTTAGGCTAGACATCGCAATGAGTCCAGGGGGCCACTCCAGTTTCCTCCCAGAGTCCAAAGGCATTCAAAGGCATTATTTGGTGACTTTATTTTGCCCGCAGGTATGAATGTGAGTGTGAGTGGTTGTTTGTCTCTTTATGTCTCTATATGTCACTATACGTAAGCCTCGCTGTCACCTGATGGCAGCTTGGATTGGCTCCAGCACCCCCTGTGACCCCAACAGAAATCAAATGAGAGAATTTTTGCATTTACAAGAGGTTATAATTCTGTCTATGATCACTGTCTATCTGTTGATGCAAACGTGGCTACAGCTAAAATTACAAACAGGTCCTTAAAGTTTTTTTATTTTTTATTTATTTATTTACAGTTTTATTGTAGGACTTGTACATTGTTATATTTTACATAAATTAATGAGCCAAATATTGTAGCTTATTGTTTTTTCCAGCTCATGTGAAACATTGATTTTCAGTTACAGACTAATAAAGGAAGTAAGCCATTTTTCTGTGGGTGGAGGGCCAGCTCTCATTTGCAGAAGTGAAACAGGCCAGAGCAACTTCACAGCTACAAATGCTATCACAGTGTATCACACAAGACTGACGACCAGAAGAAGTAAACGACAGACATAAAAGAAGACAACAATCCACGTTGGTCATGCTGGGTGAAGGTTTTCTTCGAATTTTGCTTTACAAGGAGAAGAGAAAATTTGCCTCTGTTTCCAAAACTCAGCCATGCCCTCACTGTCCAGACCCGTCTGAGTCAGCGGCCTCCGACTCAAGTATACAGACCGATTCAGCTGAAGCAGGTAAACTGCTAAAATCAAATGTTTGCCTGATTGTGAGAGGTCTAACTTATCACACTATACTTTTGCACAATATTTTTTCCCCTTTTATTAAAACTATGATGGCAGATATTACCTTATTAATGAATTCATTTAACAATGTCAAACTCAAAAAGCTTGAACTGTAACACAATGACTGGCTTATTCTTTGCAATCAGGTTCAAATCAGGAAGCGTTAGATGTCACACAAGCTCAGGGACTGAGAGTGATGCCTGAACATCCTGCAGGCCTCTTAATCCCTGGGTGGTCCCACGCCCCTGCCCTGGACCCTGACTTCACAGTTTGCGTAGATGACTGCAGCCTCCTGGACCAGTATCCAGACCTGCAGGTGGCCGACTCAGGCCGCATCTCACACAACCCACTGAGAGCTACTTTCACCACACATGACCTGTACAATGCTGTCACTGATGTCCACCATCATCCAGAGTGGGCAGCCAAGCAGGAGCCAGAGGGTGACCCTGCTACATCCATACCAGACCAGGGGTATCTGGTTATGGGGGACAGTGAGAACATCAGCCTGGATCTACCCGGATCAGGTCTAGAACCCATGTCAAACTCTGTGCTAAATGGACTTCTGGACAAGCAGTTTGAAGAGGTGTACATGCAGCACCTCACTGAAAACCTGGCTCGATGTAACTCCCACCTGGGGAACAGTCTCCTGCACGGCCTGGTGCCACCGCCGCAGCCCAGCAGTGGGGCACAGGGGCCAGATTCACTGGAGGCCTGTCTGGAAGAAGCCAGAGGAGACACCGACAAGAAGATCAGCTATCTGAACACACACAACGCAACCTACTCATCCAACTTCAGCTCCCCTGTGCTGAGGATCTCAGTGCCTGACAACATTCATCAATAAGTATAAATGAAAGTATTACCTTTAATGTACCACGTTAATGTGGTTATGTTGCTCACTCTTCACTAATTTCAGGACATTTTTGTGCTTTCTTTTTGTGTATGTGTCTCCATGATGTATCCGTGTACTTGCTTAATGAACACATGCCTGACATGTACCTGCTCTCATGTGCCACCTGCTGTTGGACTGTTGTACTGCAACACATTCACTTTGCCGGAAACAGGAGAATTTATTTTACTGAGATTTTAGGTAGGCGTGTGATAGGCAGGTAATATAATAAAGAAAACTGTCATCTAACGTACATTTATGCTGCACACAGGGGAAGTCATGTAAAAAGGCATGTGTCCCATAAAATAAAGGAACCTGAAGAAATATGAGGTGTGAATGCCTTCTTACATGCTACCTGGCACCAAATGTGGAACCAGAACATGACCTTAAGTTAATGCCGTCGATGTGTAGTTTCCATGTTGATTAGCACCCTCGATGTGACTTTCTGCTGCAAAATGTTTCCGTATTTACAGAAATTCTGCAAACTCACAGCAATTTTAATTTCAATTGACCAACTGCAGCTGATCTGATATGAAATTCCTCTGGATATTCAGATTATTTTTAATTGAGGAGACATTTTCCTATGTCTGTTTGACTTCAGTGTGAAGTACATGCTCTTCAGCGTGCCATGAGTTGACAAAGGAACAATCCAAAGGGTTATGATTTATTCACATCTGGGCCTCAGAGCTCCCACAGTGACGGCAACTGTCATTTAATAACAAACACCACCAAGCTCGGTTTTTCAGAGACCGACTGTCTAATCAAGGTTTGTTTCTTACAGTGTCAGAGATGACAGTAATTATTAACTGCTAATTTTAAGAATGAAATGCCAGGACAAAAAAAAAGCACATAATGGGACCTGACCCATTGCTGAGAGAACCTACATTGCCTGTGCTTTTCCTAATGGGACAAATATCAAAATACGTGCTGCGATCACGGTTCACTGAAGTGAGACCATCAAGCTAACGCAATGATAGCTCTGCAGACAGCTTCAGAAATGTGGACAAAGCTGCATTCAAAACTTTGAGGGGAGATTCAGTCACGACCCTCTCTGAAGGTTGCCCAACGTTCACATGATCGCTCAGCACTGACACATGCTATAGCCGAATGTATTAGTGTCCTAACTTGTGCTAGAACTGTATTCAAATTTCACTGTGAATACCTGGGTACAAACACATGAGAACACATGAAAGCAGCCAGCGGACCTTTTGACAGCAGCTATTATTCTTGTTATTAATTACACCTGCACTTTAGCTTTTGTATGAAAAACACATGCATTATCAATGGGAGCCATGTCTTATGTTGTCTTGTGAGACGCAAGTGAAATGAGAAGACACCCCATCTTTTACAAAGAGTTATATGTTGATCCTTGAGCTTTGCAGCTGTTTTCCATAAATGGTTGAATTCACTGAGGAAAAACTCACTTTTCAAAGTCTGGTTTAAAAAAAAAAAGTTCTCGATGGATGGCTTTCCACTCATGTCATTGAAAAATGTATGATGGTTGAATGTAAAGTGTAATCAAAAAGCTCCATTTTCATGATTCTGTTTTTTGTCATTACATTTTTTCCTCTTTTTTTTTTTTATTAGATTTTTTTTTTTTTTTGGGGGGGGGAGTCATTAGAAAGTGTGGTACTCCAGAGAAATCTGTAAAAAAAAGCAAAAGTAGCGAAAAAGACGGACAATCTGTTGTCTTGGACCAGAGGAGAATGTGAAACAACTTTACAGAAGTTGCAGGAGAGTTGGTGACACTGGTGAAAAATGTTTTCACATGCCATCTGCTGGAAATGTTGTTAGTAAGAGTCACAAAGGCATGCACACACAACATATTTTTAATATTAAAAGCATATTTCAACAACAAATTGGTTATTTGACAATTTCCCATTATTTTGAGATATTCAGCAGCAAAAGGCTTTGTTCTGATAACAGTCCTCGTGTTGGTAATGAAACTGACTCGACTGCAGAAACACTGAAATGAAATAAAGACAACAAAATAAATAAGCATTGAATTCAATAATAACACACTGGAAGGGAAAGCTATTGTCTTGGCCACAAATGAGTTTCTTTTTGTTGCGACATGAGAAGATTTGTTGTTTTTAAAAAAAAAAATAAAATAAAATCTTGTGCACTGCGTATGTGTGTCCTATTATACAGTAACCTGACTATTTGTCTGAAGTATCTGATATCTTCTGTTTTTTTTTTTTTTTTGCCTCAGTTACATTTGCACATAACTGCACAGGGTGTCCATAAAGTCTGTTTACAAATAAAACAAATATTACAAAGGCAATTGATAAGCTATATCTTAATCAGATTTGCTGGATGTACTCAGTGTGATAACCACACTGAGTTTTTAATCGCACTGCATTTGTATATTTCAGGTACCCTGTTGATGAAATAGGACACCTGCCCTAACCCTAACCCGAACCCTGGACTTCTCTCTGTGGGGTTATGTTAAAGATACTGTGTATGAAACAAATATCACTGATGCCATTGCGACTAACGAGGCAAAAAAAAAAGAATTTCCACATATTTGTTTGTTCGTTTGCTTTTGTAATAAATGTTTTAAGTTGTAAAGAGACTTTATTGACACCCTGTATATTAGAGAATAAATAGGATGTAGCAGCATTTTTCAACAGATTCAACTTTTTCACGTCATGCGACAGTAAAAGATGTGTGTATGTGTGTGCGTGTGTGTGTGTGTGTGTGTGTGCGTGTGCTCTGCAGTCTCAGTTGGGCATCATTGCTAGCTCAGGGATTCCTGTGCACATTAGTGGCTGCATGAGTTGTGGTCAGGTTGTTTTGTGTCAGTGTGTGTGTGTGTGTGTGTGTGTGTGTGTGTGTGTGTTTTGTTTGCCCTCCCCCATTTCCATAACCTCTCTCCTATTCTCTCTCTCTGTCCTGCTGTCCCAGCATGGCTGCTCTGTGGACTCTCTCTCTGCTTCTCTCAGCCTACCCGGGGTGTTTGGGCCTGACCCCCCCTGCTGAGCTTCCTCAGCCCCACAACCAACCACCCTTGCTGGGCTTCAACAGCAGCAGTGGTGGCCTGTCCATGGATCTGCCCGTGGCTCTGAGGGTTTTCAGCATGGACTACCATCATGTGCAGGCTCCCTTTGAGATCGTGCTGTGGATTATGTTGGCCTCACTGGCCAAGTTGGGTAAACCTCAGACTTCTGTTCACTTACACATGACAAGCCAACTTCTGATTGGATGTTACTGGGCTCATTTTAGACCTGCTCTATATGTAAAGTGCCTCGATGTAACTTTGTTAGGATTTGGCGCTATACAAATAAATCTGATTTGATTTGATTTGATTTGATTTTCAGTCACAGAAAGGGAGTTCTTAAAAGTTATAATTATGATACTGATATATAAATGTAATATATTGAATTGTAAAGATAAAAAAGGAAAGGAAAGGAAAACCAAGTAGGAATTGAATGAATCTTTTTTTATATAATGTAAACAATAAACAGAACTGGAACTCCAGCGGTTAGGGTTAGGGTTAGGGTCATATTCACTTTGTAATTGTCTAAAAAATGCATTCAAAGGGAAAACAAGTAATTTACAAGTATGTTAATAGTAACTCTATTTGAGAATATGAGTGTCACTATTGTTACAGATGCCTACTGTGTTGATGCCGTTCATTCAAAGTGACTGGCTATAAATCACAACTCACAGCTGTGAAGTCAAACTGCTGTGATGTCCTTTCATCTGGGCTCTCTCTCAGGTTTTCACTGGTCCGGTCGAGTCCCTGCAGTCGTCCCAGAGAGCTGCCTCCTCATCATGGTGGGCCTCCTGGTAGGAGGCGTGATATACGGTGTCCGGCACTCTGCTCCCCCAACTCTCAGCGCCAATTCTTTCTTCCTCTTTCTGCTCCCCCCGATTGTCTTGGATGCAGGATACTTCCTGCCAGGGAGGCTGTTCTTTGAAAATCTCGGTACCATCCTGTGGTAGGTAATTTTTCTATATTCAAATATTTACGTCTGAGTCTTAATACTGTTGATTACATTTTAGTTTTGGGAAGTCATTAGATTCAGAGAGTTTTGTTGAATATTAAGTTTAATTGTCAACTTTTGAAATGGGAGTATATTGTATAAATGCGCAAACTCAGGTAAAATTTACCTCCATCAGTCTCACTCAAATTCCCTCATTATACTTCTCTGAAATTGTCATTGTGAGAATGTTCAGCGTCATGGATTGATTATAAAAGGGTGAGTATTTAACTTAAAGCGCTACTATGATAATATACAGTCGCTCATTGTTTTGGTTTTGTGGCTCACACCTCACGCTGTTAATATGGTGCACTATGGGTACATTATGTCAGTGTTTACACTTCACTGCCCCCGAGAGACACATAAAAAAATAAAATTAAATAAATATCTATGCAGATCTAAGGGAAAATTATATTATATTTCACTTGTTCGAGCTATATTGCAGGCTTATGGCATCACTGGTCGTTGTGGCAGCTGTATGCTATATGCTGACCGGACTGTGTGCATTTATCCAGGTATGCAGTGTTGGGAACCTTATGGAACGTCCTGGGCATCGGCCTGTCTCTGTACGGCGTCTGCCTGTTGGCTCAGAGCTCTCTGGGAGATGTCTCTCTGCTTCACTGCCTGCTGTTTGGCTCTCTGATTGCTGCTGTTGACCCCGTGGCCGTGCTCTCCGTCTTCCAGGAGATGCATGTGAATGACCAGCTGCATATCTTGGTGTTCGGCGAGTCGCTGCTCAATGATGCTGTAACTGTGGTGAGGGGAGAGGTGGTGCATGTGCATGTGTGTATGTGTGAAATCCACTCCTGCGCTCACAATACACTGCTCTTGCCATCAGGTGCTCTACAAGCTGTTTGAGTCCTTCCTCCGTCTACCATCAGTATCAGGGGTGGATGTGTTGCTGGGCGGCTGCAGGGTGGTGATGGTGGGCCTCGGCGGCCTGTGTGTGGGCCTCTTCTTTGGCCTGGTGGCAGCCCTTACCTCACGGTTCACCTCCAGGGCTCAGGTCATTGCCCCACTCTTCGTCTTTCTCTACTCCTACCTGTCCTACCTGACCTCAGAGATGCTTCACCTCTCTGGTATCATGGCGTGAGTGCTGCTGGATATGAGCTTGGACTCCAACACCTCCTTTTGTGAATGTTCTGTTTAGGAAAATGTCGAATCATTTTCGTTCCCTCCCTCTTCCTTTAGCATTGTGACCTGTGCTGTCACTATGAAACAATACGTGGAGGCTAATGTGTCTGAGCGCAGCAACACCAGCATCCAGTACTTCCTGAAGATGTGGAGCAGCGTGAGTGAAACCTTAATCTTCATCTTCCTGGGCGTGTCCACCATACAGGATGTCCACATGTGGAGCTGGCCCTTTGTCTGCTCCACACTGCTGCTCTGCCTTGTATGGAGGGCAACAGGTAACTTACAAATCCCGAAGAAATCATTTTTATATCTACCAATGATTTACTGGTCAGAAACTTGGTTCCTGGTTGGTAGCATGAAGCCTGCAAGCCCGCACAGAGCCGAGATCCAAATAAAAAATATCACAGTGCCGACAGGTTTTAACAGGATTTTGTGGGTACGACCAAGAAACATTATACAGTAATATCAACTATTCTGATGGCCTGCCAGCAGCCAGTAGACAGGAATAAATCATTCATGGTGAATGATTTGTATCAAGACTTCTCACACAATGTAAAGGACTCATAACAGGGAACATGTTTTTTCCCAAAGGACTTTTACGAGTCTGGTTATGTCTCTCATCCTCGATTACTATCTTAGATTATTGCTGTATATTTGTTCATGTTGATGTTTTCCTTCTATACAAGGATATAAGGATTTGATGAATTACTGCAATTACCTTAATAGCACTAATAAAATGATAAAATGATCTATTGAACTGTAAAGGAAGGATCCTCTTTAAAGACCTAATCTTTGAAAAAGGGGAGGATGATTAATTGCATGCAGCACTATTTAGAAAACCCGCTGATCGTCTTTTCATTTCCATCACCTCAGACACGATCTTCCGTAGGGCCTATTTCAGTGAGTGAGAGGACTCTGTGACCTGGATTCATATACAGTCTGAGCCTCAGACTAAAGATCCCAGGCAGACAGATTTCTTTTTCCTTAGCTCAGATATTGAGTTTCTCTTCTATAACTTTCCCCCCCAAAACAACCAAACAGGCTTCAGAAAATTACAGTAAATTTACTTATTGGATTTATTTATTTATTTATTTTCAATATTTATTTTCAAATTTGTTGTATTCAGGTCTATATGAGGAAGAAGAAATCAGTCTTTTGCAACCTTATTCTGATTTTTGCTGGTGTTTTTGTGAATGCTGTGTATTTAGGTCTGTATTCTATATATAAAATCAATGCTTTTCATATATACATATGTCATATTTGCATTTTATATCTTCATGTAATTCTGACCTTTGTTGGGTTTGAATGTGCCTGTAATAAAAGTCTTCTTCACAGTCAACCAGTTTAGTTTTAGGCTCCTCACAATAATCTGGAATGTCATTCTCAGTTGAGTTGGCAATTTCTTTCTAAACAGTGGTCAAAATGGAGGATTTTCCTTCATCTTCTTCCTTCTCTTGAGGTGTTCTGTTGCTGACTGCTGTGGTGAACAAGTTTCGGAGGAATGCTGTGACCTTTAGGGATCAGTTCATTATCGCCTACGGTGGCCTGAGGGGGGCAATCTGTTTCTCCCTGGTCTTCCTCATTGATGACTTCCCAAAGAAAAGACTCTTCATCACAACCACCATTGTCGTCATTCTCTTCACGGTTTTTGTACAGGTCGGAAATGAATATCAAATTGGCAGGGCTTTGTGGAGTACCTTTCCCGGTTATTCTTGTTGGAATTGATTTTATCTGGTCTTCAGGGGATGACCATCAAACCTCTGGTAGAGCTGCTGGATGTGAAGAGGAAGAAGCGAGCTCTGCCAACTGTCAGTGAGGAGATCCACAGCAGGGTGAGAGATTCCTGCAATCACAGTGAGGTGCAGTGTCTGTGCACAGTGATTTTATTTATAGTAGAGTTTAATTAATACCTCACCCCAAGTGTAGCTAGGTTTGAATCTCTCAGCTACAGGAAAATGTGCTCTAACTTTATTTAAATCATACATAGAAAATCATCCAGCTGAAGCAAATTTCATTTTTTTTTTTACAGTAAAAATTAAACAACTTATGGGAGCATGTTTCTGAATAACACTGCCGTTTGAAATTGAAAATAAAGGGATGGTATTGTGGGTATAAAGTATGTGATCAGATCAGCTTTAGAAAGAGAAAATATATGAAGCAATGCAGGCAGTATCATTTAATGCTGGTTTGTGATTTGTGCTGCCTACAGATGTTGATATTATAACTCTTATAGCTCATTGATCACCTGCTGGCTGGGATAGAGGATGTGGTTGGGTACTGGGGACAGCACTACTGGAAAGATAAGTCAGTTTCCACTAAGTGTTTTGATTTTACCTTATACTTGGATCTCCCTTGAAATATATGTAATATTCAGAAGTATAAAAATTGGAAATTGTCAGTAGATGGCAGCAAACACCACCTACCAAAGTTGCTTTCAAGGTTTAACTGCCAATCTGTGTGTGTGTGTGTGTGTGTGTGCGTGTGTGAGTGAGGTTTGAGCAGTTCAACAAAAAGTACCTCCGTCGTTTCCTGATACATGAGGACCATCAGGCTCGCTCCAGCATCCTCAGAGTTTACCAGGAGCTCGAAAGAAGGGAGCAGAGAGGTGACGAGGAGGCACCGCCAATGTGAGGAAACATGTCTTTAACTTTACATTTATCAGCCCAGGATCTCTAGGTCTAATTGAATGAGGTCCTTCAAGGTCCCCAAAACAGGAAGAAAAGGTTCATGGCCATCGCAGTGGTCTGTGATACCTGAAGTCCTGTGAGGAGAATATTAGCGCTTCATTTGTCGGTGGGTTTCAGTCAATCTGATGAAAGATGTCAGTCTTCACTTGGCGTGTAGAAATAACTCTAATTTTAATTTATGCACCATTGCATCCCTTAAAGGCAAACTGTCTCACAAATGATAAACACCCTGTGTTACAAACAATGACATTGACATCTTACTTATTTAGTTTATCCAAAAGCAAACCAACACTGTTGCACATATTCAATTAATTTTTGCTGCTTGACTTCAGGGACTGAGGATGATCATGAAATCAACACTAGCCACAGAAGGGATGCAGAATGTTGCGATCAGTAGTGTCCCACAAACAATGAGCTTGTCTCAGTGGTGTGGTGGGTGATGAGCCCGTGCTGTGAGCCTCTGCTCACAGCACGGGCTCATCAATGTAAGGCAGTTTCTAATTCTGATAAATTCTGTCCTTTTATTATTAAGTCCTCCCCTCCCCTTTTGCCTCTGATTGGCTTGTCCTCACAGTCTGCTGTCGCACCAACAAATGCAGCCCACATATGAATTATCAGCCAATCAAAGGCAGAGTAGGTCATGCTGTTACTTACTTACTTTAAAGTAAGACGGTACACTTGCACGTATCCTGCACTGCACCACTGGTTTCACTGCACAGTTTTGAGCTAAGTGGGTGCGACTATCCACTCCTCACTTTAGAGTGGACCCCCACTCCAACAGTCGCCCTCTCTTACCAGAAGAGATGGACAGCATCAGGCGTATCCTCTCCAGAAACCTTCAAAACTTTAACAACAAGGTAAATTCAAAACTTCTGGTATTATTGTTTTACAGTTGTATAAAAATAGAAACATATCCTCTACCAGTCTTGTGCTCTTCATCTGCGCACTTTCTGGGTGTGTTTTCTCACTCCAGCAGACTCCGGCTTACAGCAGACACACTCTGCACCAGGACGCCACCAAAGACAAAATCAGAAGACCTCTTTATAGACACCAGAGTCTGGGAGAAAGATACACATATGATACAATCACACATTGGTCCCAGGTACTGTATGCATGTACACACACAGGTATGTATTGAATAACACATCAATAAAACTCATTTACTCTACGTTACAGGAAACAGGAAACATTCCACCATAATAATTCCATGTGTGGAGTTTTAATTCTGCCTTTGTTTTAGTTGTTTGTCTAAAGGCAATCGTTTATTTACTTAATACATTTTACATGCATCAATTGATTTCTCTTTTTAGCCAAATTCACTAATTCACCGAGCTTTTCTGTGACAGCTAGACACACTGTAATTAATAAAGTTAGACTGGCAGCTATCACATATTCATTAGGTAAATGCATTCAGTGTATCGTACAGAGACAAGTGATTAATTTACATACACTTTTTCTGTGTTCATTAGCAATCTTATAATGATTCTATTTCAAAGGGAAATAACATCAGTCAGACTACAGATTTTATATCCGGACCATTCTCCACCTTTAGTTCAAGTGATGGAAAGACATATAGTTTAAAATATAGTGGATACTTTAACTATAATAACAGTGTAATTATGAAAAGAAAATTATTTTAGAAAAAAGAAACAATTCAATGTCTCTAATGTTACAGCGGGAGGACAGAGAGTTTGATGGATCACACAGAGCAAGAGCAGGACTCAGCAGGTCTCACACAGGTAAAGTCTGAACGCTTACTGTACAAATGAGCAATGTGAATTATTGTATTGACATTGTGTAATATAAGCATAGTAATTGCTGCATATTCTCTTTCATATTCTGTGGACTTTGATGTTCAGATATGATTCTTTGCTTGATGTAAAATACCATTTAACAGAAGATTCTTGACAAGAAGTGCTTGATCAAGGAAAACTAAAAACTGAAGTTAATTAGAACAATACGGGAGTGTTAGTGGTCTCTCTTTACATCCCAATTCTGAGCAGCTTTGGGACCATAAAGAATCTGTTTGCATTCATTGTGTAGTTTACTACCCTCTTGTGGTGGCAGCAGTTTATTGTCCCTGAGAGCTAGCTTAACTTCCAGATGTTTCAGCTACCATTAGTGTTATTTTTGTGGATGTGATTGTGTCCCTGAGACCGGAGCTTGACACGCAGAGACAGCGGATCTGTGACTGGTGATCTGATTCAGTCTAAGTGTTCTGAGTCTGGGTCCCTGAGTCAGTTTCTGCTGTTCATTTATGATACTGCAGCATTGTGTGTGTGTATGTGTGTGTACACAACTGTGTGGTAACAAAACTCACATTAAGCTCAAAGAGGCAGCAGTGGCAACCAAAGAGCACATTTCACTGATTAGTTATCTCTGTGTAAGACCTGCAATAAGTTTAATATAATAATAATGAGCGTAATATAACAGCAGGAGAGAAGTTCCAGGAATCCGGAAACGCTCTGTATGTATGTGTCAGGAGAGAGTTGGTGCTGGAAACAAGAACAGATTTAGCTTGTTAACAACGTATGTGCACTGTAGGCTGTTTATCACTCAATAATGCTGCCACTTCTCAGTCTGAAGTTCCCTCCTCTCCCCTGAGCCTCAGCTACAGTCCAGACGATGAGCCAAAAAAAGAAAACCCTGGCTGGAAGTGAGGCTGGAAAATATTACCCTTGTCTTGCTATTCCTCCTTACCTTGCTGTAACCAGGCTTTTTACTTTGTTGCTCTTGAGGCCACTTTAGCTTCTCTTTTCTCACCAGTGTGCTCCATGAGCTCAAGGCCCATCCTGCAGGACTGTATGGTCCCAGCAGCCTCAGCTCAGGCTCAGCAAGTGGATCGGAAGACCTCATCCACCAGAGAGGACCGGATCTCCCCACAGCATCAAATACCCATGGGAAGAGCCCCCAAGAAACATCTTAGCTTTTTTTTAGAGAATGAGAAATAGAAATGAAGACCAAAAGAGTAAAAGCAATTTATTGAGTGTGGTTCCAAAAATATGTATTTAGAGGTTGAAGACTTTGTTGATTAAAGGTTTTAGAAATTTAACTGATAACTTCAAAATAAAATGGTTAAACTGGGTTAAACTTCTTATGTCCAGGCTTTATTATTTTCAGTGTTACATTAAAGCCTTCCTTCGCTCCATGTTTCACCTCTTGAACAGCTCTTGTGGAGGTTTGGGGGTCATTTGCATCTCCAGTCTAATTCATTTTCAAAGTGGCTCTCCAAGAGTTACACCTCCCTCAGAAATACCTTGCAGCCATAAATGCTGATAGTTGCTGTCCACATTGTAACACACTCATAAGCCAGTCCTACCTCTCCTTGTTTTCGTTATAAATGCACAGCACACCCACTGGTAATTTGACAAGGGCAGCCTTCCTAAAATAACTCCTGACCCCCCCCCCCCCAACTCAGTTCTGGTGTAGTTTCTTTCCCCACAGCTCCCAGCATGCCAGGGAGTGGCTGGCAGAGGCAACCGTTTTCTATATGACAGGGGCTGTGCAGAGGGCTGCAGTGAACACCCGTGAGGGGCTGAGTACTCACTGACCGGAGCGCCTAAAGCTGAGGAGAAAGGGCAGTGAAGGAGGTTTTAGGTTGGAATCATGAGGGTGGGAGCTGCAGCCTTGGCTGGGGGGATTTTTGGGGCGGTAGCAACCCTGTGTTTCTTCCTGGCCTTTGCTACAGACTACTGGCTGGTGGCCAGTGACAACTGTGGACCATACACACAGCCAACGCAAACACCCCAGACAGGAGAAAAAGACGCCAATCGGACTGAGGTAGGACAGAAACGTGTGTGCACATAATCGTCCATAAACAAATTCATGCACTGCATGAATGCAAACCTCAATGCTGTATGCTAGAGTCCAAATAATAATAACCACAGCAGTGTATTAATTCTAACAGTGAAACGGCTCATGTGATAACTATAAAATGACCAATGTGGAAGCTGATCAGGCTATGTCCAGACTCCGGGGCGCATGCTGTGCCATTTAAAGATATTTACCCTTTATGACATCTTCACATTCTGCATACTCCCCTTGGCCTGAAACCACTAAACCTCTAGATTAAAAAAAGGTACATTGAATTTTAAACCGCAAATGTTTTTTGTGTTAAGTAGACAAACTTTCTTTCATCACACACTTTGTCTGTGTCGGGGTTTTCCCTTTTCAACAGTGCAAAAAGACTGAATTCAATTAGTGGAGGCCACTCATTTTTAAGCACCAGGTTCTTGTGGCTGGGTCGTCTTTGAATCTGACGCCAAGACAAGGGTTAAAGATGTAGCAGGAGATGTTGCACGTAATACAAGACACAGACTGGAATAAGATAAAACCCCTCAGATACTGAGTGATCCTTAGGTTAGGTTTAGTCTGAATATAGCAACTTTTAGTACAGCTTGATTAAAAAAAAAATGTTTGCTCCCATAATGCAGTCAATAGCATTGCTTCATTAGACCCTGCCCACCTAGTGAACAGACTTTCTTTCAACCAGATAAAGAATAACTGGCCACACTAGCAGCCTGGTGCTTTAAACTAAATATTGCTTTAAATAACTTTAATGTTGCTAATTACTTACTATGCTAATATTGTCACCAAGACAATGCTAGCATGGTATCGTGAATGAAGCCCATTGTTTACCATATT
The DNA here is from genome assembly GCF_900963305.1 of Echeneis naucrates. Classification (NCBI taxonomy): domain Eukaryota; kingdom Metazoa; phylum Chordata; class Actinopteri; order Carangiformes; family Echeneidae; genus Echeneis; species Echeneis naucrates. Next base: position 18,400,650 of record NC_042520.1, on the reverse strand, counting down.
CAGTCTTAGTTTGAAATGGTACTAGGCTAGCATGTAATCTCTCCAGATGATGGCATCATCCGTGTGATTTTCTCCACTCTCTTGTCGTGGCCACCCAAAACCACAATACATATTTAACTGGCTGAGTCAAGTCCTGCCATCACAAATAACTGATTGCAGTACATAAAGTCAAGTTTTCTGCCCCTTTAATTTCCCAGTTTATCTTTCCATGCCACATTTGTGAGACAGTTCCCAATATGCAGTGTAAGGATTTTTTTTTTTTTCTTTTAAAGCTAATCCCCCTGTGAATCCCCCCCAAACATCACAGCACAACAGTTTTTCATTTTCAAGAAAGATGATGATTAAAGTTGCTGTGTGTTATTCGGTGCCATCAATCATATTTTTGACAAGCAAGTGGAGAGTATCACTCATGCGTGTTTCATAAGTTCCCCTTGAAAACCTCACAGACCAGCAGACCATAATCAGAACCATGTTTGATGCCGTGGCACCACTGAAGTACAGACGCCACACAAAGTGGTTGACAAAACTGACAGATAATCCGTAGATTGTCCACAATCTCTTTCTATATTTTAGGTCATGGCCATGGGTGTAGTCACCGTTCCTCCTTCATCTCTCACGCTCCACCATGAGGGTTTCTTCTGGCGCTGTGTGTTTCAGGTGGAGCCCACAACGCATGCAGTCCTGGCCACTCTCTTCAGTATGTAGAAAACGTTGTCCGAGGGTATTAAAAGGTTTTTGTTGGGGCTTGTCCAATATGGTGGCAGTGTGGTCTCCCTGACAGGCTAACTAGTATAGGAAAGATAAATGTCTATAATTTGGATATATGACAAAATATATACAGTAAGAAGAATCTTGGCTTTTCTTTCAGTTTATGAGGCGTTTTTTGGGCTTTTCTAGAAGTTTTGCACTTTTGCACTCTCATTTTTCCTGCTCTTAACCACATCCAGCCATTTTTAGAACCACTTTATTTTTTATGAGGTTTTGAATGTTCTTTCTGAGTCTTGAGCTTTTTTTTTTTTTTTTTTTACTATCTCCTTTTCTTTTAACTTTAGCAAACCAGCCAGAGTCCAAGGTGTGTATCCATGGTTACCTCTTCCCTCTGCCTGTTGCACTTGGACCAGTGCCTCATCCCAGTTATGATGCGACAGCAGGTATTTCACAAGTCACAAACACTCTGTATGCACACAGCATGCATGTTTGTAGTTACTCACTCCCACACACATACACACACATAGTATTTACGTTTGGATATTGAAATTATACTGTAACTTACACTGCCTAGCCAAGATTTCATGGCTGTTGTGGCTAAGAAGAAATATATAGGTCTCATGTTTCCTCCTCGTTTCACATGCAGAAGAATTTTTAAAAGTCAAGGGTCAAAGTCCCACAGCAAAACTCCCTAAAACTCATCCAAAAACCAGCCATTCATCCAGTCCAGCTGGAGCCACTCCCAGCTCACATTGGGTGAGTGTAGGGTAGAGTCTGGACAGGTCGCCAGTCAATCACAGGGCCGACATTCAGAGACAAACAACTGTTCGCTTTCACATTTAAATTTAGAGTCATCCATTAATTTAAACCTGCACGTCTTTGGAAGGTGGAACGAGGCATATCGTCATATATCATTTCCCAGCGATTTTAATGCTGTCTCAAAACACTCTCTACTTGAGGAATACAGGTCTAGTGGAGGATATTTGAATCTTTTATTATTATTTAGTAAGCTTCCTATCTTGTGGCCCACCATTCACATGGGTCCACTGCTCTGATGGTGGCCTTCTTGTGTGTCTTGCAGTGTTTCGGGGTTTCTGGACCCTGCTGATAATCCTTGGGCTGGTCTCAGCTCTGGCTGGAGGCTTCCTCTTGCTCTGTGGTGTCCCCTTCATCAGCCACAAACTCTACAAGTTGGGTGGAGGCCTCCTTGTTGCTGCTGGTAAACTATAAACTAATATAAGCACATTGTTTCTCTCTCTGTGGAGGGAAACATCCTGCCAGGGGAGTCAGTGACTGTGCAGACACAAACACATGTTGCAGTCATTGCTGCTGTCAGCTGTTGGTGCCCGTCACATAACAAATACATGCCCAACACGCAGAGCAGCAGATGTCACTCTGCAGCACTGTCACTATAACAACAGCAGGTGTAAACACTACTACCGTGGTAACAGCAGAGATGAGTAGGAGCTGCATTCCTCTGGTGTTACTCATGACAGCGATAGCCTCTGTGACTCTCTGCCTTCCTGACACTCTCTGTATTCACAGCTTGCTTGGTCCTGTTCTTGCTGCTTCTGTTTGTGCTATGGATGGAGGTGGTGGATGTGAGGCGCTACATCCTGCAGGAGAGAGGAGAGGCGTGTCCAGATGCCAAGGTTTCAGTGCTCTATGGGTTGTCATTCATGGTGGCGGCAGCTGGCGTGCCTCTGGAGCTTGTGTCTGGGTTGGTCTTCATGATGGTGGGTCGGGCGCTGCATGCCAGCAAGTGAGCTCACTGTCTGGCTCACAGGAGAGGAGAGGACTGACCTTTTTATGTCCTGCATTGGGATGAGCAACACACTTTTGGCATGTAAATACTGGCTGGAATGATACAACCAACTTTCCAGCCCCAGCCTTTGGATAAGATGGTTAAGAAGAGCGCTAACACACACACTGGTTTAGTGTAGCAGCTTTCTTTCTTTCTTTCTCCAAAATCCCCACTTCCACAAACATTAATTTCACAATAGCTCAGTGGTAGAGTTGATAGGATTAATATCTATATCTATGATGCTGGCTCCAAGGAGCAGTAAAGATGTTTTAAGACTGTCTTTTTTTATGCAAAACTGTGAATATAAATATCTCTTCCACTCAGCTGGCTCCTTGTGTCATTCTACTATTTACTTCTTTTTATTGATGCTGCAAATAAGCAGAAGGTGAGAAATGCATGGGTGAACCAGCTGTGTCCCCTGTCCCGGTCCTGGCACACGATCAGAGTAGGCCAGAGTGAGGTGGGAGGGAGGGGGGGACTGGATGGACTGGAAACAGAAATGGCAGGTTTGGATTGAGGGTGGGGGTGGAGCAGGAGAGGGATGGACGTGGGTATGAGGGGGATGGAGAAAGAATTGATGCATGCAGGGGGGCGCAAGGGGGCTTTGAGAAATGAACAGCTGTCTGAGGGTTTGGTTGGTGTGCAGTGGGCTGGCCACCTGCCTCCTTCACCCCAATCATATTTCACTCCCTCATTCAAATCCTTAAGCTTTCTGTTTTCTGCCTCGCACTATTAGATTTCTCTCCCACAGCCTACATTCATTTCAGAGACCTCTGCCTTTGGTTGATATTCAGGAGACATCTATCCTTCTCTAACACACAGGCACACTCACACTGCCACCCAAACCATTCAGTTTTTTTCCAAAGGGGACGCACAGACCTATGATGGTATCATAACTGCAAAAATATTAGATCATCCTCAGTTTTCATTGGTTTGAGTAGGCAGCATGTGGAAACAAGCAAGTGGACTCTCAATCACACATATCAGCTTTCATCTGCTGCGGTGAGGAGAAGGGGTGGTGCTGGGGGGGTTTTCAAAGACCTCACTGATCAAATACACACGTTCACACAGACACGTGCACACACACACACAGACTGTAACACAGCACCACATTGTATAATGTAGTGTAACAATACTGTTGTGGAGTTTATTCGTTATCTGTATGTTTGTTGTTAGTGAGTAGGCAGGCAGTTACTCACCAAGTTGACCTCATGTACATTTTACAAGCACAAGCAGCCATTAAAATTTTGCACTTGTAAAAAAAAAACTTATAATTTGAAAATACTTTCAATAAATCTTGATTATACATTTCTATGTCTGTCGCTGATTGTCTCTTCTTTGTTGTAATCTTACATGGACTAGTTTAAACATTCATCTTTACTGAGCTTTGCGAGGTACTACCAAGTAGATTTTTATTTAAACTACTAGAATTATTATCCAGGTATCCTCAGCTTCTCTCCATTAGGGCTATATAACACCAACCATGGTTAAGCCAAGATAAATAGGTAAATACACATAGAGTGGTTATGGGGTTGAAGTGTAAGTGGTCAACATTTATAGAGCATACAAAATGTTTTCAAGCATTCATTTATTACACTAAACTAATTATTCATTCCCCAAAACAGATCCAAAAACAAATAATTGGCTTCATGTTCACTTGACACATCAGGGTGGTTGTATTAACACAGTCAGCCAGCAGAGAGCTCTCCAGCCCTCCGCTTCAAAAACACAATCTCAAGCAGAGAGCGGAATTTAAGAAAGCAGTCAATGAACAGGAAAGGAAAGGAAAGGAAAGGAAAGGACACAATTAGTGAACTGAGTATTGAGCTAGAACGCAGGCTTGTTCAATGACTGTAGTTCTTCGTAATCATAGTTAATTAACTCTTATGTCTCCTCCCCTGTCATCCACAACAATGGAAACACACTATCACTTCATTTAAGGAAGAAAAAATCTTGCACTTGAAGTGTCAGCAATAATGGCATTATAATATTATGCATATGGCATAGCGAGCATCGCGTGAATTAAGACATGACATGATAATAAAGTAATAAATGCTTTGCAAATTAATCCCCGGCAGACCCAGAACCCAAAGAGCATACGTCTTGTTGATTAGGGGTAATGAATGTGAATCATATGTATGTTTATGTGCAGATGCATTTACATGAATATGGATTGATATTTCCAGGTGTGGCAGCAGACGATTTCCAATTTCACATTGCACCTTCACGTTTAACAGCAGGATATGGTCTCACACTAGGTAGTGAAAATTAACCCAGTAAGCAGATTCATCACCCCCGTGTCCTATAGAGCACCTGGACTAAATACTGCGGGACTCTGATCCAGTCAAAGGGGGTATACACCTGGTGAGAGCTCTCTCCGTCCTTTCTCCAACCCCCTAACTCTACTAGTGAGCCGATTACCTGCTCTGTGTGTGTGAGCTTCAGCCTGCCGGGGCCTGAGCGTGGCTCTTTGTGTGTGTGTGTGTGTGTGTGTGTGTGTGTGTGCTTGTGCAAAGGGCCAGACGGACACAGGTTCTCCCAGATAAAGGCTTTTCGCCTGTCAAAAATGACTGCCGTGATAAGAGCTGATATGAGAGAATAGCTAGCCTTATGGCATCACTCTTGCTTTTTTTTGTTTCTTTTGTAAACCCTAAATCCCAAGGAACAGCCCCACCACCTCCTGACACACACACACACACACACACAAACACTGCTAATCTGTACTGGAGTATAGCTGAGGTAGAGAGGCAGCAGGTGGAAGGATAAAGAATCACCGCTTGTGTTCCTGTGTTTCTTTTTCAATTTTTGTATAAATAACTAGCGTAGTCTTATTAAAAACATCCCTCCCCTCAGACACCACCCCTTTTCCGCACACACATGCATACACACTGTTCTTGCAGACAGATTATGTCTCACCCAGTCAGAGCTCCTGCCTTCAATTAACCTAACAAAGACAGGATCACTTACACACATATACTCTAATGATAACAGAGGCAAGGCAAGGCAACTTTATTTGTTTAGCCCCATTCATACATTAAGCAATTCAGGGTGCGTTACAGAGTTAAAACGAAACATTTATAACATTAAAAACACAGAATAATGTATGCCTGACTGGTAACTGAATGCCTGACTGTTTCTAACTCATAGTCATCATACAATTGATGACTTGAGTCAATTGCTGAGAAAGAAAATATAGAAATTAAAAAGGTGGATCTAGTGGTTGTGTGCAGTTTTGTGAAAAAAAAATGGTTATTTTTATGTTTGGCATGGGAGTTCTTTAGGAAGTGGAGGCTAAGTGAGGAGGGGGGAGCAGGGGATGCCAAAGAAAAGACTGAAGCACTGGCTAGGAGCTGCTCTGTATCTGAATTTACTGACTCTCACCACAGAGAGAGGAAGTGCTGCAAGTTGCTGTTATTTGTTTATAGACTGGAAAGTAAAAACCAACACTGAGCGCCAGGGTAGATAATTATTTTGTTTTATATGGCCAGCTGGGGCAGTAACTCATATCCTTTGTGTAAGTGGAGGACAATTCAGGTAACAATTCAAAACACACCATCCAACAAGAGGGGCCATTTAGTAACCAGGTCTGTCAATATGGTCAGTCATTTGCGGCTGGATATCAGCACTGAGCTCCCTGTTTTATTTCATTTTGTTTGGCAAAGGCAAGAGCTGGCCTAATCCAGTGTATAAAATCTTCCTTGATACTTGGTGCTTCCATTATATGGATGATTCATAAAGCTCAGTGAATGGAAGGAACTTAGAGTGAACAACATTGTTGCTTGGTTGAATATAAAACTGTACAAAGTGGCTTTGTAGGCAAAACTGCCAACATTATCCAGTTGCAAAATGGTGGACCAATGATTTATTTTTTATGATAAATACAAATGACCGAGACCTGAATGAAATTTGAAGGCTTCAACATTCAACAGTCTACAACATGATGTTCACTTTCTAAATGATATTATATTTAGAGAAAAATCAACCATAAAGCAGGGTTTGCATTAAGGCTAACGTGATTGAAAAGCTGAATGCACCACAATCATCCCGTGCTCCTCCACAGCCTCATCTTCTTTAAATATGGTTTCTTCTTGGAAAAAGAATTTGTACTATTCAAATAACAATCACAATTAATCCTTAAATCTGTTTTTTCTCGATTTATAGTTGCACATTATAAAAACTAACTTTATCTATGTATCTCTAACATTTGAAGTGTTCAGCCTTTTGCACTTAGCCTAACTTTAGTCCAGTGAGTTGAGTCCCCTCATTGGTTAGTTACGAAGATTTGTGTCCTTCTCCTCTTAGCAATTCTGATGCAATTAATAATAAGAAAGAATAATAAGAACAGAATATATTTTATAGCTAAGTTGAGTGACCCCCCGGGCATCCGGGTGAGTTGTCCTATCTCCCTCTCTCCTCATTGCCTTTATGTAGGACTACATAAACCCAACCCAAGAACAAGAACACAGCAAGAGCTCTAATTTGCTGAGGAACGGAGTACAGTGTGGGACAACCTTGGAGTCGCCAGTGGGCCCAGCCAAACCTGGCACAATGTAAACATGATGTAAAACTGTCCATGCATCAGTTAAGTTATAAACCTCCTCCCAAACATCCCGATCCAACTGTGAGTGCATGTGTTTTTTGGTTTTAGTTTTTTAAACTGCAGTGTGACTCATATTTTACACAACTTTAATTGTACCTTGTTTTGTTACAGCTGCCTTTTTCATTCACTTGCTGTTGATCTACAGGGGGTGTAAAGCCATCTTGGCCCAGTCTGCGTTTCTGTGTTTTGGACCTGGCAGACTCCACTACCTGGGTAGGAAACACTCAAAGCACATAGAAACACAGAAGCAGACAAATCACTGTGTAATGTGTCAGAGCTGTCTGGTAAACAAGCCAAATCCAATACAGATTCAGTGCAATCCATCTTAACAAGAAACACATAAATAAAACAACGTAAAACAGAGACAAAAAGCTTAGTACGAAGATCGGAATGAAGAGCTCAATGTGGACAGACACAACAGAGGAGGCACTGCGTTTGGCTTGTGTCTCAACCATCTCTTTTGTTCTTCTTAACTGTACATCTTTATTTTCCTTTAAACCCCCTCACACTCCCACCACCAACATGCACACCCCAACCCAACACCGCCCAAACCCGCCACATACACACACAGTCCTTTCCCCAACTTCTTTACTTTCTGCTAAAAGAGAAGAAGAGGAGACGTAGCAGAGAGAAGGAGGGGGATGCGATTAGTTTCAGGGTTCCAGCCTGCTTGATTGGCAGCTGGCAGCATATGGGGCTGTGAGGAAGGTTTGCCCACACTCACTTCTGAGGAAACAAATATTTGCCTGAAGGGGAGCGAGAGAGGGTGAGAGAGAAAAAAATATTAATTAGTTTGCAGACGCACTGAGAGATAAAAGTCGGCAAGACGTATCCATCAAAAGGCTGCAGAGTTAGCTCCAAAATGGAAATTTTCCCCAAGTTGACAGATCCAGTAGGCTGCTGGCTGAGCTGAGGGGAAGAACACATGCGCACTGGGAAAGCACTGAGGTGCACAACACAAGAGCCCAACATAGAGTCTTCATTAACATCTGTGCATATGTTAACATATTCAGAGTGGAATTAACATTTAGGCATGTATCTTCCACGGTTGAGAAACATTTCACTAGCCCCTCCAATTATTTCTTAATTACCTACTCTATGTTGAAACAGAGCTGTGCGCGGATACAATCAACACGTGTACAACACATCAGATGCACTCAAGGTAAATATGCAGATGCCAGTTGAGACTGTAGTTCATTTTGATTGTAAACCTATAACTTACTTTCATGCTTCTCTGCAGCCTTGATTTGGCTATATCACAAGGGAAGCTAGGTACATGGAAGAAGATCAAGCAGTTAAAGATGTAAATTTTGGAAAATAATATCTTTCTCCAATATGTCAAGATTAAGAAGTAGAAGGCTACTTTAATCAAATTTTTATTAATTTAGCATAACAAAAAGTAGCAAACACAATATAATTTGTATTTATTTCTATTTTTAGGCACCTTTGGGCAAAAGAGAGAAAGAAATGATAAACAATATGTTGTTGGGAAACAAGAACAAACCATCAGGTCAACCCACAGGTGCACAACTATTTAATATTAATTTCCCTTGTGTGTATGGTTTAAACAAAATGTAGAGGCATTCAATCAGGGCCACTGCTGTTTCATG